>NC_042622.1:263473821-263804821 GCF_901001135.1 Rhinatrema bivittatum | reverse complement strand
TTCAGGGGTGGGGGTGGATTCAGGGGTGTGTGTGAGAGTCGGTTCAGGAGTGTGTGTGTGTGTGTGAATGGGTTCAGGGGTGGGTGTTTGTGTTTGTGTGTGGGTTCAGGGGTGGGTGTGTGTGTTTGAGTGGGTTCAGGGGTGGGTGTTTGTGTGTGTGAGTGAGTGGGTTCAGGGGTGGGGGTGGATTCAGGGGTGTGTGTGTGTGGGGGTTCAGGAGTGTGTGTGTGTGTGTGAATGGGTTCAGGGGTGGGTGTGAATGGGTTCAGGGGTGGGTGTTTGTGTGTGTGAGTGGGTTCAGAGGTGGGTGTGTGTATGTGGGTTCAGGAATGTGTGTGTGTGAATGGGTTCAGGGGTGGGTGTTTGTGTTTGTGAGTGGGTTCAGGGGTGGGGGTGGATTCAGGGGTGTGTGTGAGAGTCGGTTCAGGAGTGTGTGTGTGTGAGTGGGTTCAGAGGTGGGTGTGAGTGGGTTCAGGGGTGGGGGTGGATTCAGGGGTGTGTGTGAGAGTCGGTTCAGGAGTGTGTGTGTGTGTGAATGGGTTCAGGGGTGGGTGTTTGTGTTTGTGAGTGGGTTCAGGAGTGGGTGAGTGGGTTCACACCCGGCCCTGATCCCACTCCTTTGCACAGGTCACACCTGGGCCTAGTCCCACTCACCTTAACCCCACTCCTTCACAGTTCCAATTCCATTTTGTCTACAAGTTAAGCCATGCCTTTACATGTCTTTCGGAAGTGGCCCAAATTCCACCATTCAGTGGTGTTTAGAGATCTTATGAGGTGGGGACGCCCTGGAATTCTCCTGACCGTTTCAGACACTTTTTATGGTCCCCACTCCCCTCCCCTTGTCTCTCCACTGAGATGAAAGGTGCTTAAGAGTCATGCGGGGAAGGCTTCTTGAACAGATGGTAGTGATCCCTGTTCCTTTATCCTATGGTTTCTGAGAAGGATTATTCTTCTGCTCGGTCAATAGATGCTTAAGGTTTCTCTTTCCATAATGGAATCAGTGATTATGAAAGGGAGAATTCCCGACTTCCTTGCTTCTATGGTGATTGTTGTTCTCATTCCGATGAGGAGGGGTCGTCGGCACGCCTGGTGCTTTTGGATTAGTAACAGGCCCAGGGGCTTTGGATGATGGAGGTGGTTGTGGGGGCTTTGAGCAAGGAAGGCCTCTTGCTTCATTCTTATCTGGGCGCTTGTTTGATATGAGCAAAGGCTCTCCTGGAGAGGGTCCTGGTCACCCAGGGAGCAGCTCAGTTCTTGCAGGAATGAGTCTGGAAAGTCTGTTTCTCCAAGAGCAGTCTTAAACCATCCCAGCACCTGGAGGATCTGGGAGCATGATTCAGTACAAAGTTTGGCTGTGTTTGGGTAGCGGAGCAAGAAATACAGACAATGAATTGTCAGAGTTTGGCACTGTTAGCCACCAGGATTCTAACAATAAGGTTTTGTCTTCAGTTTCTAGGCTCTAGGACTCACACACACCCCTGAATCCACCCCCACCCCTGAACCCACTCACACACACACACACACACACACACACACACACACCCCTGAACCCATTCACACACACTCCTGAACCCACACACACCCACCTCTGAACCCACTCACACACAAACACCCACCCCTGAACCCATTCACACACACACACACACACCTGAACCCACACACACACCCACCCCTGAACCCACTCACTCACACACACTCCTGAACCCACACACACCCACCTCTGAACCCACTCACACACAAACACCCACCCCTGAACCCATTCATACACACACACTCCTGAACCGACTCTCACACACACCCACCTCTGAACCCACTCACACACACCCACACACCCCCACCCCTGAACCCACTCACACAAACACTTAGTATCCTGAGCAAGGGTGCACACGTGGCATCTCCATAAAGCATTGCTCTTCACAGGGTAGCCCAGTCACAGAACAATGGAATAAGCAGAAAATACATTTTTGATAAATAAATACGGTTCCCTGTACGTACCCGGATCAGTCCAGACCGTGGGTTGAGCCTCCTGTCCAGCAGGTGGAGACAGACCAAAACCGTGAGGGTATCCTATATCTGACCAGAGCCTACCCTGCAGCCCTTCAGTATTCGTCTGTCTCCAGCAGGTGCAGGGGGCTGAACCTATGGTTCCCCTCCTTCTTCTTCCCTTAGTTTCCCTCAGGGGATTTTCTTTACTTTTGGTCTGGATCAAGCAGGTATTAAATTCTTGTTTAAAAAAAAAAAAAAAGAGGACTTTGAAAGTTTTCTTTTTTTCCCTCACAGAGACAGTTCGGTCTCTTCGCTCTGCTGGGAGCCTGGGGGGGGTTTGCTCATCTTATCTAGCTGTCCACTGTAAAACGGAGTTCAGTCGCTGCCTCCGCTGACCGACTTCAGCCCTGCACAGCTCAGTTGTTTTTACTTTTTTAGTGAATTTTTTTTCTTCAGGGCTGATGCCGCGTTCCAGCGCCTGTAAAGCATGTGGAGAGTCTGCCACACATTTTTCCCGCAGAGGCCTCTGTTCAGGGTGCCTACTGGGTGGGGGAGGGTCCCTCATCGGTCCCCTCGCCCGCAGCGACCCGGAGGCAAGTTGCCCGCTGCGTGGCCAGGCCGTTCCCGGCCCAGAAAACCGCAGCCATCTTGGAAGCAGGCTCAAATGCAGAATCAGATGTGCAGGAGGCAGGTGAGCCCGAATTTTTAGTTTCGCCTACGGATTTGAGCCCCCCTCTTGCCCCGGAGGGCGTGCCTGACCTTTTCCTACCACCCCTCCCCCTCCGGGAAGTCTTATTTCTCCGCGGAGTTTGTGCTTCTTATGCACAAGTCCTATTTAGCCAGCTTACAGCAGGAGGAAGATCCATCCCTGGTCCCCCCTCCACCAAAAAACCCATGAATTTCTCCTCTGCAATCTCTGAAGGGGCCGTTAGGGTGGTCCCGCCGCCTCCGGATCCGCCACAGCCGCCGGCAGTCCCTATTCCAGATCCAGATGTTGACTCGCTTCCTCCCCCCCCCCCCCCTCTCGAGGGGGCCGATCCTCGGGTGCTACGCTTATTTTAAAAAGGAGGAACTAGAACCGCTCATTCCCTTCATTTTGCAGGCACTGGGAATTGAGTTGCCCCCGGCGGATACGGTGCGGCCGCAATGCCTGCCAACATGGACCCGGGTCCTGGCGGGACTTAGGGCTCTTCCATGTACTTTTCCTTTTCACCCTATGCATAAGCTGATGCTCCTTAGGAAATGGGAGTCCCCTGAGGCGGGACTCCGAGTGGGGAGGGCTCTGGACAAGCTCTACCCCCGTCCTGAGGACTGCTTGAATCTACTTAAGATGCCCAAAGTAGATTCCTCTGTCATGGCGGTTACCAAACACACCACCATCCCGGTGATTGGGGCTACGGCTCTAAAGGATGTCCAGGACCGCAAGTTGGAATTTTACCTCAAACGCATATTTGAGGTCCTGTCCTTGGGAGTTCGGGCGGCAGTCTCATGCAGCGAGCAAGCCTCAGGTGGGTTCAACAATTACTCAGCACCCAAGACCTACCGTCTGCAGAGGCGGAGCAGGCGGATCGCTTGGAGGGAGTGATTGCGTATGGGGAGGACGCCCTGTACGATCTTCTGCGAGTGCAAGCCAGGGCAATGGTCTTTGCGGTCTCGGCCAGGCGCCTCCTCTGGCTGAGAAATTGGTCTGCAGTTCCAAACCACAGTTGGGAACCCTTCCCTTCAAGGGCCAGTTGCTTTCTGGTGAGGACCTAGAGCAACTTATCAAATCCCTGGGAGAAAATAAAGTTCATAAGTAGCTATTCCATTCACTGAAGTTCTAATGAGGTTGTAGAAGGCTTCTGCCACAAAGATCACTCTCAGCTCCAGTCACCGGGTTTCCTTGGGATCCACAGCATTCTCTTCCAGGTTGTCACTGAGAAGCTGCTGTACCCAGCATAAACACACCTTGTTTAACCACTGCACATCGCTATCTGCCGCACTAGTCAGAAATCTCAAAGGACTGTTTGAGCAAAGCCTTAATACTCCTGGTCCTGCAAATCCTTCAGCGCTGTTCACCCTCCACTGGAATGATGTTCTTCCATGTGATCACTGGCACCAATGCATCCACATTCAGGACCCCAAGCCACTCCTCCTCCTACGTAACCAGAGGGTATAACTTGCCCATTGCTCTGCCTACATTCAGACCGATCTTCGGCGCTTTTCATTTCTCAGAGATGAAAGTTCTGACAGCTTGATGTATGAGAGGTTTTCATGGACTTCTGAAGTCCCTCCTGAATCAGATCCTCCCCACCACCACCCATCCTTGCTGTCTTCTGCTGGTTCCTTAGCTATGCCCTAGAGCCTGCATGATCATAAACAACAGTTCTTCCTTCTTGAAGATACACACTGCCAGTGGGCCATCTCCCTTACCTGCTGGAATGTCTCCTCCTTCCATGGTGCTGCTCCTGGGATTGATATCCCAATCCTCCTGAATGCCAGAGCTTACTCACCAAGAATCCAACCCAGAAGCTATGGGCTACTCATCCCGATCCAAATCCCACTCCTATTTGGGTCTCTTTGGCTGCCCTGGCTCCTTAGTCTCCTGAGGAAGGGGGAGAGGGGACAAACATAGGGCACTGTGGGAGCTCCCTGCTTCAGGAGCATAAATTCAGGCGAGAAAGGCAATAAGAGGTGCTGAGAGGACAATTCCCTCTCTGCCTGCATGACTCGGCAAAGGGACCAGCCCTTCAATCTCACTTGAGAAAAGCTAGGTGACTGAAAATAACTCTACAAGTCTAGCAGCCGGCAATATGTCTGCAGTTACCACCTGTGCCTGATCTCCAGCTGACAGAGACTGACTTGTTGCCACAGAAGTCCCCTGTGCTTAGACTAGACCTCCTAACACAGATGCAGGAGAAAGAGGAAATTGCTGAGCTCCTCTGGCAGCCCCTCTAATCTGTACTGTGATCTTGTGGCCTGATCAAGCTGGTCTGCAGCCTCTACTCCCCACAACTCCTCAAAGTCTTTGGGAGAGCGTGCCAATTCTTTCTTCCTTTTCAGCAGAAGAATGGAGGTAATAATGCCTCTGTATTGTAGGTGAAATCTCACCAATGATATGCATAATGTCCATTTCTACTGAAGGACAGACAGATTGGAGGTAGTCTACAGAAAGACTACCAAAATGGTGTAAGATCTGCACCTAAAACCTATGAGATGAGTCTTAAGGACATAAATATGTATATCCTAGAGGAACAGAGATGGGGCATATGACAGACATTCAAATATCTCAATTTATAAGTAATGCACAGGAAGCAAACTTTCAGTGGAAAGCAAAGTTGCTTACCTGTAACAGGTGTTCTCTATAGACAACAGAATAAACAGTCACAGAAGATGGGGAGACATCATCTGATGGCTATCCAGCTGCGATGAGGAAACAGTATGAAGAGCAGAGCTTTGCTTCTATTGTCTAGTAAGAAAATAAATTGCCATACTGGGTCCTCAAATAGACAGACATATGGAGAACTTGCGAGCCCAAAGCAGGGTGTCAATCATGGCTTTTGAGTAGCTGCACTTCTTTAGGCTAGTCCTCTCAAGGGCCATACCACAAGAGAGAATAGAGTCGGTTGTTATTGGGAGTTAGGTCCCTGCTGAAGAAGGTCCCTGTATGGTGGTAGACACAGATGATTCCCCGCCAATAGACTTCGCATATCCACGTACCATGGTCTTCTTGGCCAATCCGGAGCGACTAGTAGGACTAGTCCCCTGTTGTGTTCTATCTTGTGGATGACCCTGCCCAGTAGTGGCTAGGGTGGAAAGGCGTACAGGAGGCTTTCCTCTGGCCAGGTCTGGACAAGAGCGTCAATTCTCCGAGATTGTGGTTCTTGTCTGTGGCTGAAGAATCTGGGGACTTGGGCATTGCGACAAGTGGCTAGTAGGTCCATGGCTGGGAGACCCCATCGATTTACTATCAGCTAGAAGGCTGTGTCCATCTGCGACCATTCTCCCGGGTCTAGGCTTTCTCTGCTGAGATAGTCTGCAGAGATGTTGTCTTTTCCTGCGATGTGGGAGGCTGAGATCCCTCGTAGATTTATTTCCGCCCATTCCATGAGGGGGTCTATTTCTAGAGACACCTGCTGGCTCTTGGTTCCTCCCTGTTGATTAATATAAGCGACGGTTGTTGCGTTGTTCGACATGACTGACGGACTCTCCTCGGAGTCTGTGGCTGAATCGTAGGCAGGCTAGTCTGACTGCTCGCGCTTCCAGGCTGTTTATGTTCCATCCCGCCTCTTCCTTGTTCCATTGTGCCTGGGTCGTCAATTCCTGACAGTGGGCTCCCCACCCTCGCAGGCTTGCGTCCATGATGAGCAAGATCCACTTTGGAGCAGATAGGTTTATACCTCTGCTTACCAGACACAGCAGGGGCCTGACCTCGACAGAGGCCTGACTCCAACGTCGGCAGAGCTCAGCAAGGCAGGCCCCCGACACAGACGACATCCGGCACAAAAAAGGCCCAACCCCGATGCCACCAAGGACTAGCAGTCGGAGGCCAGAGCCCGACGACACCAAGGCCCGACAAGCTGAGGCCCAATCCCACCATCAACCAAACGGCATAACCAGGACGACAGGACCGCCTTCTGATGTCAGAGGAGGAGCGGGGTGAATGATTCAAATCTACCCCAAAAAGCCAACTCTTATCAGTTCTTACCAGTTTTGACACGTTACTCCCCATGCTTAAGCTGTATCCAAGTTTTTCTCTCCCCCTGTTCTATGTAAGACAACTTTGTCACTGTTTTTTCATGGTTGCAATGTAAACCGGAGTGATAATTAACTCTGTTATTTGAACTTCGGTATAGAAAAGTTATAAATAAATAAATAAATAAATAAATAAATAAATACACTCACCACAGGCGCCGTGCGTCTCACGTTCAAAGGAGCAGGCCCCTTTGCGCATCCCTTCGTGCAGCCTTGATGCTCCTCAACTAGACTCATTCCCCTTACCTATGTTAACTCTAACAAACCACCTTCACATCACGTACAACCACTAAATTCCTTCTAACAACTCACCTTACAAACAACGCTCACAATAGACGTACAAACAAATGGAACCTCAAACAAAAGACATGAACATGACAAACGAACTTCCAACTCGAAACAAAAAACCCACGCTCTCAAAAAACCACTCAGCACAAATGAAGCACACACCCTCTAATCCTCAAGACAAACAAAAGCAACCAACAAACATCAAAAACAACACATATATCCAATACTCAAACTATATGCTACTCTCATTCATACTCGTCAATGCTTGATCAATAATAAAGAAAATCCCTCTAATCTACGACCTACTCAGACACTAAACCAGATTTCATCGCAATAACTGAAACCTGGCTCAAAAACACTGATTCCGTACTAATTAACCAACTAAACCACCAAGAATACAACACTTTCTCAATTCCCAGAAAGAAAAAAAAAAAGGAGGCGGTTTAATGCTAATCTCCAAAAAAAAACCTACAGTTGACACTTCGTCCAACAAACATATTCGCACCCTTTGAAGTCGCATTATTTGATTCTCCAAAACTACAAGTTTGCCTCATCTACTATCCACCAGGATCATTCGACAAAAACTGCTCCCCATTAATTGAATACATCATGACTAATATAATCACTCAACAAACCCATCATCATCCTAGGTGACTTCAACACATACTTTGACTCACTCACCTACTCAAAAACCTGCCCTATCAACGCTACATCTAAAACAAGTAATTGAAACTCCAACTCACAAAGCAGGTCACACCATTGACCTCATATTCATCAACACTGAAGATTGGCAACAAACGCAATCCACACCACAGGTATACCTTGGTCTGATCACCACCTAATCCAAGTCAATTTATCTATCAACTTCAACCTCAAATCATACTAAGTAAAATATCATACCGTCCTCCATTCAACACTGAACTTCTACAGAAAACTCTTCAAACTGAACTAACAAATTTATCAAACTCCGAATATGCAACAGCATCATGGCTAAGCATCACAAAAAAAGTAGCAGACAGCATCAACCCCATTGTTGCAAAAACAATAAAGTAATCAAAACACATCAACCAAAGGTATAATGATAACATCAGAGCAGCCAAATGTATACTCCGGAAAAAAAGAAAAAGAATGGAGAAGGAACAAAACTGCAGCCACACTAAATACATATCGGAGCTACCTAGCACAATATAAAAACACCATCAACAATGCAAAAAAAGAATTCTTCTCTAACAAAATCACCAAATTTCATCACAACCCCAGAATGTTATTCTCCATAGTACAAAACCTCACTAAAACCACCCAGGAAACTACATGCACCAAACACGGAAGTAATGACTTTTCAGAATTCTTCAACAAGAAAATATCAAACCTAATACAAACCAACCTAATCAACAACAGCCAAAACATCAGACTGAACACTAAGGTAACCTCAACATGGAAAAACTGACACCGCCTCCACCCTTGAAATCCAATCAATCATCAAAAAAATGAACCCCGCCAACCACCACCTAGACAGCATCCCCATAACAACTCTCAAAACAATCGAACCCACCATATCCATTTCTCTATACCCACATTTAAGTATATTCAGCTGTTATAATGTTTCTTGTATTAATTGTTTAATTAATTGTTATCTTGTTACAATGTAAAATAGGGCAGTTCTCGCCCTATTCAACCTGTTATCTGGAAACCGATGTGATATTTCGATCGAATGTCGGTATACAAAATAAATAAATAAATAAATAAATCTAAACCTCTCACCAAGATAGTCAATTTATCCCTGACTGAAGGTAATTGCCTCAAATCTGCAGTAATCAAACCGATACTAAAAAAGAACAACTTGGATCCTGAAATCCTAGCAAACTACCACCCTATTTCAAACCTATCCTTCATAGCCAAGATCATTGAAAAAGTTGTACACTCCCAACTTGATTACCTTGAAACAAACAACATCCTATCACCAACCCAATACGGATTCAGAAAGAACATAAGCACAGAAATGCTCCTACTCTCACTGAATGACACGATACTAAGAGGATTCGACAAAGGAAAAAAATACCTACTCATACTCCTTGACCTCTCAGCTGCCTTCGACACAGTAAACCACACTATACTCCTAGAATGGCTGACTGAAATTGGTTTAATTGACACTAGCTTACAATGGTTCTCATCTTATCTATCCGACAGAACCTACCAAGTATCAATTAACACAACCCATCCAAAAAAATTAGCTTCAACACTGGAGTTCCCCAAGGCTCAGCGCTATCGGCCACTGTATTTAACATATACCTTCTTCCTATATGCCAACTACTAAAAGATAGTGGAATCACCCACTTCCTCTACGCTGATGACATTCAACTTCTAATTCCAATCCAAAATTCAATTGAAGAAACGTACAAAGAAACCTCTGCTCTACTTGTCTCAATTAAATCTTCTAACATTCCTGAAACTCATAATCAACATCGACAAAACAAATAATCCTTATGGACAGAAAACCCAATCAACACTACCACTCCAACTAATACTTTGCAATCAAATGAACCCAATACTCCCTTGTCACCCACACCAGAAACCTGGGAATAATTATTGACAAAGATCTTTCCTACAAGAACCATATATCAAACAAAATCAAAGAAGGATCTCACAAACTACTAACCCTAAGACGTCTGAAACCATTTCTTAACCCTTATGACTTCAGAACTGTACTACAGCTACTCATATTCTCAACCATAGACTACTGCAACTCCCTGCTGATCGGAATACCATACTCCAACATCAAACCTCTCCAGATTCTGCAAAACTCAGCAACCTGAATTCTGACTGGAACAAAGAGGAATGATCACATAACACCAATACTGATTTCACTACACTGGCTTCCAATCAAATCCCGAATTGAACACAAATCCATGACCATCATACATGAATTTCTACACAATGAACATCAAGGTCAAACTGGATTAAACATAACTCCCCAGAATCCCCAAAGAAACTTATGTTCAAACAACACAGGCCTTTTAACAGTCCCCCCCCCCCCCCCTATCAGAGATGCTCACTTGACAGCAACCAGAGAAAGAGCATTTTCCATCACCTGCCCTAAAATATGGAACTCCCTCCCAGAAGATTTGAGAACCCAACCTAACCTCAAAACATTCAAAATGGATCTAAAAACATGGCTGTTTTACAAAGTCTACATTGGATGTTGTGATACTTGATTGTCAAACACCCAACAGAATTATCAACTGAAACTACACAAAAACAAGACATAGACCAGGACCAAGCAAACCCGTCTCAGTCAAATATGATTTTTTGTCAGACTTAAAAAATGAATAACTTTCCGTTTAACTAATTTCCCCACCTCTGTAACCCTCCTTTCCCCACGCTTTCCTTTCACCCCCACCCCCCGCACTACCTCCACCCACCTCCCATCCCCCCCTAATCTTTTTCCCTTTCCGTTCCCCTTCTCCGCTCATTTTAGAATATAATATGTATCCTGTTATACCCTTAATTCACATATGTTAAGATACTAACTTCAGAATCTTGTAAACCGTTGTGATGGCTTCCCTGAATGACGGTATATAAAACTCAATAAATAAATAAATAAAATGACTCTGACGGACTTGCCTCCGAGTCTGTGGCTGAATCATAGGCAGGCTAGTCTGACTGCTCGCGCTTCCAGGCTGTTTATGTTCCATCCCGCCTCTTCCTTGTTCCATTGTCCCTGGGCCGTCAATTCCTGACAGTGGGCTCCCCACCCTCACAGGCTTGCGTCCGTGGTGAGCAAGATCCACTTCGGAGCAGATAGGTTTACGCCTCTGCTTAGGTGTTCTTCCTGTAGCCACCATTGAAGCTGCACCCGCACCTCTGTCGGTAGCTGGAGGCAAATTGAGTAGTTCTGGGACACTGGGTTCCATTGTGACAGTAGGGAATATTGTAGCAGCCGCATATGGGCCCTTGCCCATGGAACAACTTCCAGAGTTGATGTCATGAGGCCAAGGACTTGAAGGTAGTCCCATACCTTGGGGTGGACTGAAGTCAGCAGCTTTTGTAATTGGTCCATTAGCTTCCTTCTTTGTGGAGGGGGAAGGTAGACCTTGTTCTGTTTGGTAACGAACCGGACTCCCAGGTATGCTAGTGACTGGGAGGGTTGTAGGCAACTCTTGGTTGTGTTCACGACCCACCCGAGTTCTTGTAGTATATTCTTGACTCTGGTGGTCGCCTGGCGACTCTCCTCTGGAGACTTTGCTCTGATCAACCAATCGTCCAAGTAAGGAAGTACCAGGACTCCTTTCCTCAGTGCTGCCGCCACTACCACCATGATTTTAGTGAAGGTTTTGGGAGCGGTAGCTAGTCCAAAGGGTAAGGCCCTGAATTGATAATGCTGGCCCAGTATCGCAAATCGCAGGAAGCACTGATGATGTTGATGAACCGGGATGTGAAGGTAAGCTTTGGATAGGTCCAGGGAGGTTAAGAATTCTCCCAGTTGTACCGCCATTATAATGAAGTGTAGGGTTTCCATGCGGAAGTGTGGAACCTTCAGGTAACGTTTGACGGTCTTGAGGTCCAGGATAAGCCGGAATGTTCCTTCTTTCTTGGGAACAATAAAATAGATGGAATAGTGGCCAGTATTTTGTTGAAGCGTGGGCACTGGAGCTATTGCCTTCAGGCCGAGAAGTCTTGCTAGTGTGGTTTCCACTGCCAGTCTCTTGGAGTGGGAGTGACATGGTGATCTCATGAATTTGTCTGGGGGGATGCTTTGGAATTCCCGAGAGTACCCCTCTCGAATGATAGTTAGGACGCACTTGTCCGAAGTTATCTCGACCCATCTTTGGTAGAATAGGGTAAGTCTGCTCCCTATGTCTTCTTGTGGATGTGTCTGCATCTTCTCATTGTGGAGTATGGTCGGGGCCTGCCCCTGAGCTTGCTCCTCTCTTAATGTGCCTGTTCCGAAAGGACTGAGACCTTCCTGAAGAACGAGGTGCTTGGGACTGTGTATTCTTGTAAGGTTTAAAACACTGTGCTCCTCTGCCCTTGGTTCTTCTGGGGGAGGAGCACTGATATGTTCTTTTGTTCCTGTCTTCATGTAATCGGGGTACTGGAGATTCACCCCATTTCTTGGCTAATTTCTCCAGTTCACTCCCGAACAGGAGGGATCCTTTAAAAGGCATTTTTGTGAGGTTCGCTTTGGAAGTCACGTCAGCCAACCAATTTTGGAGCCATAATTGGGGGTACCGCAAGGATCATCCCTTTCACCCACTCTTTTCAATATCTATCTTCTCCCACTCTGTCACCTACTAACTAACCTCAAGCTAATACACTTCCTATATGCGGACGACATACAAATACTCATCCCTATAGCGGAATCTCTCCACAAAACTTTGTCGCATTGGAACAACTGCCTCTCAGCAATCAACAACCTACTCGCCAGCCTCAACCTGGTACTAAACACCAACAAAAATGAAATCCTCCTTATAGCTCCAGAAAATCACGTCCCACTCATCCCTCCAACTGCTAGCCAAAGTCCTATCACCTCCATGGACATCACTTCTCCACAAGTAAGAGACCTGGGTGTACTCCTAGACAACAGACTCATCCTCAGCAAGTTCGTAAACACCACCACAAAAGAATGCTTCTTTAAATTGCAAGTATTAAAAAAATTAAAACCACTACTACTCTACAGAGACTTCCGCCTGGTACTACAATCCATCATCCTCCCAAAACTGGATTACTGCAACTCACTCCTTCTGGGCCTTCCCGCTAGCACCATCAAACCACTTCAGATGGTCATGAACGCTACGGCCAGAATTCTCACAAACACCAAAAAAAGGGATCATATCACCCCTATCCTCCAGCACCTTCATTGGCTACCGATTAAATACAGGATTCACTTTAAAACCCTTATGATGATACACAAGGCTCTACACAACATCTCCCCTCTCAACCTAACTTTTCAACTCCAGCTGCACATCACCAAGAGACCGACTAGAAGCGCGTACAAGAACATGCTACTCACCCAGCCGGCAAAAACCTCCCTGAGGAAACGCGCACTATCCATGGCGGGCCCTACACTCTGGAATTCACTCCCTCCGGACCTTCGCCTTGAACTGTGCCATACTGAATTCAAAAAGAAGCTAAAGACTTGGTATTTCACCCAAGCATTCCCGGAGAACTAAGGGATGGAAGAATACAATATCTTTATTGACATTGACCCCCTATCCCCTTCTGTACATAAGTTTCTGAATAGTTCTTTATTGCAATTTAATTAGACATGATCGTTCATTGTAAGTTCCACTAAGCTCCTTTTGTTACTTGTTTCAATGTAAGTCACCTATGAGGCGACAGTTTTTATTTCCTTGTAAACCGGTGTGATATGTATATTATACAGGAACATCGGTATATAAAAATTAAAAATAAATAAATAAATTAATAATTGTCTTCTTGCCGCCACTGCGGCGGCGACATCCCTGGATAAGGTGCGCACGAGGTCTGCGGTAGCATTGGTGAGGAAGGAGACCCGCAGGCTCCATTGCTTCTCCGGGCGTGGTTGCATCTCTGGCGAGGATCAAACAGGAATGTGTCACTAAGGCGCAGCAGGAAGCAATTTGTAGCGTCATTGCTGATACAGCGAAGGACTGCTTAAGGATGGCTTCCAGCCTTCTATCCTGGGCATCCTTCAGTGCTGCTCCTCCCTCAACTGGGATCGTAGTGCGCTTTGAGACTGCACAGATCATAGCATCCACTTTGGGGAAATGTAGCTTTAGCCATGGGTTCCAGCGGGTATAGGGCTTCTAGAGCCCTCCCCCCTTTGAAAGTGGCCTCTGGGGCATTCCATTCCAGGACAATCAGTTCCTTAATGGGCTCCAGCATAGGGAAATAGCATGAGGTTTTACGGAGGTACACCAACATGGGATTCTTCGATTCCGCTGTGGACTCCGTGCCTGGCAGCCCCAGTGTCTTCATAGTCTGGGACATGGTAATTCCACAAGGTAATTCGTCCTTGTGGAAGAATCAGAGCATGGTCTGGTATGGCTCCATCCCTGGGGGAATTTCTCCTTCTTCCAGGGAGTCTGTTTCATCCTCTGAGGCATCTGGATCCCCATCAGAGAGGCTCTTGGCTAGGCGAGGCATGTCTCTAGAAGCCCGGGAGGTGCTGGGCTTGAGTCAGGTGGGCAGTAGGGGATGGTTGTGCCTGGACAAAGGTTGGCAGCCCTCTGAAAAATTCCACCCAGGAAAAGGTTCTTGGATCCATGTTGATCCCAGGAGGGGTTGTAGCCCCGGAGTTTTCCAGCGGGAGCGCCAAGTTGGAGATACTGAGGTCCGGGATGCTATCATCCGTGGTACTGTAACCTTCTCCTGGCTGCAGGAGGTCTTGATTTGGTTCTCCCTGGTTCTGTTCGCACTATTGGCACAGGAGGGATTCCAATCCAGGCTGCGCGGCTCTTAAATGGCAGGCTGGGCAAAGGAAGGGTCCCTTGGCTTTCTTGGATGGTGGTGCCATTATTTGTGCGCATGTAGGGCTTAGGAACTCGCCCGTGTGTGGAGTTATGCGCGCAGATGTGCTTAGCTGTAAGTGGATGCGCAGAAGTTATGCTCACAAAATGCGCATAAGTTGTGCGTGTGGGCAATGGAGTTTGTGCGCGTGGCACAGTTATGCATGCAGTTGTGCACGCCGCTGTGCGCTCAACCGTAGTTAAGATGGGCGCTTCGGGCCTCTGGCTTGCCCCGCACGTATCCGATCGGAGGGGAAAAATGGCTCTGATGACCCCGAAGGCAAGATGGCGTGTGTGGACCCTCGCACCGGATCGGGACCTGCCCCAAAGGAGGGCTGCTCAACCCGATTTAAACCTCGTCGGAGGAAGGAAGGCATGGCTGTTCGAGCCTTAAAGACCGGAGACTTAGAAGTAAAGGTTTCTACCTTACCTGGTCATCTGCCGGGCGGTCTCCAGCTGTGGGGGGAGAGGGAAATACCTTCACCACCGCGCTCAAATGTGCACCCTGGGGGCTAAGACCACGCCGGGATTCAGCCGTCGGACCAAGGCTCGCCTCTGAGGGATATCGAGAATCGACCTCAGGAAAGTCTCGACTGTGGGAGGGACCGTTAGGTTTCACCGCAGGAGAAGCGGGGCTCTCTTAAGGTAAATTTTCTTTCTTCTTTCTTGTCAATGTAACACTATTCTTGTTTGGGATAGTGTCCGCATCTGCTATGGAGACTGAGAAATACTGAAGAGCTAAGCACGCTGCACGGTTATATGTAAGGTGACATCAGCTTTGAAATCTGATTCCATCTCCCATCAGGAGAGCACAATACCCATTGGTCCTGAGTCCATCTGGCTACACGCTAGGAAACAGTTGTTTGGTTTTTTTTTTTTAAACTGCAAGAAAAAAACCACAAAGTACTTTCGTGAATACTGAACCACCAGCTAATCAAAACCTCCTCAGTGTGCAAGGACGAGCCACCACCAAGGGTCACCGACCCCTTGCTCGTCACCACTGATGACCCCCATCAGGGACCTAACAATCCGCTAGGAAGAAGCTCCTGAAAGAAATTTTTCTCTCTAACTCCAGACCGCAGGTTTTACACCTCTACCATCTGTTGGCAACAGAGAAATACTGTGGGAATACAAATGACACTCAAGTTTATTTTATTTATTTATTTTATATTCCACTTTTCTGCACTTCAGAGCAGAGTACATTCAGGTACTGTAGTTATTTCTCTGTCCCCAGAGGGCTCACAATCAAAGTTTGTACCTGAGGCAGTGGAGGGTAAAGTGACTTGCCCAAGGTCACAAGGAGCAGTAGTGGGATTTGAACCCAGGTCTCCCTTGTTCAAAGCCCACCGCTCTTAACTAGGCTAACTCCTCCACTCCAAAAAATGTATAATGCCCCCTTGACAGCTTACCTTGCAGGGTGTTCCTGGGTCCGGGACCGACCTGGCAGGAGCCCCCCTTGGGCAGACTCCGTCGGTCCTCACGCTCTTGGCGCCTGGTGCCTCCAACTGGGGAAGAAGGTGTTAGTTGGTAGGATCTCCCTCCCTTCACCCCAGGAAAACAAGTAGGACTGTGAACAAGTTAAAGTAGCAGAGTCAGTAAAGCTTTTCTTTCTTCTCTGTCTCCATCTGCTGGCAGGGAGGCAAAACCCGGGTCTGATCTGGGGTATAAACAGGGATCTATATTTCCATATATGCTGGATATACATCAGTGGCCACTTTAGATGACAGGCCTACCTGATCTGCAGGAGAAAAGGATGCAGGGAGAAAAGCGAAACCCAATCCTCATAAAACAAAATGTAAACATCTGCAATTTGCTTGCCAGGAGAACTGCACTGAGCGCGATGCCTCTGCTTTCTGGATGCTCAGGGATAAAGTACCTTATCCCCAAAGACTCAGGGCCAGCAACAGATGGGAGTCGTGAGCTTAGGTCCCAGATCTTTCTGAATTACAGTCCAATGGCTCAAAATATCAGATCCCTCAATCTCCCCACCTCAAGTTGCTTTCCTTCTTGGTTCTCACTGTCACATCTAAAGAAGGCATCCACATGGTCCCAGAAAGCTCATGTACAGGTCCCCTCTTTGGACAAGTAACTTGTTTCTGCAGTAAAGATACCAGAGCCAGCAGAGAATCCCATTCGATCTGCATAAACCAAGGCCCAGCGAGATAAAAGTGACTCGCCCTTTCCTGTTCCTCAATGCTCCTGTCCCTTTCCGCACTCAGGAAGTACGGCAGAGATCAACAACACTAGTAACAAGCAGAGAGATAAGACAATAGCAGAGATGGTGGGGTTTGGTTGTTTTTTTTTCATTTTTTTAATTGTATTCCTTTTATCAAAACATTTCAATTAAGTTTTAGCAATCTTGGAAGAATACAGTCTGGAGTTTTAAGAAAGATTTGCTGAGATGCAGTTCCTTGGGAGATTTTTTTTTTTTTTTTAAACTGTTCTTACAATGCCCGTGTTGGTCCGAGTGAAGGGGGGAGGGGCGCTCAGCGGGTAACAGATAAGTGTGGCTGCAAGAGACGGACGGACAATGGAGGGAGGTGCTCAGATTTGATTGTATAAGTAAGCTCTCTTCCCTACAAGCTGCTATTTTAGCAGAACATGCACCCTTCCCCTTCTCACTCAGGACAAGCAGGTCTTCAGGCTCCCAGGCACAGCAGTCAGGGGAGGACCCTCAATGCAGCAGAGAATCCCTCCCCTTCTGGGCAGTAGCATGCAGTGCAGCCAGGGACCCTCACGCTCTGGGCACTTCGGCGTGGTGCCTTCAGATCCCCGGCCTGCCCTAGTGGAGCCAAGTACTGGCATCAGCTCTCTCCCAAGACAGAATCTCTATTCCAGCCAAACATGATCTCAAGACGATCCCTATCATCCCCAAGTGTCCTTCTCCTAGGTACCAATATCATCAGTGCAGCCAGTCACCAGTGATCATCGCTTCCTGATCGACTTATTTCCCCCAGCAGTGTCTCTGCCCTGGAAATTCTGTCCTGTTACTGCTGCAGCCTCTCTCCAGTGACTAAAGAGGGCAGAAAGAACAAACTGCCCCCCCCCATTCGCACACCTTGGGTCCGGACAGCTGGGTCTTCCATGCCAACTTCGCTGCCGCATAAAAGCTAGACACCGCCAAGGGGTGGAATGGGACCGAACCATTAGGAGATAATAGGGAGGGGGGGAGGAAATACATTTTCACCTACACAATTAAACAAATTTTCCTCTCTGAAGTCCTGGAGCAAATGTTGCTAAATTACTACCCATGAACCTGCACGGAGACGGATACAAAGAGAAGGAAGGGGTGATGGCAAGAACTGGGAAGGGGCTGTGCTCCCCCCCCCCTCCCCCCCACCTTCTGGTATCTATCCGCCACCGGCTGATTGAACTCCTGGTGCACTGAAGGCGACGAGCAGCTCCAACACTATCGGAGGGAGATGCTCCAGTCTGCGGCCACGTTCACGGCAGGCTTTCGGATCGTCAGCACAGACGTTTCCACGGCATACTCAAAATCCAGGCTCGATTCCTCGCCACCTGCAACGGATGAGAAGAAATTATAAGCGCAAGAAAAAAAAGGAGAGAGAGAAGCCGCAGAGAACTGATTATTACGCTACGTCATCTTCCATACTGGTAAGCCACACAGCGCAGTCTCAAACCGTTGGCAGCTGCTGACATCACCTAACAAAGGATTTTGACTAGAAAACTCAGCAGATTAAGACAAAACAACCTATACATATGGGTCCTTCCCGAATACCTTCTACGGGTTTTTCAGCTTGGGCAGAATTCTGCTGCCTGGTTAAGAACTGGCCACTCTCTTAGGGATTATATTACCCCAAGCTTGCAAAAACTACATTGGCTCCTTGTTGCGCAGTGAGCTGGTTATGTTGGTATATAAGGCCCTTAGGGGAAAATGGCTTGCTCACTGACTACTTAAAGAGAGCTACTCCCCATCACTATCTCAGCCCTCTGCAGAGCAGTTTCTGGGATGTGCTTCCTACTTTTAAATATTTTTACTTGCCAGACATGCTCAGGCGCATACTCTCAGTTGCATAGAGAAAGGAATAACCAGGTGAGGGCTCCTTGGTGAGGCCTCACCTGGAGTACTGTGTTCAGTTCTGGAGGCCGCATCTCAAAGGGGACAGAGACAGGATGGAGTTGGTTCAGAGAAGGGCGACCAAAATGGTGTGGGGTCTGTAACTGAAGACCTATGAGGAGAGGCTGAAGGATCTAAATATGTATTCCCTGGAGGAGAGGGGAGATATGGTACAGACCTTCATATGCTGAAAGGTATTAATGATGCACAAACATCAAACCTGTTCCGTTGGAAAGGAAAGTGTATATCCAGGGGTCTCAATATGAAACTCCGGGGGCGGGAGAATGACTCAGAACCAACATCAGGGAATATTTCTTCACGGAGAGGGTGGCGGATGCCTGGAACACCCTCCCGAAAGAGGTGAGGAGGACAAGAACAGTTCATGAATTTAAAAGGACATGGGGGTAAACATTGTGCATCCCTAAAGGTTTGAGGTTTGAGGTTTGAAGGTTTTGAGGTTTGAAGTTTTGAGGTTTGAAGAAAAGGGATAACCTATGTTAACTTTAGGTGCAACATTTCTGCATGGGGGTAACCTGCACGGAGCGGCAGTTACTACCCTTAACAGAACGCATGGGGGTAACCTGCACAGAGCGGCAGTTACTACCCTTAACAGAACGCATGGGGTAACCTGCACAGAACGGCAGTTACTACCCTTAACAGAACGCATGGGGGTAACCTGCACGGAGCGGCAGTTACTACCCTTAACAGAACGCATGGGGGTAACCTGCACGGAGCGGCAGTTACTACCCTTAACAGAACGCATGGGGGTAACCTGCACGGAGCGGCAGTTACTACCCTTAACAGAACGCATGGGGTAACCTGCACAGAACGGCAGTTACTACCCTTAACAGAACGCATGGGGGTAACCTGCACGGAGCGGCAGTTACTACCCTTAACAGAACGCATGGGGTAACCTGCACGGAGCGGCAGTTACTACCCTTAACAGAACGCATGGGGTAACCTGCACGGAGCGGCAGTTACTACCCTTAACAGAACGCATGGGGGTAACCTGCACGGAGCGGCAGTTACTACCCTTAACAGAACGCATGGGGTAACCTGCACAGAGCGGCAGTTACTACCCTTAACAGAACGCATGGGGGTAACCTGCACAGAACGGCAGTTACTACCCTTAACAGAACGCATGTGGTAACCTGCACAGAACGGCAGTTACTACCCTTAACAGAACGCATGGGGTAACCTGCACAGAACGGCAGTTACTACCCTTAACAGAACGCATGGGGTAACCTGCACAGAGCGGCAGTTACTACCCTTAACAGAACACATGGGGGTAACCTGCACAGAGCGGCAGTTACTACCCTTAACAGAACACATGGGGGTAACCTGCACAGAACGGCAGTTACTACCCTTAACAGAACGCATGGGGTAACCTGCACAGAACGGCAGTTACTACCCTTAACAGAACGCATGGGGTAACCTGCACAGAACGGCAGTTACTACCCTTAACAGAACGCATGGGGGTAACCTGCACAGAACGGCAGTTACTACCCTTAACAGAACGCATGGGGGAAACCTGCACAGAACGGCAGTTACTACCCTTAACAGAACGCATGGGGTAACCTGCACAGAACGGCAGTTACTACCCTTAACAGAACGCATGGGGTAACCTGCACAGAACGGCAGTTACTACCCTTAACAGAACGCATGGGGGTAACCTGCACAGAACGGCAGTTACTACCCTTAACAGAACGCATGGGGTAACCTGCACAGAACGGCAGTTACTACCCTTAACAGAACGCATGGGGGTAACCTGCACGGAGCGGCAGTTACTACCCTTAACAGAACGCATGGGGTAACCTGCACAGAACGGCAGTTACTACCCTTAACAGAACGCACGGGGTAACCTGCACAGAACGGCAGTTACTACCCTTAACAGAACGCATGGGGTAACCTGCACAGAACGGCAGTTACTACCCTTAACAGAATGCATGAGGGTAACCTGCACAGAACGGCAGTTACTACCCTTAACAGAACGCATGGGGTAACCTGCACAGAACGGCAGTTACTACCCTTAACAGAACGCATGGGGTAACCTGCACAGAACGGCAGTTACTACCCTTAACAGAACGCATGGGGGTAACCTGCACAGAACGGCAGTTACTACCCTTAACAGAATGCATGAGGGTAACCTGCACAGAACGGCAGTTACTACCCTTAACAGAACGCATGGGGGTAACCTGCACAGAACGGCAGTTACTACCCTTAACAGAACGCATGGGGTAACCTGCACAGAACGGCAGTTACTACCCTTAACAGAACGCATGGGGTAACCTGCACAGAACGGCAGTTACTACCCTTAACAGAACGCATGGGGTAACCTGCACAGAACGGCAGTTACTACCCTTAACAGAACGCATGGGGTAACCTGCACAGAACGGCAGTTACTACCCTTAACAGAACGCATGGGGTAACCTGCACAGAACGGCAGTTACTACCCTTAACAGAACGCATGGGGTAACCTGCACAGAACGGCAGTTACTACCCTTAACAGAACGCATGGGGTAACCTGCACAGAACGGCAGTTACTACCCTTAACAGAACGCATGGGGGTAACCTGCACAGAACGGCAGTTACTACCCTTAACAGAACGCATGGGGTAACCTGCACAGAACGGCAGTTACTCCCCTTAACAGAACGCATGGGGTAACCTGCGCAGAACGGCAGTTACTACCCTTAACAGAACGCATGGGGGTAACCTGCACGGAGCGGCAGTTACTACCCTTAACAGAACGCATGGGGTAACCTGCACAGAACGGCAGTTACTACCCTTAACAGAACGCATGGGGTAACCTGCACAGAACGGCAGTTACTACCCTTAACAGAACGCATGGGGGTAACCTGCACGGAGCGGCAGTTACTACCCTTAACAGAACGCATGGGGTAACCTGCACAGAACGGCAGTTACTACCCTTAACAGAACGCATGGGGTAACCTGCACAGAACGGCAGTTACTACCCTTAACAGAACGCATGGGGTAACCTGCACAGAACGGCAGTTACTACCCTTAACAGAATGCATGAGGGTAACCTGCACAGAACGGCAGTTACTACCCTTAACAGAACGCATGGGGGTAACCTGCACAGAACGGCAGTTACTACCCTTAACAGAACGCATGGGGTAACCTGCACAGAACGGCAGTTACTACCCTTAACAGAACGCATGGGGTAACCTGCACAGAACGGCAGTTACTACCCTTAACAGAACGCATGGTGTAAAAGCTGCATGGCGCCCTAATTACTGCCTTTAACAGAACATATGGTGGTAATCTGTACGGCATGGCAGTTACTACCTTTATAACAGGAGGTATGGGGAGTAACCTACATGGGGCGGCAGATACTACCATAAGCCACTTGGGTAGACTGGATGGACTATTTTGTCTTTATCTGCCATCATTGCTATGTTACTATGTTTTAGACAGAAAGGGAAGGCTATTTATTTTGCGCAAACCTTTGAGGTTGTTTTTTTTAAATAAATGTTAAATGAAATGTTCTCATTGCAACTGATTGATTGGATTGGATTTTGTACCTTATGTTCAATGTATCTTTGGTTTTGTTTTTGGTTGAGTTTCCCCACCCCTTACATGGTATCTATTTAACAGTTTCCAATTATGTTCCTTAACTTTCTATTACTTTGCTCCCAGTTCTTTATTACCCTGTTCTTTGTAATGCTCTTTGCAACCTGTGTTTCACTGTAAACAGATACGATATGTAATCTACCACATGAATGTCAGTATATAAAAATCCAAAATAAATAAATAAATATTTCTTCCTGTTTCTTTAGGCCTGTATGATAGGAACCCTAATTTCTGGTCCTTCACAGGATTTTCTTTAAACTGTCTTGTCTGTTTTTATTTTGCTGTTTTATATAGTTCTGTTGTAATCCGCTTAAAAAGATTTGTTTTGAATTAAGTGTAATAGAAAGTTACAATGTTACAATGTAAAATAAGATGCCTAACTCTTATTCGACCTAATGTTATACTGTAAACCGTTGTGATATGCCAGATCGAACAGCGGTATATAAAACCAAATAAAATAAATAAATACATAATAGAAAGGAAAATTGGTTCTTACCTGATAATTTTCATTCCTGTAGTACCACGGACCAGTCCAGACTCCTGGGTTTTGCCTCCTCTCCAGCAGATGGAGACAGAGATGTTTTACAGTAAAGACAATGAGAATCGGACGATCAGAAGAAGCCCTTTATTTCAATGCCCGACTCTGGCCGAGTTTCGCTCATAGAGCTGCCTCAGGGGCAACTAAAATTAAACAAATAAATATAAAACCTTAAAACAACACAATTAAATAATTCAAAACAATAAGGACATAAAATACATGTATAGATGTACGTACTTAAATCATAAAATAAAATACATGTATAGGTGTTCAGATAAAAATTAAAATAACACAATTAAATAATTAAAAATAAAATACATGTATTAATGTGTGAATACAAACAAAAAGTGCTTGATACATGTATAGCTATATAAACTCATGGAATCCAAACAAATTAAAATTGCATTTGGACATCAACATGGTGCAGACAGAAAACAAAGAATGAATGATCCAATAGAACTGGAGGATATAGTGGAGTCAATGTAATCATAGTTAGTGCTTACTTCAATTAGCAGGACTTAAAATATGCCTGCAGGGCTGCTGTCACACTGTCACAATATCATTAGTGTCTAAATAGAAACAACAACATATAGATTTTAAACAAACCATTCATCTGTTATATAATTCTAGCAATGTTTAAAAATAAGTAAAATAATAAATGAAGTTCTTACTATTAATTTAAAAAAAAAAATATTCAAAACTATTGAGAATTGCACAGCCAGTAGTCTATAGCACATTAACCATAAGTTATCATCATAATATTAATTGTATAAAAATATATGACTAGGACAAACCTTTTGCCAATTTACTTTTAAAAAAATATAAAAAGGTCATTCCAAATTGAAGGACAGTTTGTGCTGTCGCTTCTCAATAAAACAAAGCCATAGTATCTGCATCAAACGTAGGAATCACAGCCAAATACTTAACTGATTGCGCTTCAGAGAGATCACGTACCTGCAAAACACTCTGACATTCCTTCTGCTAGTGTCAAACAGAGACGCCGTCAAGCCCAGTACTTATAGTGATTCTCGCGATATTTGCAAGGAATTCGCGCCAAAAAGAATTTCTTTCAGCTGTCAGCTGATATACTCTGGCAGTTCTCTCCGAGTGTTATCAAAGCAATGCTGATATACTCTCTCTCTTAATGTTATCAAAGCAATTGACTCACCTCAATCAGAGAAGCAAACACTACTAAAACCACAACCTTTGTTTGCATATACCTCATTTAGCACAACTTCCTTAGAACTTCTCATTCATGCTATTGTCCGTGATTGCTACATAGACTTAAATCGCTACATTTGTAGCCTGCCATACAAAGGATATTCATTCTGCTAACCAAAAAGGAGAGTTTTAAATGTAGAAGCAGGAAACTTCTTACAGTGCACTCTAGTACTATGGGAAACCTTATTAGGCGTGATGTGCATTCAACAATTTTAATTTACTACTACCACTTCTCACAGTGTACTCTAGTACTCTGGGAAACCTTATTAAGAGTGGTGTACATTCAGTAATTTTAATTTGCCACTACTACAATTATCCAAATATGCATGGTGAAATACTTTTTTTGATTGATATATGTCAAACTATATCATGTATTAAAATTAAGTATACTGTTAAAAAGGTTAATTAATGATTAGATTGTGACAGCTTAAAATAATAAAAGCAACTGTAAAAGATAATTATAAAAAATAAATTGTGACAGCTTAAAAAATCACAAAGATAACAAAAACTATAAAATCATTGGACTCCAATTGTTATTAACTAATACAGATAATTTTCATAGATAAACTCCTAAATCAGATTCACTATTGAGACCATTCGGTGATAAAGTATTAAATTCATAAATAAACCTCTGTTCATTTCTAAGAAGTAAATTATTAAAATCGCCGCCTCTCCAGTTCACATTTGGCTTTTGGATTACGCAGAACCTAAAGTCTGAGAATTTATGACCAGTCTCAATACAGTGCGCAACTAAAGGTTTCCCTTCATTTAATCTGTTTATTGCACTTTTGTGCTCAATTACCCTTTTATTAAATTGCCTCACTGTTTTACCAATATACCACTTTTTACATGGGCAAATAGCAACATAGATGACTCCCGAGCTTTTGCAATTTGTTGAATCATAAAGTTTAAAGACTCTATCTGTATTGCCTATCTCTAAACTCTGTGTTCTGAGGTTCACGTAACAAACACAACAATTACCACATGGGCGATGTCCTACTGTTTCTTTCATCTTGGGTAAAGCGACAGGTAACGCTGATGGTGCTAGCAATTCCTTAAGATTCTTTTCTCGTTTGTTGGCAACCATTATTTGTTTATCACAGAATGCTGGAAGAGCTTGTAATATGTGCCAGTGTTTCTTGATGACTTGTATGATATTGTGCGAAAGACCTGTGAATGTCAGTGGGCAGATTATTCTATCCTTTTTTTCACTTTTCTTCCTTTTTTGTAATAGAGTGTCACGTTGTTGTTTGTCTGCCTTCTTAAAGCACTCATCTATACAATTCTCTGGATAACCTTTCTCTAAAAACCGTGTTTTCATTTCTCCAGATCTCATTTGAAATGTTGCAGTATCAGTGCATAGTCTCTTTAAGCGTAAAAACTGACTATAAGGCAAATTCCGTATCAGTGATTTATTAGGACAACTATCATAGGATAAAAACTTATTCTTGTCCGTAGGTTTACGATAGATATCTGTTTTAAAATCGTAAACCTAAAATCGTCAGTTTTTACGCTTAAAGAGACTATGCACTGATACTGCAACATTTCAAATGAGATCTGGAGAAATGAAAACACGGTTTTTAGAGAAAGGTTATCCAGAGAATTGTATAGATGAGTGCTTTAAGAAGGCAGACAAACAACAACGTGACACTCTATTACAAAAAAGGAAGAAAAGTGAAAAAAAGGATAGAATAATCTGCCCACTGACATTCACAGGTCTTTCGCACAATATCATACAAGTCATCAAGAAACACTGGCACATATTACAAGCTCTTCCAGCATTCTGTGATAAACAAATAATGGTTGCCAACAAACGAGAAAAGAATCTTAAGGAATTGCTAGCACCATCAGCGTTACCTGTCGCTTTACCCAAGATGAAAGAAACAGTAGGACATCGCCCATGTGGTAATTGTTGTGTTTGTTACGTGAACCTCAGAACACAGAGTTTAGAGATAGGCAATACAGATAGAGTCTTTAAACTTTATGATTCAACAAATTGCAAAAGCTCGGGAGTCATCTATGTTGCTATTTGCCCATGTAAAAAGTGGTATATTGGTAAAACAGTGAGGCAATTTAATAAAAGGGTAATTGAGCACAAAAGTGCAATAAACAGATTAAATGAAGGGAAACCTTTAGTTGCGCACTGTATTGAGACTGGTCATAAATTCTCAGACTTTAGGTTCTGCGTAATCCAAAAGCCAAATGTGAACTGGAGAGGCGGCGATTTTAATAATTTACTTCTTAGAAATGAACAGAGGTTTATTTATGAATTTAATACTTTATCACCGAATGGTCTCAATAGTGAATCTGATTTAGGAGTTTATCTATGAAAATTATCTGTATTAGTTAATAACAATTGGAGTCCAATGATTTTATAGTTTTTGTTATCTTTGTGATTTTTTAAGCTGTCACAATTTATTTTTTATAATTATCTTTTACAGTTGCTTTTATTATTTTAAGCTGTCACAATCTAATCATTAATTAACCTTTTTAACAGTATACTTAATTTTAATACATGATATAGTTTGACATATATCAATCAAAAAAAGTATTTCACCATGCATATTTGGATAATTGTAGTAGTGGCAAATTAAAATTACTGAATGTACACCACTCTTAATAAGGTTTCCCAGAGTACTAGAGTACACTGTGAGAAGTGGTAGTAGTAAATTAAAATTGTTGAATGCACATCACGCCTAATAAGGTTTCCCATAGTACTAGAGTGCACTGTAAGAAGTTTCCTGCTTCTACATTTAAAACTCTCCTTTTTGGTTAGCAGAATGAATATCCTTTGTATGGCAGGCTACAAATGTAGCGATTTAAGTCTATGTAGCAATCACGGACAATAGCATGAATGAGAAGTTCTAAGGAAGTTGTGCTAAATGAGGTATATGCAAACAAAGGTTGTGGTTTTAGTAGTGTTTGCTTCTCTGATTGAGGTGAGTCAATTGCTTTGATAACATTAAGAGAGAGAGTATATCAGCATTGCTTTGATAACACTCGGAGAGAACTGCCAGAGTATATCAGCTGACAGCTGAAAGAAATTCTTTTTGGCGCGAATTCCTTGCAAATATCGCGAGAATCACTATAAGTACTGGGCTTGACGGCGTCTCTGTTTGACACTAGCAGAAGGAATGTCAGAGTGTTTTGCAGGTACGTGATCTCTCTGAAGCGCAATCAGTTAAGTATTTGGCTGTGATTCCTACGTTTGATACAGATACTATGGCTTTGTTTTATTGAGAAGCGACAGCACAAACTGTCCTTCAATTTGGAATGACCTTTTTATATTTTTTTAAAAGTAAATTGGCAAAAGGTTTGTCCTAGTCATATATTTTTATACAATTAATATTATGATGATAACTTATGGTTAATGTGCTATAGACTACTGGCTGTGCAATTCTCAATAGTTTTGAATATATTTTTTTTTAAATTAATAGTAAGAACTTCATTTATTATTTTACTTATTTTTAAACATTGCTAGAATTATATAACAGATGAATGGTTTGTTTAAAATCTATATGTTGTTGTTTCTATTTAGACACTAATGATATTGTGACAGTGTGACAGCAGCCCTGCAGGCATATTTTAAGTCCTGCTAATTGAAGTAAGCACTAACTATGATTACATTGACTCCACTATATCCTCCAGTTCTATTGAATCATTCATTCTTTGTTTTCTGTCTGCACCATGTTGATGTCCAAATGCAATTTTAATTTGTTTGGATTCCATGAGTTTATATAGCTATACATGTATCAAGCACTTTTTGTTTGTATTCACACATTAATACATGTATTTTATTTTTAATTATTTAATTGTGTTATTTTAATTTTTATCTGAACACCTATACATGTATTTTATTTTATGATTTAAGTACGTACATCTATACATGTATTTTATGTCCTTATTGTTTTGAATTATTTAATTGTGTTGTTTTAAGATTTTATATTTATTTGTTTAATTTTAGTTGCCCCTGAGGCAGCTCTATGAGCGAAACTCGGCCAGAGTCGGGCATTGAAATAAAGGGCTTCTTCTGATCGTCCGATTCTCATTGTCTTTACTGTATCACAGCCAACTGGATCGGCTTCCGATTTGTTTTTTGGGACAGAGATGTTTTGACAGACTCTGCCATATATACCAGGGTGCCACTTACAGTCCCGTCAGTATTACTCAGTCACAAAGCAGAATGGTTCAAAACCAAAACAACTATATACACTAACCTAAAATTTGAACCGGATCACTAACCCCAATTGGTTACAGAACCAAAGTGCAGGATACGGAAAAACAAAACTGATCTGCAGACTAAAGATAAGCAAGTGCTGAAGGAGCGGACTCTCCATTACCTGTATGCACCAAGCGGGCGGGACTCTGGACTGATCCGTGGTACTACAGGAACGAAAATTATCAGATAAGAACAATTTTTCCTTTCCCTGTACGTACCCGGATCAGTCCAGACTCCTGGGATGTACCAGAGCATTTCTTACCCGGGATGGGATCCGGAGAGGCCCGCTCTAAGCACACCTTCTCCAAATCCTCCTGCACCCGGGGCCTAGACATTCAGCCGGTAATGCCTGGTAAAAGTATGTAATGATTTCCATGTAGCCGCTCTGCAAATCTCCTGCAGTGAAATCTGTTGGCATTCCGCCCATGACGACGACGCCTGAGAACGAGTAGAATGTGCCCGAAGACCCACTTGTAAGGGCTTGCCATGTAGCAAATATGCGGAATTTATAGCCTCTTTCAGCCATCGGGCGATCGTAGTCTTAGATGACATATTACTCCTTTTGGGACCACTCCAGAGCACAAAGAGATGATCCGAGACCCGAAAACTGTTGATAACGCATCAAAGCCCTGCGAACATCCAATTTCCTTAAGTCCTTAGAAAGGGGATCCGACCGGTCCAGATCTGAAAAAGATGGAAGCTCCACTGATTGATTTAAATGAAAAGAGGAAACCACCTTTGGGAGCAAGGAAGGAACCATTCGCAAGGATACTCCAGAATCTGAAATCCTCAAGAAGGGCTCCCTGCATGATAAAGCCTGAATCTCGGACAACCTATAAGCAGAGGAAATCGCTACTAGGAACATCACTTTCAACAAAAGGTCTTTCAACGTTGCTCTCTTCAAAGGTTCAAAAGGCGCCGCACACAAAGCCTTAAGAACTAAGTTTAAGTTCCAGGATGGGCAAGGATGTTTCACCGGCGGGCGTAAATGCTTCGCTCCCCTAAGGAAACGAGAGACATCTGGATGCACAGACAACGCAACCCCCTGTATAGTACCGCATAAACAACAAAGAGCTGCAACCTGCACCTTTAAGGAACTACTCGATAATCCCTTAGCCAAACCAGCTTGAAGGAAGCGCAGAATATCTGGCACGGGCGCCTGGGTAGGTACGCGACCTCAAAAGTGTAGCCACTACAGTGTCTGAATACTCTTTGCCTTTCAGATGCTGCCTTTCAAAAGCCATGCTGCTAGCCAGAAACGATCGGCCTGATTCGAAACAGATGGGCCCTTGATGCATCAGATCCGGAAGATCCAGAAACCGTAGTGGACCCTCCACCGCTAGATTGACCAGATCTGCAAACCATGGATGATGCGGCCACTCGGGAGCCATTAGGATCACTTCTGCCCGGTGTACTTCTATTCTCTGGAGTACCTTGCCGATTAGAGGCCAAGGCAAGAATGCGTACAACAGACATTCATCAGCCAGGGAAGAACCAGATCATCTACTCCCTCTGCTCCTGTGTCTCTGCGGCGAGCAAAGCAGCATGGGGTTTTGGAATTCTTGAACATTGCCATCAGATCCATGCAAGGTGTGCCCCCACGTGTCGCAGATGAGTCGAAAGGCTTTGTCGGTCAACTCCCACTCCCCGGGATCGAGATGATGTTGAGTGAGAAAATCCGTGTGAATGTTGTCGACTCCGGCAATATGAGATGCTGCTATGCTGGCCAGGTTCTGCTCTACCCAGCCGATTAACTGGCGAGCTTCCAACGCCACTGGTTGGCTTTTGGTTCCTCCTTGACGACTGATGTAAGCCACCTGTAATGCCAGCCACACCGCCCTGGTCTCCAGCCGATTGACAGACCATCGGGACTCCTCTTGGGACCACTGCCCCTGCACGGACTTCCTCAGACAAACTGCTCCCCAACCAGAAAGACTGGCATCCGTAGTGACCACTGTCCATTCCGGCACCACCAAAGGGACTCCACGGCGCAGGTTGTCCAAACACAGCCACCAATCCAGACTGGATCGTACGGTCTCCGTCAGAGGCAGGGGTAGATTAAATTGCTTGGAAACCAGATTCCATCAGGAAAGCAATGCTGATTGCAAAGGCCGCATGTGAGCAAAGGTCCAGGGGACCAGCTCCAGTGTCGAAGTCATGGAATCCAGCACCTGTAAGTAATCCCAGACTTTTGGAGGATGCTTGGACAACAAGGCTCGTACGTGAACTTGCAACTTGACAATGCGTTCGGAGATCAGGAACACCCTCCCTTGTGTATAGAACAGAGCTCCCAGAAATTCCAATGTCTGGGAAGGAATCAGACGACTCTTGACCAGGTTGACAACCCATCCGAGCGTCCGCAATAAGTGAAGAACCCTGTGTATCGCTGCTTGGCAAAGCGCTTCCGATTTCACGCGAATCAGCCAATCGTCCAAATACAGGTGAACCAATAATCCTTCTCTGCGTAGTTGAGCTGCCACCAGGGGTTCGGTAGCATGACCGAATGGCAGAGCTTGAAACTGGTAATGTCTTCCCAGGATGGAGAACCTCAGAAACTTCTGGTGATCGACTTGGATCCAGATGTGCAAATACGCCTCCGTCAGATCCAGGGATGCTAGAAATTCTCCCTGTCGAACTGAAGCAATGATGGACTGTAACGTCTCCATGTGGAAGCGGGCAATCGGCAGACACCTGTCGACCCGCTTTAAATAGAGAATGGGCAGATAGGTTCTCTTTTTTTGGTACCACAAAGTAAATGGAGTAACAGCCCCTTCATTGTTCTGACGGAGGAACAGGCATAATTGCGCTGAGGTCGAGAAGGCGCTGCAACGTCTCCTTTACCACCTGACACTTTGTTGCATAACCGCAGGGCGAGACCAGGAACAGGGTCGATGTGGAAAATCTAAAGCATAGCCGTGTCTTATCGCAGAAAGAACACACTGGTCCAATGTAAGTTTGGTCCATTCCTCGTAAACTAGAGACAGTCTGCTCCCTACCACCAAAACAAGAGGAATGGACCGGCCACCCATCATTGTGAAGGCTTACCACCCTGTGTGGACTGGGTGTTACCAGGTCTGCCAAAGCGTCGCCCACGAAAGGCCTGAGACCACGACTGTGGTCTGTTAGAATTTTGCTGAAACGAGGAAGTAGTTGTTCAGGGCGCCCGAGCCCTTCGAACCCCACGAAATTGAGATCTAGAGGAAAAAGAACACCTCGACTTCGGTCTATCCTCCGGCAACCGATGAACCTTATTCTCTACCAAAGACTGAATCATGTCCTCCAGTTCCTTGCCAAACAGCAGCTTGCCTTTAAAAGACAGGGACCCCAATTGGGATTTGGAGGAAACATCCGCCGACCAGTTTCTTAACCACAAAAGACGATGTGCCGAGACGGCGGACACCATGGATCTGGCAGATGTGCGTAGAAGATCATAAAGAACATCTGCACTATAAGCAATGACAGCCTCAAGTCATCCAAGCCTGCAGTTGGACTGCAGTTGTTGGACCCAGCGGAGGTCCGCTCTCAAAGCGAAATTGCTACACATAGCCGCTCGGACCCCCAGCGCTAAGACCTCAAAAACCTTCTTGAGCTGAAGCTCCAGTTTTTGATCCTGTAAGTCCTTGAGGGCAGTCGAACTTATGACCGGGATGGTGGTCTTTTTGCTAACAGCTGAGACTGCCGCATCCACCTTGGGTACACGAAGAAGATCCAGTGCCTCCTCTGGCAGAGGATATAGCTTATCTTGCCTTTGAAACTTTCAGTCCCAAGTCTGGGGTGTCCCATTCCCGGAAAAGCAAATCCGTGGCCGAAAAATGAAATGGGAATGCGGAAGGTGGCCCACGTAGACCTAACAACAATGAGTCCATACATCCCAGCCGGGATTCCTCCTGGGGAGCCTCAATAACCAATTCCCCTAGAATAGCGGGAATGAGAGGCTCCAGTTCTTCCTTCTGAAAGAGCCGGACCACCTTTGGGTCGTCTCCTTCCACCAAATGGGACCCATGCGGAGCTCCCTGTGGCTGGGTTATATCCCCCCCCCCTTGGGGGCTGGGACCTTGAGTATAAATCTTCCTGGTCGATAGAATCTGAAGAGGGATCAGAATCAGGCTGAGGTGTCACCAACCTTAATGCCGATTTACCTTAAGGTGCCCCCACAACCTCCACGGGCTTGGCTCTCTTCCTATGCCTGGCCGGGGGGTCCAATGAGAAGGATCTGTCCAGCACCCTCTTTTTCCATGCTTTCCAGGCCTTAAAGGCTCTGTGCAATAACAGCACAAAATCAGATGAAAAAGAAGAAGCAGAAGAGGAATCATCCGTATCCTCCTCAGGGACATCCACTGCACCATTTGAGCCAAGCCCTCTTGACTTGTCCCCCTCAGGGACTGTCATTTGAGGGGACAAACATGGTGGGAGATTCACCTCCCCCACCGCTGTTAGCACTGGCGATCCCGCTGAGTCGAGCGAATCCAAAATGGCGCCCGTTCCCGCGCTCAGTGGGAACGGGCCGAAAGAAGGAGACTGCAAGTCCCCAAAGGCTCTGGAGAGAGATTGGACCCTTAAAATGACCCTCCCGGGGGTCGTGGAGGCTCCCTCTCCCCCTGAGACGCAATTAGAACAAAGTCCGTCGCGCAGTACCGCACGCTCTACATGCGGTCTGCCGGCACAAAACAAGTTTCTCTGAGAAAAAAAATTAGACAAAAAAACGAACAACCACAGCGAGAGAACGAACGCCCCCACAAGGAAAGGGAGAAGAAGGAAAATTTGTTTATTTTTTGTTTTTTTTAATTAACTTGCCCAATAGCCTCCGGGTCCTGGTCCTACTGGGGAGAGTGAGCCGGGCTCCCCGGTGTCACCTCCAGTGCTGCACTTGTATGGCATTAGGGCTCTCGACCAGGGAGGATGGTCCCCTCAGCACCTAGCAACCCCCTGGGAGGCTGAAGACTATCTCTGCACTGGCCCTTTGCTATGAATAGATTATGATCAACTTCTAGCCCTCTTCTTTTTTTTTTTTTTTAAATGCTATCTGCCTTATTCCTGCACTAAGTCACTAGCCCAGACGGTAGGTTTTGCACCTCCACCATCTGCTGGAGACAGAGAAATACTGATGGACTGTAGGTGGCACCCTGGTATATACGGCAGAGTCTGTCAAAACGTCTCTGTCTCCATCTGCTGGAGGGGAGGCAAAACCCAGGAGTCTGGACTGATCCGGGTACGTTCAGGGAAGAATTTTTAAACAACTAAAAATATAAATAGGCCAAGAGTGTCAGTCTCTTGCTGGGCTGAGTCTGAGGCACTGCAGAGTGGGCTAAAGTTGTGGCGTCGGTAGTTATCATGCTGTGTGCTGTCCTGAAACGTCGCACCTCCTACCTTGTCCCCACACACGGGTCGATGTGAGAGTGCTCACTCTGGCTCAGAAGACGCAAGGGAGAGGCAGACAAGCAGGTACTCACCAGCCTTAAGAGAGACAGAGGTCGGTTTCCCTGCTCCCAGAATCACCACTCTCTCGATCCATGCCAGGGTCTCAAAGCTGCCTCTGGGGTCCACAGAACTGAAGGCACGAAAACAAACAAACAAAAAATATCTTAGGTACGCACAGCCTTCCAGAGGCTTCTGAACCATCTGGGTTTCTTCTCCAAGTACCTTTTGCACCACATGGATCCCTCCCTCCCGTCACCTGGACACCTTCCCCTGGGTCCTTTCTGAACCATCTCTGATAGGGCTCCTCCTACGACCTGAGAACCACCTTCTGCTAAACACGTCTGCCCAGGTCCTCCTCAGACACCCCCTCCACTTTTTCTTTCTGGGCACACACACTCGAGCGTGGCACTACCGCTGGCACACACCTGGACGTTAGCACGCCACCGAAGAAGGAGAAGTTGCGGTGAAGAAACTGATTCTTCTTCTCAAAGTTAAAGCTGTGCCCATCGTCCAGAAAGAGGTCCCCGACCGCTGAACCCTGTGGGGGCAGGAGGGGGTTAATGGGCACCACCACAAAGTACAGACAGAGTGGCAGTACTAAAGACGCTAGACGAGAGAAATTATTCATAAATTAATACAGTGTCTCAGATTATACTACACGTACATGTAAACACAGCCAATACGACTAATCATAAAACCATTTAAGAAACGTGACAAAATTAACCAAAAGCAACGGTTCTATAACATATGGGGGCTGTTTTCAGACTGTGGTCACTAAGGATTTTTCACTCACAGACTTTGCACCAATTTTCAAAGTGAAAAATAGCAAAGACTTTCACTGAAACTTGACACGGACACAAAGTACATTTGCAACTGCTTTTTCTGCGGGTACATTTTCCACGGACGATAACACATTACATTCTTAAAGGAGACGTTTAAAAGCCCGACACGTGCAACTATCAGGGGCTGTGCGTCTATGTAGGGCTGGTGTGCCGAGCGGATTGTAATAGCTGCCTGAATACGGGCGCAAATGCCGCTACGTGCACATCTGGGAACTTCTGAAAAAGGGGCAGAGAGTGGATGTTACGGGATTTTAACCTGAAATTTGTACTTACATTTTTGTGCGCACCAGTGTCCCCTGCTGCGTAATTTTACTTCTGCTATGGATGTTGTGTAAGTGATGGGAAAAAAAACAAAACTAGGCCAATAAGCCGGGTTTTAAAGTTTGGGGGCAAAGGGAGGGGGAAGGAAAGCTATTAAACCAAGGGGGTTTGGAAGACCTGTTTCCTTAACTGGGCAAACTGGGAAAGCTGGCAATGTGATTGGCGTGTGTCCCTTTTAAAATTCCCCCACTTTCGCGGTGGAAGCGGAATTTGCGCGCGCCCAGGCTATTTTATACACGCGCACATATATATGCATGCTGGTTTTAAAATTCACCTTTAAGTGTATTTTCCTCCCGTCCCCCCACCCTATGACTTAGCCAGGCTCCTGAGCATGACCTCCTATAACTGCGTCCAAAAGTCCGTGTGCCGTGGAACACTGGGAGGACGATTTAGGCATATCGAGGGACGGCAGTTTCCACTCAGCCAATTTATGTAAGTAAATCAGTGTTTATCTAAGTCAAGGGCTTTGAAACTTGCCCTCGTCGTTCAGATCTGAATCTCACGGAGCCTAAAATTAGCTTTCAGAGGGACTCTGTGCTGGGAAAACGCTGATCCCTGCATCCCAGCACAGAACCCCACTGACGTTACTCTGTATGCAGATTCAATCTGAATTAAATGTTAGCGAGCGAGAGAGAGAGAAAAGCACCAGAAACAGATCGCTGGGCCAACAGCTCGAGCAGGCTGATCTGCACTCCAGGTTTACCTTTGGGATGCACAAATTCCTTTCCATGGTGTCCTCAGCGCTAGTCTGCGAGTTTCCTGCCACCTTGTGGTGAAAACCGGATTCAAAACCCAACAACCATCCTGGGATGTTTATTTGAAATATTTTTACGAAGATGGCAAGAAGAAGTTAACACCACAGTTTTTGCATTTGATGCTGAAACATGGACAGTTGGGTCTTTGGTTTTCATTTTTGAACTGGTTCCTTTGGTTTTGGCGAGTCAATCATTAGGAATGTAGAAAGCTGGGTGGCTGGTGGGAGTATTCATTGTTTGGTAACTTGCCTGCCTGACATGAAGGTAGTTGACGTCATCTGTCATCTTGAAAAAACTTTTAAGAGTGCTGGGGAGGGAGGGGTCACGTGATGCGGTGAAGCCAAGCAGACGTTCCAGCTCCGTGCCTCGCCCTCCTGAAATCAGCAGCAATCTAAGGCATCCGACCACCAAACTTCAAAATCTTCTTACAACTCTGTGGCTTAATGTCTATTGACCAATTCATGCTTAAAGGAGTAAGTACTATGCCCCTGAAGGGAAGCCGAAAAGAAAAAGAAAAGATTGGAGGGGCGGGATCGAAAACGGCAGACACCCCAGGGAGGCCCTTGCTACCAGCCTCCCCGACTGCCGCGGCTCTACAGCACGAGCTTACCGCAAACGTTACAGACGCAGTCGTAGCAGCACTGGACTGTAGATTTAATGAGCTCTCCTCACAATTTAAGGAGCTGAAAGAATCTCTCGCGGAGCTTCATCCACGCAAAGAAACGGTAGAAGGCCGAGTAACGACCTTAGAGAATGATCACCTGACTACACAGCAAAAAGTAATAGAGCTGGAAAAAGTAGTAGTGGCTCAATCTGAGAAAATAACCGACTTAGAGAATAGGGCCAGAAGGAATAATATTCGTTTCGCCAGTTTCCCGGAAGCGGTAGGTGAAAATAATCTGGAATCGCTCCTAGAAACATGGCTTCCTGAGGCCCTCGATTTGCCAGACATCCGACCGACATTCCGAATCGAACGTGCACACAGGTTAAGCCGCAGAAAGAAAAATGTACATATGTATATAATCCACGTATTATCTCCTCCAGCCCCTGTTAACCGACTCCTTGTTAAAAAAATTTATATTATTGTAAAGCTTGTTGCTAGGTTATGTTACATTGTGAACAGAGGTGATGTTTTGCAAACGTGCCTCGGTATATAAAAAACCCTTAAATAAATAAATAAAAGGGGGACCAGAGACCTCGCATTATTATCGCCAAACTGCTAAATTGGTCACAAAAACAAAGTCATGCAAGCATACAGAGCAAAGAATAGTTTAAAATACCAGGAGACTGAGATCAGACTGTTTCAAGATTTTTCGGTGCAACTGGCGCAGAAACGCAAACAATTCAGCCCCCTATGCACTGATCTCTATAACAAGAACATCCGATTCCAGCTGGCTTACCCGGCCATTTTAAGATTTCGGCATGGAGGAAAAGAATACACTTTCACAGACATCTACACAGCGAAACTCTTCATTGCTAGCGGTCTCTCTTACTAGCTCTCATACAGGGAGGAACTTTATAACCTTGGAGGACCCTTGTATTGGAATGGGGTCTAGCCCGGATAGAGCTAATCAACCCGTTGGCACTGAAGCCGGCTGGCGATATGTGCGTTCTTCGAGTGTCGGAGACCGGAGACTTTTAGGAAGTTTTCTACCTTACCTTGTCTCGGCGTTTCCCGGTCTTGTTCCGGGCGGTCTCCGGCTGTGAGGGGAGAGGGAAAAGTACCTTCACTGCCGCGCTCGAAGTTCCACCCGCTGCCTCTCAGCCGCACTTGATGTCGGGGACTAAGTCCATGCCGGGAACCAGCTGCCAGACCGAGGCCTACCTTTGAGGGATCGCAGAAATCACCTCAGGAATTCTCAACTGGGGGAGTGACCCGTAGGTATCACCACAGGAGAGCAGGGCTCGTCTGTAGAGGTAAGATTTCTTCTTATTTTGGATTTCTTTGGTTAGAATACCCTAACGCTGAGCAAGCGTGTATAGAGTCCCAAACTGCTATGGAGACGGAAAATACTGAAGTGCAGGGCTTCCTGCAGGGGTATATGTACTAGGGTCGACGTCAGATTGAAATCTGATCCGTCTCCAACTGCTATCAGGAGCACACTATATCTACTGGTCCTGAGTCCAACTGCTACATGCTAGGAAAATAGAGTATTTCCTGCGACCGCGCTCCCTGGTTGCCACCGGTCCTATCATGCCAGCAACTGAAAGCGACACAATGTGTCCTGAATCACCGCTTGCTGCCTTGGACTCTGCAAGGAGACACTACGAAAGCTTCTATGATGAGGCAAAAAAATTCTAAAGCATAGTCGTCCCTTATTACCTCTAGGACCCATTGGTCCAAGATAATTCTGGTCCACTCTTCAAAAAACCTAGAGAAGGTGTGCAAGGATCACCGCTCGGCAGATGTCGACGGGAGACAGCAGTCTAACTTCTGCCCATGAGATTGCCTGAGCTCTAGTGGAATGAGCTTTAACCTGAAGGGGTAATGGCTTTCCTGCCTTCTCATAGGCTCCTCTGACCACCACCTTAATCCAGCGAGTTATGATAGTATGTGAAGCTGGTTCACCCTGCTTCCTTCCACCATGAAGGACAAACAGGCAGTCCATCTTTTGGACTGGTTCTGAAACTTCCAGATACCACACCAAAAGCCTACTGACATTCAAATGGCAGAGGAAACAGTATTCTTCCATGTCCTTGTGCTTATCTAGGGATAGCAACAAAATGGACTGATTCAAATAAAATTCCGAGACTACCTTGGGCAAGGAGGATGGAACACTACGAAGCTATAACGCTCCTGGAGTCATCTGGAGGAATGGTTTCCAACACGACAATGCCTGTAGTTCAGAGATGCGATGTGCCGAGCGTATAGCCACCAGGAACACCATTTTCAGGGTTAATAAATGCAAGGAAAGACTGTGCAGTGGCTGGAAGGAGAGCCCGGCCAAAAACTACAATACTAGATTAAGATTCCACAAGGGAACCAGTCACTGTAGGGGTGCCTGGAGGTGCTTCACACCCCTTTCAGAAAACGGGCCATGTCCGGATGAGCCAACAGGCGGGTTTCATTCACCTCGCCCCTGATACAGAAGAGAGCTGCTACCTGGACCTTCAAAGGTTTAAACCTTTATTCAAGCCATCCTGCAAAAATTCCAGAATTACTGGAATTTTGACCATCCAAGGGGAAACACCACGTTTCTTACACCAGGCCTCAAATACTCTCCAGACCCACACATACACTACAGACGTAGAGAACTTCTGCATGTGGAGTAAGGTAGCAATTACTGCCACCGAATATCCTCACTTCATCAGGCGAGCCCTCTCAAGAGCCAGAACGTAAGTCAGAATAGAGTCAGTTCCTCCTGATCCACTCGCGGACCAACCCCGGGGTCATCCAGGTCTGAATCTTCTGAGCCACCAGGCCCTTCAGGATGGTCCAGGCCTAGCCGGCGAAGGAGGTCCCCTGACCAAGGAACCCCTCAACCTCTTCGCAGCAGGACAAAATGGCTGACAGAAATGCCCTTTTATAGCCAGTGCTTTTCCTGGTTAAAAGGGCCTTGTGCATAAGCAAGACAAATTCTGAGGAAAACTCCACATCATCCTCTCCCCTGTCCAATGAAGTGGTCGCATGTGTGCCCTCGCCCACGGCACTACTTCCAGGGTTCCCACCAAACAGAGGACTTGAAGATAGCTTCACACCGTCGGGTGTATCGTATTCATCAACAGACACACTTGGGACATCAACTTCCTTATCTGTGTGGTTGGGAGGAAGACTTTGCCCTGCTTGGTGTCGAACCATACTCCCAGATATTCCAAGAACTGAGAGGGTTTGAGACTGCTTTTGTCCAGGTTTATGACCCAGCCAAGTTCCTGAAGCAAGGAGGTCACCCTGTTGGTCACCCGGAGACTCTCTTCCACGGACTTTGCCCGGATCAACCAGTCGTCCAAGTACAGGTGCACCAGGATTTTCTCTTTTCTCAACGCTGCCGCTATGACCATCATAATCTTGGAAAATGTTCTGGGGGTTGTGTCCAGGGCAGAGCCCAGAACTGATAATGGCGATCCATTACCACAAAGTGCAGGAAACAATGTTCTTGCTGGACTGGAATATGTAGGTAGGCCTCGGATAGGTCCAGGGAGGTTTATTTAAAAATTCTTATATTCCACCTATACAATCATGTTGTAGATCTAAGCAGTTTACAATAGCGGTTTACATACATAAATAAAATTTCAATAAAAATAAAAAACAATAAAAACAAATAAATTAATACAAAAAGATAAACAAAGAACATAAGATACACTGAAAGGATTATGGTAGGTAGTTGATGAAATATATGGATTTGTTAAGTAATACTGTAAGCGAGGGTGCAAAAATGTGTTTTGAGAACTTTTTTGAATTCTTTGGTATTTGATATAAGACGGATGTATTCTGGAAGTGAATTCCACAAAGTCAGACCAGCGACTGAGAATGCACATTTGCGAGTTAACTCTAATCTTGCCATCTTTATAGTAGGAATTTCAAGAATACATTTGTCCAAGGATCTTAGTTGATGGGATGGTTGGTAAAGCCTTAACATTGAGCAAAGCCAGACTGCCAATGGGTTATGTGTTAGATTGTGCATAATCACAAGTACTTTATATTGTATACGGTAAGATAAAGGAAGCCAGTGTAAGAATTACAGAGCCGGAGTGATGTGTTCTTTACAGGGAATGTTACATATTATGCAAGCAGCTGAATTTTGAATAAGCTGAAGAGGACGTATTGTTGAGGCAGGGAGTCCTAAGTACAATGAATTACAGTAATCAAATCCTGATAGCATTAGTGCTTGGACCACAGCACGAAAATCAGAAGGAAATAGTAGAGGTTTTAGTTTTTTAAGTAAATATAATTTGAAAAAAGATTTTTTTTTTTTTACAATTGCAGAGATGTTATCGGTCATTGAGAGCTTTGAATCAATTAGTACACCTAAATTCCTGGCGCAGTTTATCATCGGAATAGTATGGTTTTCATACGTAAAGTTGTCTGGGGGCCGCCGAGAGGAATCCGGAACAGTGGATAGAAAGATCAATTCTGTTTTAGATGTATTCGGTTTTAAACGATTATGTGATAGCCAGGTGTTTATTGTTTTTAGATAAAGATGAAGGAGTGATAGGGTTTTGGACCAAGAGGTTGGAAAAGGAATAATGAACTCTCCTGATTGTACCGCCATTATCATGGAGCATAGGGTTTCCATGCAGAAATGAATCACTCGTAGATGTCGGATGACGCTCTTGAGGTCCAGGATGAGGTGAAAGGAACCTTCCTTCTTGGGTACAATGAAATAGATGGAATAACGCCCTGTATTTTCCTGGGACGCAGGTACTGAGATTATAGCCCTCATCCTGAGGAGCCTTAAAAAAGTAGTCTGCACTGCCTGCTTCTTATGCTGGGAATGGCAAGGAGACATCATGAATATGTCCCGAGGAGTGCTGTGAAATTCCAGCGCATATCCTTCTCGTGTGACCTCCAGTACCCATTTGTCCGAAGTGATCTCGACCCACCGATGGTAGAAGAGAGACAGTCTACCCCCTATCTCCTCACTCTGAGGATGGGTCGGCAAAACCTTATTGGGTGTTCGGGACGAACCTGAACCCGAGCCTGACCTTCTTTTGGGCTGCTGACTCCGAAAGGACTGAGACCTCCAAAAGGACAAGACCTCTGAAATGTCGAATTTCTGTAAGGGCGGAAGCGTTGGGAGACCCTGGATCGATCCCTCATGGGCGAGGGGCACCATATCTGCTTTCTCTTATCTTCTAGTAGCTGGGGTACTGGAGATTTGCCCCATTTACTGGTCAGCTTTTCCAATTCGCTTCCGAAGAGGAGTGATCTTTTAAAGGGCAACTTTGTGAGATTTGCCTTGGAGGTTGTGTCTGCTGACCAATTCCGCAGCCATTGCAATAGCCATTGAGGCTACTCCTCTAGCCAAGGTACAGATTAGGTCCGAGCCCATGTCAGCTAAAAAGGTGGCAGCGGGTTCCATAACAGGTCTGGAATTTGTCCGAGTCATCCACCTCCCGAGAAAGGAGCAGGCACAAACAAGCTCCAGAGCAAAACAAGAAGCAATCTGTAAGGTTGTTGCTATTGCATCAAAGGCATGTTTAAGGATGGACTCCATCCACCTATTGAGCGCATCCTTTAAGGCTACTCCTCCCTCCACTGGGATAGTTGTCCACTTAGAGACAGCACAGACCAGCGCATCCACTTTAGGGAAACTCAAACATTCTCTCGCTGCCGGATCCAGTGGGTATAGAGCTTCTAATGCTCGTCCACCTTTAAAACTTACTTCTGGGGCATCCCATTCCAGGTCAATCAACTCCTGGATGGCTGCCAGTACTGGAATGTAGCAAGAGGCTTTCTGTAGGGAAATGATTCTTCTTTGGTTCTGTTTGAGTCTGCCCCAGGAACTCACAGCATCTTCAGGGACTGGGAAACCAGGGCCATCATTCATCTCTATAGAAAAACCATAACATGTATTGATATGGTTCTAAAGCAGGGAGAGATTTCCCCAACTTCCAAGGAATCTGAATCCTCCTCTTCATCCATGCCGTCTGGGTCCCTGCCAGGGATACCCTTGGTGAGTCGAGGTAAGCCTCGAAGTCTGCCGATAGCACTGGGAGATGGAGGGCTTACTGGCTGAGGTTCCCTCTGAACAGGGGCAAGTGAGGTAGCAGACTGTGCTTGTACTAAGGCTTAAATGCCTTGAATGAATTCCACCCTAGAGAAGGCGGCCGGGTCCATGCCTAGCCAGGAAGTACTGGGGTAGGTGCTGCTCAATTCCCCTCTCCCATGGATGACCCAGCTCTAGAGTTACTCAGATCCAAGGTTCTTCCGGTTAAGGCTGTGGCTGACCCATCCTCTGAATGGGCGGAGCCAGGCTTAGCAAAGTCCGGGAAGGCCAACTCTCCCTGGGCTTCCTCACAGTGCTGACATAAGCAAGAATCCAGGTCAGACTCTGCAGCTGTAATATGACAAGCAGCGCAGACAGAAAGGCGCATATATGTTTCTTTGCTGCCGGAGCCATTGGCGACGGTAACTGCATGTTCAGACGGCTCTTGCTTAAAATTTTATGCACACAGATTTCAGGCGCCTTCACAGGCCGCAGCAAGGCACACGACCACCTTCTCTAGGGTGGAATTCATTCAAGGCTTAGTACAGGCACAGTCTGCTACCTCACTTGCCCCTCATATGTACAAGCGCGATGTTGTGCGCAGAGCAGACAAGCACTGCATGTACCGAAGCTTTATGGTGGGCAATACAGGCACAAAAATGAGCATAAGATGGCGCCGCTGCAGCCTACCACACAGTGTGCCGACCAAGCTTAAAGCAAGGCCTAGCCCACCAGGGGTCCGCTCAACCTTCTCGGAAGCCGACTTCCCCTTACCTCCAATAGGAACGGGAATCACGTCAGTACAGTGCGCCAAGCAAGGAGTCCGAAGGAAGTCTTACAGAAACCTCTCCAATGTCTCTGAATTGAGAGGAAATCTCAATTCAGCGCTTCCCAGCTGAGTACAGAGACTGTCTTCAGCTGTGAGTGGGGGTGGGGCATTGGCCATCACCGCCGCGCTTGGCTTCCTGCACCCGCTGCCTTTCAGCTGCATAAGCAAAGTCCACGCCGGGATCTGGCTACCGGACCAAGGCCCACCTCTGAGGGATCTTGGAAATCACCTCAGGAATTCTCAACTTGGGGAGGGACCTTTAAGTATCACCGCAGGAGAGCAGGACTCAGTCTTTTCTCCAATTTAAAAGTAGAATTTCTTCTTCCAAAAGGTACAGCAATCCCCAGAGGGAAAATATGTCCACATCTGCTTGAGACGGAGAAATACTGAAGGACTGAGGTCACTGCAGGGTGTATGAGGATGACATCAGCTTTGAAATCTGCCTCAGTCTCCATCTGCTGGCAGGGGAGCATAACCCATTGGTCCTGAGTCCATTTGGCTAAACGCTAAGAAATTCATAGTTTCTGTCAGGTATTTGTGGCCCAGACTGGCCACTGTCGAAGAAGAGAATGTTGAGCTTGATGGACCCTTTGGTGTGACCCAGCAAGGCATTTCTGATGTTATTTTCAAAATGTTTTATACATTATTTTGTCATATATATTAAATGGCTTTATAATGTGTCCAATTGTCTTTCCTTCTCCATGGCCAAAAGCAGCAATGCCCCTCGCTTATTGATGAAAGGAGAGGGGGTTAAATGATTTCTGAATAAGACCAGCACGTAATTGCACACCTGACCATGCAGATACAACACAGAACACTCAGTCCTTGTTTCTCACTAAGCTCTGTGTTATTCTCCTGTCTCCCATTCCCCCCCCCCCCCCCCCATGCGCATGCCAATTACAAGACCCCTGCACAGACCTTGAGACTCAGTGCCACATACAGCGTGAAGGGATCATTATGCATGCATTCCGAGGACCTTCGAACACGATCCTTCCGTGGCACGATGCTCCCACCTCTCTGGTACACAGGGAGCTGGAAAAGAACAGAACAGTGGTCAACAAGTAGCTGAGGACATCCTCAGACAAGAGTGGCCATGAAGCCCCGGAGCATATACTTACACTGCTCAAAGTGACAGGTACATACATAGTCTGAGAAGCCATGTATTTCTGATTGGTATGAACATCGTACCAAACCTGCAAGAGAGTGGAAAGGTGAGTCAGGAAAGAGGAATGCCAGGAAATGCCCACCACAGCCACATGAATGTCATGAATAAGCACTGGAGAGAGGAAGGAGGAAAAGAAAAATTGGTTCTTACCTGCTAATTTTCGTTCCTGGAATACCACAGATCAGTCCAAACAAGTAGGTTTTGCATCCCTACCAGCAGATGAAGGAGGAACAAAAACTTTGAGACACTGCTACATAACCAAGTGTACCACCTGCAGTCCCTCAGTATTGACCTGTACCCAATGCCAGAATAGAGCCAAAAACTCTTTTTCCCCCCTTTCAGGGTGAACAGACAAACCCCGGGGTAGAGTCCGCTTAACTGGAGCCCTTGCTTCCAACAAGGAATAAAAATCCCTTCAAACCATTAGGTTCAACATATAAACACATATCAAATCTGAAGAAATTACCACCAAAACAGTCTTTCGGAATCAAGGGGATGGATGGGCATCTGGACTGATCTGTTGTATTCCAGGAACGAAAATTAGCAGATAAGAACCAATTTTCCTTTCCTGTTCATACCCCAGATCAGTCCAAACAAGTGGGATGTACCCAAGCTCCCCTACACTGGATGGGATCCCGAAAGACCTGACTGTAACTCACTCTCCCCAGAAGTGGCCTCTTCTGGCGCATGACTATCCAACCGGTAATGCCTGGTGAAAGACTGAAGCAAAGACCATGTCCAGCCCTACAGATCTCCTGAGACGACATCAATTGAAACGCCACCCAGGAGGCTGCTTGCGCCCTAGTAGAATGCGCTCACAACCCCTCAGGGACCTTTCGACCTCTACAGAGATAGGCCGAAAAAAATAGCCTCCTTCAACCAATAAGCAATCATGGCCTTAGATACCGTACACTTCCTTTCTTTGCCCCACTGAACAAGAAAAAAAAGGAGATCCAACCGACAAAAACTGTTAGTGACCTTAAGTTATCACAACAGAATCTGACAAATATCCAATGAGTGAAGCTCACCAGGTTCTTGTGGCCTGGTTTTGGCCTCTGTTGGAAACCGGATGCTGGGCTTGATGGACCCTTGGTCTGACCCACCATGGCAATTTCTTATGTTCTTATTGAGAGATACACGAGATCCACAAACCACAGACGTTGCAGCCACCCCAGCACCACCAGAACAACCCTCCCTAGCTGATGTTCTATGTGGCACAATACACAACCTACAAGAGGCAAAGGAGGAAACGTACAGCAGGATCTCCGTTGGCCAAGGAAAAACCAGAGCGTCTGTCCCCTTGGATCTAACCTTCCACCTGCAACTAAAAAACCACGGCATTTTGGCATTGCCTCGTGACGCCATCAGATCCAGCTGGGGACTGCCCCACCTGGTATGAATGAGGTCCAATGCCTCCGGGGATAACTCCCATTCCCTGGAGTCCAACTTTTGCTTGCTCAGAAAATCTGCTTACACATTGTCCACTCTGGTGACATGCGACGCCACTATTCCTTCCTGATTCTGCTCCGCCCAGACAAAACGCTCCTGGGCTTCCAGCACCACAGCACAACTTTTCTTCCTGCCCTGATGATTGATATTCGCTACCGTTGTTGCATTGTCTCCTCTGCAGACTACTGTTATTACATCTCCATATAAAAACGCGGAATTTGCAGTGCCAAATTGATCTTTTGGAAATCTAGAATGGGCTGAAAGGTACCCTCTTTCTTGGGAACAGCAAAATAAATCAAATACTTCCTTTGCTCCTGCAGTAATGGCACAATCGTGTCTAGTCTTCGTAACCATTACTACATAACCCGAACTGCCTCTTGCATGCTTCAGGATGCACATGGGGCATCATGAAGGACCCTGTGACTGGAAGAGAAAATTCTAAGGCATAACCATCTTTTATCAGCTCCAGGACCCAATGGCCCGATGTGATCTTGGTCCACTCTTCGTAAAAACGGGTCAATCTTCCCCCTACTGCTTCCACGGATGAGTGGATCGGCCTGGCATCATTGTGAAGACTTTCCTCCTCCAATCCCCTGACCGGAAGCAACCCTGAGGAGGTCTAAGGGAGCCCTGAAAGGAGTGCTACTTTCCCAAGCCTTGTTTCTGACCTGAAGCTGAAAAACTCTTGCCGGCCCGAAACCTCCACATATCCTGAAAACAGGAACAGGAGTGGAAGGATTTCTTGGAATTCTTCTTAACCTCCAGTAACTTGTTCCCCTTCAACTCCAACTGCTTCATCAACTGTTCCAGATCGTCTCCGAAATGTTTCCCTTGAAAAGGTTGCACAGCTGTGATTTCAACCACACATCCACCTACCAATTATGCAACCACATCCGAACCAGATCATACAGAGCATCCGCCGCATAGGCCACCCCGGCTACCAATTGTGCCGCCTGCTGGGCATTGCCCACCAGGTGAGACTCCTTATCATGAGCCTTTTGCACCCAGAGCAAGCAGGCCCTCTGCATCAGGTTACCACAGATCGTAACTCTAAGACTCAAGGCCAACACTTCAAACAACTCCAGTTTCCTGTCCTGCACATCCTTCAAGGCAGCCAACCCCGCCACTGGGATGGTTGTCTTCTTGGTTACCATGGAGACCGAAGCATCCACCTTGGGAAGCACTAAAAGCTCCAAGGTCTCCTCTATCAGCAGATACAACTTCGCCACTGCCCTGGCCACATTAAGGCCTGCTTCGGGAGTATCCCACTCCCGGACCACCAACTTCTTCACCTTTTTGATCAAAGGATAGGCCTTTGGTGATCCCTGTAGTCTATCCAGAATTGGGTCCACCCCTTCAATATCGGACTCCTGGTCAACCTTAATCCTTAATTCCTCCAGGACCTGCGGAATAAGAGGCCACAAGTCCTCCATCCAGAATAGCTGGTCAACCCTCAGGTCAACCCTTTCCATGACCTGAATCTCCTCCGGGTCCAGCAAATCCTGACCACATCTGGATCACCACTTAACAGTATCCACGGGATCATTTCCAGTATCATCCCTAGAATCTGGATCCACATCCTCCTGCGGGTCTTCCGAATCCTCCAAATCCCTGAGGTCCCCCTTGCCTTCTCCCAAAGAATGAGCAAAATCCAGGCAACAAGAAGGCCTCCAGCTCCTCCTGATAGAGCCACCTTAACCCTCTTAGCAGGAGGTTGTGACTTGTAGGCCAGGGGCCACTTCCCTCCTGTCCCCTTCTTGGCCAAAAAGGCCTTATTAAGGAGCAGAACAAACTCCGTGAAGAAACCATCCATATCTGCGGCGTCCTCCTCAGGATCCCCCTTTCATTCCCATGCTCCTCTGACATGATCATGGGAAGCAGCGGGTGGGGGATAGTCCCTGGGCTATCTGAACGCTCTTTGCTTCTTGCTACATGAAGCAGATATGTATGCTGCCCCTTTCAGCCCCACTAGGAGCCTCTGCAACAGGCCCAGCTGATCTAGTGACTCTTCATGCAGTAGCAGCCTCAGCGAAGGGTCCTTCCCCTCCCAAAGCACAAGCAGAACAAAGCACGGCCGCGTTGAGGTGGTCGTGTCTCACTCTGACGTCCCGAAAGGCTCTCCTGCGTTCCGCAGTCAGTGCCATATTAGAGTGGATGTGACACGATTATCCCGACTGCCACACTCCAATAGGGCCTGTCCAGCAACGCTAGTCACTCACCCCGAGCAGCCCCGATCCCTGGGAGCTAACGAGGGCCCAGCAATTCCTCTCCCCTCACAGCTAGCTGCTCCTGCCACTGAAAAACTGCCACCTGGCCGGTCCTTCTCACTCGTATCTGCTTTATCAAACCTTTTTTTTTTTTAAAGGCACAGCACTAGAAGAAACAGCACCAACTACAGGAAAGCCAATACTTCCCTATTCCTGTGCTTGGCCAGCAGTAAGGGGGAGAAGACCTCGGAGGGAAAGAAGGAGCCAGATCCCCTGGCTTTTAGTTTCTCCAGGGGCTGAGACAGGTCAGGGATTACAAATCCCCCACTCATCCGCCTCCACTTGTGGGATGGCCCACGAAGATGCCTAACACCTCAGGAAGCACTCCTGTAACCAAATATTCTCTCTCTCAAAACTATTCACTCTCTCCTGTTTTTCTTTTTTTTTTTTTTCTACACTCTCACAGACTGCAGATCTGCACCTCTACCATCTGTGGAGACAGAGAAATACTGAGGGATTGCAGGTGGCACTCTCAGTTATGTAGCAGTGCCTCACAGTTTTTGTTCTCTGCCTGCATCTACTGCTGGGGATGCAAAACCCATTTGTCTGGACTGATCTGGGGTATGAACAGAAACGGATGTTGCAAAATTGCGAGCAGAGGTCTAAGGAGAATAAGGCCCTATACAATATCATAGAAAATGGGACACTAGACTCACCTCCCCATTCCCTGGAAGGTACACCTGCACCCCACGGGCTCCCTGTTCGCTGACTGGATGCACCAGCAATGCAGATCCTGAAAACAAAGCCATCATTAGGGCAGGATTCAGAGGAAGCCCTCTCATCCCAGTGCAGGGGCCATAACATTACCTCTTCCTCTAAGAGCTTTCCCCTAAGAAAGTTGCACAGATCCCAGTTTCCTTACAACCTCAGACAAAATGGCAAAACATGGTGAGGCCCCAGTCGGGATGTTGAGATACACTAAGCTCCAAGAAATAGACCCGTTGGACGTTAGAGATCACAGGAGATCCATACACACACAGGACTAGGGACCTTTGCACTCTCAGCACATGCAAAGCAGGCTTCCTCTCACACCAAGGAAATCAGGGGACCTCTGGTCTTCCTTCCATATAATCATAAGAAGCTATGAACATGCAGGACAGACTTACCCAGTAAGAACTGGTCATCAATGTTAAAGGTAAGGATGTCATCAGGGTACTCTACCCAGAGGGGCCTGAAAGAGCGAGAATGAGTGAAAAAACTATTAAAGGCTTCAAGGTTCTCTAAGAGAAAGCAGAGTTGCTTACCTGTAACAAGTGTTCTCCGAGGACAAGAGGACATCAGTCCTCACATGGGTGACATCAAGCGTTGCAGCCCAGGACAGAAAACCTATGTCAAAGTTTCTAGAACTTTGACAGAACCTCTCTGAGCATGCTCACGCATGCAATATACCATACGTCCATGCAGGGTTTCGTGAGGACTGACATCATGTTGTCCTCAGAGAACACCTATTTATAGGTGAGCACCTCTGCTTTCTCTGAGGACAAGCAGGATGGCAGTCCTCACACACGGGTGAATCCCTAGCTACAGGCAACCCCCCCAAACAAACAAAGGGGCCAACAAACAGGTGCAAACAAGCATAACACAACAAGCTTTGGGGTAGATTTTCAGAGCCCTGCTCGCCTAAATCCGCCCAAAACCGGGCGGATTTAGGCGAGCAGGGCCCTGCGCGCCGGGAAGCCTATTTTACATAGGCCTCCCGGCGCGCGCAGAGCCCCGGGACTCGCGTAAGTCCCGGGGTTCTCGGAGGGGGGCGTGTCGGGGCGTGTCGGGGGCGGGCCCGGTCGTCGCGGCGTTCCGGGGGCGTGTCGGCAGCGTTTTGGGGGCGGGTATGGGGCGTGGCTACGGCCCGGGGGCGTGGCCGCGCCCTCCGTACCCGCCCCCAGGTCGCGGCCCGGCGCGCAGCAGGCCCGCTGGCGCGCGGGGATTTACGCCTCCCTCCGGGAGGCGTAAATCCCCCGACAAAGGTAGGATGGGGGTTTAGACAGGGCCGGGCGGGGGGGTTAGGTAGGGGAAGGGAGGGGAAGGTGAGGGGAGGGCAAAGGAAAGTTCCCTTCTAGGCCGCTCCGATTTCGGAGCGGCCTAGGAGGGAACGGGGGTAGGCTGCGCGGCTCGGCGCGCGCAGGCTATACGAAATCGATAGCCTTGCGCGCGCCGATCCAGGATTTTAGCCGATACGCGCGACTACGCGCGTATCTACTAAAATCCAGCGTACTTTTGTTTGCGCCTGGAGCGCAAACAAAAGTAGGCTGTTCGCGCTCATCTGAAAATCTACCCCTTTGCTAATAACAGGAAGGGGGGTGGGAGCAGCCTAAATGGAAAGATCAGGCCCTAGGAGGGAAAAGAGTTTGGCTCTACGCCTCAAACAGATTCCGAAGGACAGATTGGTCAAACCTATCCAGACAATAGTGAGATGAGAACTCCATGTAGCAACTCTACAGAGCTTCTCCATGAGAACTGCTTACATGTGGGCCACCAACACTGCCATGGCTCAAACAGAGTGAGCCTTGACATGGCCACCAAGATACATTCCCGCTTGGGCATAACATCCCAATCAGAAAGCATCCCAAATTGTTTGGATCAAAAGAAATAAAAATCTGGGTGAACTGTCTATGGGCTTTTGTCTGCTCCAGATAGAAGGCCAAGGCTCACTTGCAGTCCAAACTATACAGGGCTTGTTCACTTTGGTGCAAATAGGGCCTGGGAAAAAACAATAGCAGAACAATGGACTGGTTAAGATGGAAGTCCAACACCACCTTAGGTAGGAATTTAGGGTGCGGGCATAAGACCACCCCTATTGTGCAAAAACTTCATATAAGTGGATAAGTCACTAAGGCCTGGAGATCACTGACCCTGTGAGCTGAATCGACCGCCACCAAAAATATGACCTTCCAGGTCAGGTACTTTAGGTCACAGGAGCACAGCGACTCAAAGGGAGCTTGTATTAGCTGGGCTAAAACCACGCTGAGGAACTCAGGACGCTGCGTGAGGCCGCAGGGGCGGCTTTAACTGAAGCAGACCTCACATAAATCGTACAACTATAAGCTGTACAGAGATTGGCTTACCTTCTACAACATGGAGGTATGCGCCAATCGCACTCAAGTGAACACTAACAAGGTTCAGACCAGTCTCCGAGAAGTGTAGAAGATATTCAAGCAGCTTTTGTGTGCAGCAGGAGAAGGGATCTAAGGCCTCTTGCTCACACCACACTGAAAACCTCGTTCACTTCAGTGTATAGGGGCTTTCTAGTGGAAGGCTCTCTGGAAGCCACCAGAACCCGAGACACATCTTTTGAGAGATTGAGCGGTTGTAGGAACAGCCTCTCAATATATCCTGGCAGTGAATGACAAGGCCTGGAAGTTGGGATGCTGCAACCAGCTGTGATCCTGGGTAATGAGATCTGGGGAAGTCCCAAGTTTGATCGGTTTCCTGATGGACATCGCCCGAAGGAGTGGAAATCAGATCTGTCTCAGTCATTGAGGGGCTATGAGGATCATAGTCCCTTTCCCCTCACGAAGCTCCAACAAAGTCTTCAACACCAGTGGAGCTGGAGGATATGCATAAAGAAAGCCCTCGACCCAATGGCAAGCAAAGGCATCAGATGCTGGCTTGCTGTATGACCTGTACAGCGAACAGAACTGAGTAATCTTCCTGTTCCAACATACAGTGAACAAATCCATCTCCAGGCTAGGCCACAGGTAGAAGATCCAATTCACCATCCTTTGATACAGAGACCATTCGTGGGGTCAGAAGGAACGACTCTGTCTGCTAATGCGTTCTACTTTCCAGTCAGATATGTGGCCTTGAGCACCATCCCCTAGGAGAGAGCCCCTGACCAAATCTGGACTGTTCCCAACACAGGAGATTTGAGCTTGTGCCTTCCTGCTTGTTGATGTACCACATTGCTACTTGTTGTTGGTTTGAAATAACACAATTTTGTTGTACAGCCAGTCTCCAAAAGCCCACAGAGAGTACCTAAATTCTTGGAGCTCCAGGAAGTTGGTTTGGCACAACTGTTCCCGGACGGGCCAAAGGCCCTGGGTACTGAGCCCATCATCATGAGCTCCCCAGCCAAGAGTGAACATATCCATAATTAGGACAATCTGAACCTGAGGACTTTGGAATTCCAGATTGGAATTGTCTTGCCACCAGGACAAGGAGTCCCGGAGGGACACAGTGACTCGGATATTGTCCCAAAGACCCTGATAAGCTTTGCACCACTGGGACCGCAGCATCCACTGGGCTCATCACATGTGCAAGCATGCCCCGGGGAGTGACATGTACTGTTGCAGCCATATGCCCAACAATCTCAACATGTCAGCCTGATACCTGCTGGCTCACTTGAATCTCTGCTGTGATGGACATCAATTTGACGGTCCTCAAGCGTGGCAGAAAGGCCTTGGCCTGAGCTGTGTCTAGCAAGGCTCCGATGACGCAGGCAATGCAGAAGACAGGTTGAGATGGGACCTGGATGGTTGAGTGAATGGCCCCTGCCTGAGATATGCGCTCTTGACCAGTCAGTTGTCTAGATACAAGAAAACAGATTCATAGTCTGTGCAGGTGTGCCACCACCATGGCAAGATATTTTGTGAAGACACGAGGGGCGGATGCTAGCCTAAGTGGCAACACACAATATTGGACATGCTGATTTCCTACCACAAATCGGAAATACTTCCAATGACCATGGAAGATCTCAATATGGATGAACCTTTAGATCAAGGTAGTATAGACAGTCCCTTTTTTTGCAACTAAGGGATCATGGTGCCTAGGGAAACCATCTTGAAATTTTCCTTCTGGAGAAATTTGTTCAAGGCCCTTAGGTCTGTTTTCTTTGGAAACAGAAGTACCGGTAGTAGAATCTTGCCCTCTTTCCCCTGGTGGGATGGGTGTGACCGCTCTGGCATTAAGAGGGAGGAGAGTTCTGCGAGTAGTACTTCCTGATGTGCTACCAGTCCCTGATAAGGACTCGGGGGGGGGAGCAAATTGGAAGGGTACTCAAAAGGTTGAATTTATACCTTAGACGATGGATAGAACCCATTGGTTGGAGGTTACAAGGGGCCACTTGTTCACGTAGAACCACAGCCTTCCCTGACCACGGGATCAAACGTCTTTGGTACAGAGGAAATAACTATGTTCCCTATGATTCAGTCAAAACTCCATCCTGGGATTTGACTGGGACATTGGCTGAGGCTTCGGGGCCCTCTGCTCAGGCAGAAGAAAGGCCTCCTCTGGCCCAACCTTGAAGATCTCCTAGCAGAGGAGGGCGGGTCCTGGGTGGCAGTGGAGAGCTGCTGAAATGGTGCATTATTTTCAAGCATTTGAGCCACTGCGTTCTTCACTCTTATCTCCAAAGAGACTCTCTCCGATGCATGGCATGTGAGCAAGTCTGTCCTGCACCTCCTGTTGGAGATCAGATGCCCTCAGCTATGCGAGTCTACAGGTGCTGATTCCAGCTGCAGAGACCCTCGATGTCGTTTCGAAAACATAATAGGTCGCTCGGAACGTGTGTTTTCTGCACCACTGATTCAAGGGTATCTTGCTGCTGCTGAGGCAGCTGCTCAGTCACCCCCTGCACCTGTTTCAAAATGTCCCACATATACTGGCTCATGTACAACTGGTAGGCCACTAAGCGGGAAATGAGCATAGCGCCTTGAAATACCTTTCTCCCAAGAGCGACCATGGCCCTCTGATCCTTCCCCGGTGGTGCCGTTGAATGGGCACGAGTGCCTTGGCCTTCTTGAAAATTGATTCAATGACTGGTGTGGTAGGTGATGCCTATCAAAATAGCCTTTTGGACAAGATAAAGCATATCTGCCTTCCTGTTGATAGGAGGAACTGAGAGGAGATGTTCCCACATCCTCAACAGTAACTCCACAAGGATGTGGTGCACTGGGACTGCCATGATTTCCTTGGGAGGCATTTTGTGCCAGATATCCTCTTCCATTTGCAATTGAAATGGGATAGTCTCCGCCATCTCCCGGACAAATCCTGCGAAAAAGAGGACTTCCGAAGGAGACTTTCTTCCGTCAGCGGCAGGAGAGTTCTGAGGGAGACCCTGCGATGTATCATAGAAACGATAGCAGAAAAGGACCAAATTGTCCATTCAGTCTACTCAGCAAGCTTATAGTAGGATCTGCTGCACTGTGCAGGTTACCCCCATGTTTATTTTCACAGACTGTAAAAGTCAGGCCACTTGGTTGCTGTCTGAATCTAATTCCCCTTTACCCCTTGCTGTTGAAATAGAGAGCAATGTGGAGTTGCATCAACAGTATCAAGGTTTATTGGTTAAGGGTAGTAACTGCCACACCGGTCAAGTTACCCCCATGCACTCTTTTCTTCATTTTCATCCTTTAGCCTTTATTTTATTTATTTATTTATTTTTGGCTTTTATATACCGATCTTCTTGCATTAGATGCAAATCAAACCGGTTTACAATGAAACAACAGACTTGCTTGTATGCAATTTCATAGAACAAAAAATGTCTAAGGAACTATGAGCAATTACATAGAACAAAAAATAACTAAAGAACTTGAGTAATCTAGTATGAGATATTACGTAATATCGTACAATTTGAGTTACATAGCAAAAACATTGAGTAACACAGTATAAGAGATTACAAAATATCATACAATTTGAGTTACAAAGCAATAAAGGGCTATGAAAATAAGCAATCAATTATCTTAGACGGTTTGGGCAGGTTGCAGAAAAGGGTGAGAGGATGCAGAAAGGGGAGAGAGGATGATAGATGATGATGAAGTGCCAAGAGCTTGAATGAAAGCAGAGGCAAGAAAAAAACAGGATCAGAGGGTGTCTATGGCTCTCATCTAGGGATATGAGAGTGTATTTGGGAGCAGATTATAACATGCCAGAGATAAAAGGAGAGTTAGGAAGGGGGTGTTGAGATTAAAATGAGAGTGCATTGGTTAACATGCGGGTTCTGGAACATGTACATGTACATGTAGGAATAGTCCCACGGAAAAATTAAACACTAAGTGGCAGATTTTAAAAAAGTACGCTCACGCGTACTTTTGTTCGCACAACCGGCGCAAACAAGGCTGCGCAAAATCGGCAGCCTGTGTGCGCCGAGCCGCGCAGCCTGCCTCCATTCCCTCTGAGGCCACTCCTTTAGGGTTCAACAGTATTTATACCATGGCCCTTTGAATGCTTTAATGGTTTTCGTCTTCACCACTTACTCCAGAAGGGCATTCTAGGCATCCACCACCCTCTCCGTGAAGAAATATTTCATGACCCCTAGTTCTATTGATTTCTTTCCAATGGAAAATGTTTAACAATTGTGCATCATTAAAACCTTTCAGGTATCTGAAGGTCTATATCAAATCTCCCTTGCACCTCTCTTCCAGGGTATATATAGTCAGATCCTTCAGTCTTTCCTCATAAATCTTCTGATGCTGACCCCACACCATTTTGGTCACTGTTTTCAGACTGCTTCCATCTTGTCTTTATCCTTTTTGAGGTATGGGCTCCAGTACTGAATCAGTACTCAAGGTAAGGCCTCACCAAAGACATGTACAAGGGCATCACCACCTCCTTTTTCTTATTAGTTATTCCTCTCTCTATGCAGCTAAGCATTCTTCTAGCTTTAGCTATCACCTTGTCACATTGCTTCACCACCTTCAGATTACCAGACACCATCACACCAAGGTTCCTCTCCCAGTCCGTGCACATTATCCTTTTCACTACCCATCACATACGGCTCTTTTGGATTACTGCACCCCAGATGTGTGACTCTGCACTTCTTGGCACTGAATCCCAGCTGCTAAATTCTTGACCAGTCCTCAAAACTTTCTTAAATCACTTTTCATTTTCTCTACTCCTTCAGGAGTATCCACTCTGTTGCAGATCTTAGCATCATCCTCAAATAGACATTAATTTCTATTCCTTCCGCAATGTCACTCACAAAGATGTTGAACATAACTGGTCCCAACACTGATCCTTGTGGCACTCCACTTAAAACCATTCTTTCTTCAGAGTAGGCTCCATTTACCATTACATGCTGTCTGTCAGTCAACCCATTTGCAATCCACGCCACTACATTGGCACCCACTCCCAAGCTTCTTATTTTGTTCATGAGTCTCCTATGCAGGACCGTATCAAAAGCTTTACTAAAATCCAAGTAAATCACATTGAGTGCTCTTCCCCGATTCAATTCTCTGGTCACCAAATCAAAAAAAATCTATCAGATTTGTCTGACAGGACCTTCCCTGGTGAATCCATGCTGCGTGGGTCGAGCAACTCACCAGATTGTAGATAGTTCACTATCCTTTCCTTCAGCAGCGTCTCCAATAATTTTCCCACCACCAAGGTGAGACTAACCAGCCTGTAGTTTCTAGCCTCCTCTCTGCTCCCACTCTTGTGAATTGGGACCACCACCGCTCTTCTCCAATCTTGCAGAACCACTCCCATTTCCAGTGATTTATTGAACAGGTCTTTCAGCAAACTTGCCAGCACATCTCTGAGCTCCCTCAGTATCCAGCCCTATGACTTTGTCGACTTTCAGTTTTCCTAGCTCTTCTCAAACATTCTCTTCTATAAATGGAGTTTAGTCTACTCCACCCCCATCTACGGTTTTGTCAACCAGTGATGGACCTTCTCCAGAGTCTTCTTTAGTGAACACTGAGCTGAAGTATTTGTTTAATATTTCTGCCATTTCTTCGTTGCTCTCCACACATTGATCTTAGTCACTTTCCAATTTCACTAAACCACTTCGGACCTTTCTCCTTTCTCTGTTGTATCTGGAAAATGTTTTGTCACATCACTTTATCTCTTTGGTAATCCTTTCTTCCGCCTAACCTTTAGCTTTCTTGATTTCTTTTTTCATCTCCCTCAGTTTCACCAGATATGCTTCCCTGTGTTCCTTTTTTTGGGATCATTGAATGCTGTTCTTTTTGCCTTTATTTTTTCAGCCACCTCCTTTGAGAACCAGATCGGTTTCTTATTCCTCTTACTTTTGTTTACTTTTCTAACATATGGATTTGTTGCCTTTGTAATTTCTCCTTTTAGTTTGGCCCACTGTTTCACTTTTCTCATTTTCTGCCAATTTTCTAGTTCTATCTCCAGGTATGCCCCCATTTAACAAAAGACCATAATTTTGAAATTCAAAACTCAAGTCTTTGTGTGACATCTCTGTATTCTATTTGTGATATCAAACCATACCGTTTGATGATCATTGGTGCTCAGGTGGGCACCCACTTGGACATTAGAGACATTATCCCCTTTAGTGAGCACTAGATCGAGGATAACTCCCTCCCTCGTGGATTCCATTATCGTTTATTTGAACAGAGCCTCTTGCAGGGCATCCTCTATCTCTCTACTTCCGGTAAGATTCTGCAGAAGGGATTCTCCAGTCTACATCCAGCAGATTAAAATCTCCAACAAGCATCAAGTTCTCCCTTCTTTCCCACCTTTTGAATGTCTTGAACCAGATCTTTGTCTAGTTCTATTTGAGTTGGAGGCCTGTAGATCACACCAATAATATGGATACACCATCTTTTTTTTTTTTTTTTTTTTTTTTTTAAAGACTGTCCATAATACTTCTTCTCTACCCCATGTCTCTTACAATTCTGTTGCTTGGATATTGTTTTTGACATAAAGAGCAACTCCTCCCCCTTTTCTTTCCTTCCTTATCAAGTAGCCAGGGATGGCCGTATCCCAATCATGAGACTCAGTGAACCAGGTCTCTGTAACAGCAACTATGTCCAAGTCAGATTCCACTATTAAGGCCTGCAAGTCTGGGATTTTATTGCCCAGATTACGAGCATTTGTGGTCATAGCTTTCCAACTCTTTTCCCTAGGATTGCTGTTCTTCCTAGTCATCTTTTCTGCCATCTTGAACCGACTGATTTTATTGTTTTCTTCTCCCAATTCCTGTATTACTTGGGGGTAACATGGCAATTTCATTGGCCACCTCTTGCCACCCCCGGCTTCTAGTTTAATTGCCTGATAACGTATGCTCTGAATTTCTCCCTTAGCATTCTTTTTCTGGCCCAGGACAAATGTAGACCACCTTTACAGTATAAGATTTTACTGCTCCATACATGGCCCCAGCCACCAATGTAACTAAAACCACTTGCTTTACACCATGTTTTGAGCCAGATATTGAAGTTATCTATATGGCACAGCCATTCCTTCCCCTTTCCTTGAACAGGTAATACTTCTGAAAAGGCCTTTGCCACATGTCTAATCTGCTTCCCTAGGTTTTGGACATCTTTCTAGAGGTGTCATCCCTCCAGGGGTCATAGCAGGCCCTCGTCCTCACCTTCCGATGACGGGACAGGGCCGTGGGCACTCTGCCTCCAGCCAGTGGTATGGTTACTGGCTCTGCTGTCTGTGGGGGCTTGGACACTGGTACTAGTGTGGTCTCTGGATGAGCTTCCTCCTCCTAGGAGCTGTGAACCAGATCAGTCGGTGGTGTCTCTGTTGTTCCACCAAGTATCTGTGCTGCCACAGGAATCGACACCTGCTGTGTTGGTAAGGCACCAATGAACATGTGCAGGGTTTCCAACAGCAGCTCAAGAAGGGACATGCCGGTTCTGCGGTCATCAGTGCCACGACACCTAGGCATCGCCTTCTCCATGGCTATCTGTATGTGCTTCTCCAACTCCTTCTCAAAGATTGTCATTGCCAGTACTGACTAGGATCCAGGAGAAGTGACCACATCCTCTTCAGAACAGAGAGGAGGGGATCAGTGGTGGGCACTGGAGCTGTTGAAGACAGTCACAAACCCTGGGCATCGCTGGAGAATTGGCGGTCCTCGCCAAGGACACGCTTTGGGGGCATCGCAGCCAAAGCTGGTGCATCCCTGCGCTCGGCACCGTGTATTGAAGGGGACAAATGTTGATGCTTCTTTGGCTCCCCTCAACGATCAGCTCAGTCCTTTCTTGGTGCCAAGGTCGAAGACGATAATATCTTCGACCTGGGGGAGGTGGACGATGGTCCGTCTCTGGGTCCTGACAGCCATTGGCTTCGATGGAACCGACATATCCCTCTAAGTTGATGCCTCTGTGTCCATCGGTGCAATTCCATGGCTCCACAATGCCGATGATGCTGATGTTGATGGACCAGCCTTTTCCGACCCAAAGAGTCACTCCATCTTACTGAGTCAGATCTCATATCCTTTAGGGATTATCTTGGTGCATTTGCTGCAGCCCCAGATGTCATGCAATGCCCCCAGGCAGAGGACCCATCGATAATGGGGATCCGTGATAGAAATGGTCCTCAAGCACCGGAAGCAAGGCATGAAACCGGACAAGGACATATGGGCACGAAATAAAAGGATGACAGATCAAACTCTATGGTGGCAACCAACGATGTCCAGTGGGCACTGATGGCACAGCTGCCCCAGAGACATTAGCGAAAGAAAACTTACCGTAACGTCAAAAAACCTGGCTCAGACGACTAAGGAGATAAAGATTAAGGTATCCCAGGTTGATGACAGGAACTCGCTGGAAAAACAATGAAAACCCGCAAAAAATGTTGATATTAATGAAACCAAAAGAGTATTTCTGTCCAAAATTTCTGAAGTTGAACTTTCTAAGATTTCCATTAGATTCTCTTACAGGTTTAATCTACTTATTTATTTATTTAATACATTTATATACCGTTTCACCAAATGCAAGAAATGACCGAAGCGGTTTACAATATTTTCAAAAATAAAAATTAAAGAATAACATAAATTAAATGGAAAACACAAATGAAACTAAAAAAAAACCCAAAAGAATAAAATTACATTAAAACATCATGATCAATATCCAACAAAAATAAAAATAAGAATAAAAATAACTAACAATTAATTTATAAATAGAAGTTAAAGCATAACAGTTTACAGAAACCTATTTGATTACAGCAACAGATGAGCGACTAACATACCTAGAAATCTAAGCAGTATCTAGATTACCGAAAGCTTCTTTGAAAAAATGAGTTTTTAGAGCTTTTTTAAATTCTTTTTTATTGTAAATTTGTCTTAAGGGATCAGGCAAGGCATTCCACATTATAGATCCCGCAACTGAAAACGCTCTTTGCCTGGTGACGTTTAAGACGGCCTTTTTTACTGAGGGGACTTCCAGAAGATTTTTTCCTATTGATCTAAGATCCCTAGAAGGTTTATAAATTCTAAGTTCAGAACAAAGCCAAATAGAATCAATATTGTTTAGTAATGAGTGAATAAGATTAAGAATCTTATATTTTATTCAGTATTTTACCGGCAGCCAGTTAACTTCTGTAAAACTGGAGAGATATGTTGCCTCATCGGTGTAGCTGTAAGTGATCTAGCGGCAGAATTTTGAATAACTTGAAGTGGCTTAATGGAGGATTCGGGTAAACCTAAATATAAACCATTGCAATAGTCTATACCGGAAAGAATTAAAGCTTGCAAGACTGATCTAAAGTCATTAAAAAATACATAAAGTCTTAATCTTTTTACCACATGTAATTTAAAAAATGAATTTTTCACAACCTTAAAAATGTGTTGTGAAAGTGATACATTTGAATCGATCCAGACTCCCAGGTTCCGGGCGATTTTGGTGATTTGGATGATATCTTTACCCAGCTTAATATTTGCAGGAGGAGCATTATTAGAATTCGATATAAAGCTCAGTAGCAAAATTTCTGTTTTCTTTTTGTTAAGTTTTAAACGGTTATGAGCCATCCATTTTTCGATGGTACTTATGTATAACTGCACCATAGCCAAGGTTTCTGCCCAAGAAGATTTATACGGTACAAAGAGTTGAATATCATCAGCGTAGATTTTATACTGTACATTTAATGATGAAAGAATATGACACAAAGGAAGCAGGTAGATATTGAATAATATTGGTGATAAAGAAGAACCCTGAGGTACACCTTAGGTTGGGAATAATGGTAAGAAAAATGAGAACCTATGTTAATTTGACAATGACGGTGTTCAAGAAAACTTTTAAACCAATTCAATACTGTGGAACGAAGTCCTATATAATGTAAAATGGATAGTAAAATTTTATGGTCCAAAGTGTCAAATGCTGCCGAGATATCCATAAAGATTACCAAATAGTCTGTGTAGGAGTCAAAACCTCTTAAAAACATATTGAAGGATGAAAAGAGAAGAGTTTCCGTGGAATAGCCCTTACGAAATCCGTGTTGATTTGGGTTTAAAATACTGTGTTCATTCAAGTAATCTTTTAGCTGGAATAAAACAACGGATTCCAGAGTTTTTGCTAAGGATGATAAGGAGGCTATAGGTCTCAAATTTGAGAATTCCGAAAATGGGTGAGTTATTCTTCAATATAGGCAATACTGAGGTTTGTTTTAGCACATCTGGGAATTTCCCCGATTCTAATGACTGGTTAAGAGTTTGGCATATATAATCAGGATAATTCTCAATGATGCCCTTAAACAATGAACCTGGACAAGAATTAAAAGGTGAATTTGAAACCTTTTGTTTTCTCACAATTTTTTGTATAATGTCCGAAGAAATTGCCTGAAACTCAGACCATTCTGCATTAAAGGCTTTCTGTTCACAATTGGGATACGGCAGGTTGCTGAATTCTTGAGTTATTGTTTCAATTTTTCCTTGAAAAAAGTTTGCAATTTGGTTACAAGTTTCGTTTGTAATTTCTGAATTAGTCGAGGTACGATCTGCTGTTAATGTTTTAACTATATTAAATAGTACAGCAGGATCATTATTGGCTTTTGCGATTTTCTCCGCATAATAATGTTGCCATTACTTTAGGAAGAAAATAACATTTATTAATTGCTGGTGAGTTTCCATCTTCAAAACCCAAAGCTTCCTGAAGAAACCTTTTCAATGTAACATAAGGCGTCGCTCCTAAAACTCTAGGAAAATTCAAGATCCTTATATTTAAGTGTCTAGAAGCATTTTCCAGTGCTTCTACTCTTCTGGCAATGGCATCCCGATCTTTAACCTCAGTTACTTTAAATTTAAATTTTCTTTCTCCTTCAGTTCAAGAAGCGAAACTTTAGAGGAAATATCCTCAATTTTTGTTTGCAGAACAGTTGAAGATTGAGTGTTTTGTAAAGCCAAACACTCCACTTTTTTACTCCAATTATTCAAGGCACTCGCCATTCCCGCCATTAGGTCCCATAGCTCAGCCATAGTGACAACTTCAGGACAGTCTGGGATCACTAGGGGTTTAAACACTGGGGGGGATTGAAGAATTTGCAGGTTATTCCCTGCTGTACTCATCCCCAGAGCCCCTTCTGCCAGCCCAGTTCTCGATGTTCCAACGCCGTTCGGGTCCTCTGGGGCGACCGCTGTAGACAACTCTGCATAAGCAGCTGCAGTCAACGATGTTTGCTCTGCGATCCCGGAAGCAGTCCCCTCATTCAGCGCTCCGTGTTGCAACAGCCCTGCTCTCTGCGTCAGGGCTTGTCTCAGGTCTGGGCTCAACGAAATCTCCTCCGGTGCGAGCATGGCTCTCTCCGTATCAAGCACAATGGGCTCCTCAATTCGTGGAGTTGTAGCTGATGTGCTTAGGAAACCAATAATTTCCTGCTGCATACTTGAAGACGGTGGGGGAATGGAGGGATATACCCTTATCTTCCCCTTCCTTTTCGGCAGCATTTGAGCCAGGAAAACAGGTAAATTCAAGGAGGCAGTGGGACTACAACTCGCTTCTACCACAGCGTGTCGCCATCTTGGATCGCGGTTGATGTCCAAAATATATTAAAAAATTATTTTTGAAAATTTCCTCTCTCCTTTATGAATGATAATGTCAAAATTTTCCCAGACCTCTCCCCAACTACACAACTTAAGCGCAGAGGTTTCTTAGCTCTATGCCAACAAATAATTTCCTTGGGGTTTAACTTCAAATTAAAATTTCCTTGTAAGTGTATGTTGAGAAGGGGGGAGGAAGTTTACATATTTTTCAGTGTGGAACAGCTTAAAATGTTTCTGGCATCAAAGTCACCCACCACTTCTTCTCCCATAGATATTTAATGAAATAATGCAGCTGATAGCCACGTCTATGCCTTATTATTTCTAATTTATTGTGTTGTATATGTCTCTATAATTAATTGGATCATCATATTATAATACTATATTGTTATTTTGGTTAAATGGAGAGTTTTCTTCATGGTGACTGATTTCTTTTTTTGTTTTAAAGAATAACCAAATGTATCTCCATAGGTTTCTGATTTTGCAAAATTGAGTTTTGGTAATTATGAAAAATCATAAATAATTTAAACCCCCCCCCCCCCCCCCCCCCACAAAAAAACACAGAGAGAGAGAGAGAGAGAGAGAAAGACTCAATTATCCATGAGCGCAAGGCTCTGTGGAAAACACCACGAGAGACTGAGGGGACCCTGCATGGGTGCGTGGTATAAGGACATACTGGAAATGCTCAGAGAGGCTCAGTTAACATTCCAGAAACTCTGACATAGGTTCTCTGTGCCGGGCTCCATCTTATGATGTCACCCGTGCGTGAGGACTGCCATCCTGCTTGTCCTCGGAGAAAAGCCCTTAATGGAGGGTATTCATCCTGAAATATGGTTTGCAGTTTTTTCATCTTTTCGTTATTTTCACCCGCCGTAAATCTTTGCTGCACCGCCTTCCAAGCCTCCGTCGAGGTGAACCCTGGCTGCAGAAATTGCCACAGCAGCCACCCCCATCTTTCCCTTACTCCTCCCCAGGCAGAAGCACAACACCTCCATGAGGCATCGAGACCTAACCAAACCCAATGGATGGGGAGAGCTGTAGAGAGCAGTGCTACAGCCTGAACCAGAGAACTAGCACCTTATGTATAAATTATACAGCCATAAACCCTCTTCCCCCGTCCCCCTCCCCACCCCTTTCTGCGGTTTCACACCATTTCCTTCCACGGGTGGACTCCTCTCCTCGTGTGTGCCTGTCTATGGTTTCCCCTCCCACCCCCTCCCCCAGCTTTTGTTGGTCTCCTCTCCCCTTGTGCCCATGTTCCCTTCCCTGTCTTCCCTCCCCATGTGTCCATTCCCCCTTTCACCCACTGCTGGTCGCTTCGCCCTGCGTGCCTGTACCCACTCCCATCCCCCCCACATATCTCACCTCATAACGGGCTCGCCAGTGCGGTAGCTCTGGTAGAAGAGGGTGTACCAGTAAGGAAGCAGTGCATAGCGCTGGCGAATAGCATCCCGGATCAGTTGCTTATTTTCCTCTCCAAAGAGCCAGGGCTCCCTGCGGGTGGTGTCCAGGTGGGCGTGTGCACGAAAGAAAGGCTGATACGCCCCCATCTGGTACCAGCGCACTAGCAGTTCCGTGCTTGGGTTCTTAAAGAATCCTCCAATATCAGCTGAAAAAAAATGCAAAGGGAGGAGAAAGCAAATGTTGCTTACCTGATGTAACAGGTGTTCTCACAGGACAGCAGGATGTTAGTCCTCACAAATGGGTGACATCGAGGATGGAGCCCACCACGGAAAACTTCTGTCAAAGTTTAACAGAACTTTGACTGGCCCCTACTGGGCATGCCCAGCAAGGCACTGACCCTGCAGCCAGCAGGGGTCTCCCTTCAGTCTGATTTCCAAAGCTACAGGCAGTGCCTAGAAAGTAAAAATAAAACGAACCCAACACCGCGGGGAGGCGGGCGGGTTTCGTGAGGACTAACATCCTGCTGTCCTGTGAGAACACCTGTTACATCAGGTAAGCAACATTTGCTTTCTCACAGGACAAGCAGGATGGTTGTCCTCACAAATGGGTGAGTACCGAGCTGAGGATGTCCCGACTTGCACCAAATGTACCCAACGGTGTGCAGCAGGCACAACAACTGAGGAAAAATTTGGGAAAGGGCATCCGCACCCTACCGGGAAGGTGGAAGGGTGTTGGTACATCAAGTTGGAAAAAGGTTACGCAAGACAGATTGGCCGAAGATGGAGTCCTGTCTTCCAGCTTTGTCCAAACAATAGTGGGCTGCAAAGGTATGGAGAGAACTCCAGGTTGCAGCTTTGCAGATGTCAGGAAGCGGCACCGAACGAAGGTGTGCCACTGACGTCGCCATGGCCCTCACAGAGTGTGCTTTAACACGGTCTTGAAAAGGAATGCCAGCTTGCTCATAGCAAAAAGAAATGCAGTCCGCCAACCAGGAAGAAAGAGCCTGCTTACCCACAGGTTGTCCTAACTTGTTAGGATGGAAAGAGACAAATAATTGAGTGCTCTTCCTGTGAGCAACTGCACGGTCTAGGTAAAAAGCTAGAGCCCGTTTACAGTCTAGGGTATGCAGGGTCTGCTCTCCAGAGTTGGAGTGGGGCCTGGGAAAAAAGATAGGTAGTACGATAGATTGATTGATATGAAACTCCGAAACTACCTTAGGTAAAAATTTAGGGTGAGTGTGGAGTACCGCCCGGTCCTGCAGGAGCTTAGTGTAAGGCGGATAGGTAACTAGGGCCTGTAATTCACTAACCCTGCGAGCTGAAGTAACAGCCAAAAGGAATAACACTTTCCAAGTGAGATATTTCAAGTCACAGGAGTGCAGAGGTTCGAAAGGAGGTTTCATTAGACGACCAAGAACCAGGTTAAGGTCCCAGGATGGGGCCGGAGGACGCAAGGGTGGCTTTAGATGGAGTAATCCCTTAAGAAAGCGTGTTACTAGGGGTTGCACTGAAATAGGATTACCCCCAATACCCTTATGGAAGGCGGCTACCGCACTGACATGCATTCTGATAGAAGAGGTTTTAAGACCTGATTCAGAGAGATGCCATAAATAGTCCAAGAATTTGGAGATTGGACAGGAAAGGGGATCAAGGGACTGAGAAGTGCACCATGATGTGTACCTTTTCCATTTGTATGAGTAAGACTTTCTTGTGGAAGGCTTTCGTGAAGCTATCAGGACTCGAGAAACGGAATCTGAAAGGTTAAATGGTTGAAGGACTAACCTTTCAACATCCATGCCGTCAGGGACAAGGCTTGGAGGTTGGGATGGAGGAGGCATCCGTCGTTTTGAGTGAGCAGATGCGGGTCCTTTCCCAGAGGAATGTGCCTGCGGATGGAGAGATCCTGGAGTATTGGAAACCATACTTGGCGTGGCCAGTAAGGTGCTATCAGGATCATGGTTCCTCCGTCCTGGCGTAGCTTCACGAGAGTCTTTGACACAAGAGGGAGTGGAGGGAATGCATAGAGCAGACCGGTTGTCCACTTGAGGGAGAATGCATCCCTCGGCCGAGAGTGGTTGCTCCGAATGAGAGAGCAGTAATCGTCCACTTTGTGGTTCTGAGGGGACGCAAAGAGGTCTATGCGGGGAGAACCCCACTTGCGAAACAGAGAGGTCGCTACCAGAGGATCGAGTGACCACTCGTGTGGGTGGAAGACACGGCTCAGCTGGTCTGCCAATACATTGTCTACTCCCGGTAGGTAAGTGGCCCTGAGGTACATGGAGTGGGAGAGGGCTTCCGCCCAGATCTGCACAGCTTCCTGACACAGAAGGAAGGAGCCTGTGCCTCCCTGCTTGTTTATGTACCACATGGCCACTTGGTTGTCCGTCTGGATTAAGATTATCTGACGAACGAGATGATCTTTGAAGGTGCGGAGCGCATAGCGGATTGCTCGAAGTTCCAGGAAATTGATCTGGTGTTCGGCTTCCTCTTTGGACCATAACCCTTGGGTTTGAAAGTCGTCCACATGGGCTCCCCAACCGATGTGAGAAGCGTCGGTGGTTAGGATTACTTGCGGGTCCGGTGGAAGAAAAGGTAAGCCCTGAAGGAGGTTGACCTGAGTCGTCCACCAGGTTAAGGATAGGCGCAGCGCTTGTGTGACTGTGACTATGGAGGACAGAGGCTGAAAAGCTTGAATCCATTGGTGTTGTAGAGTCCATTGTGTACTCTCATGGCTAGTCGGGTCATGGGAGTGACTTGAACCGAGGATGCCATGTGTCCTAGGAGAATGAGGAACTGGCGAGCCGTGGCAGTGTTCTGAGACTGGAGCTGGCGAGCCAGGGACATTAGGGTGTGGACCCTCTGAAGAGGAAGGTAAGCCTTTGCTTGTAAGGTGTCCAAGTCTGCTCCAATGAAGAATAAGGTTTGAGACGGGACTAAGCAAGATTTCTCGTAATTGACAAGAAACCCTAAGGAAAGGAGTGTTTGAATTGTCAATTTTAGGGAGGATTGAGCTATCTGTTGGGTGGAGGCCCTGATTAGCCAATCGTCCAGGTAGGGGTAGACGTGGACACCTTCCTTCCTTAAGAATGCTTCTACCACTACGAGGCATTTGGTAAAGACTCGTGGGGCAGAAGCCAGACCGAAAGGTAGGACACGGTATTGATAATGGTCGTGGCCTACGAGAAACCGCAGATATTTGCGATGGGATTGTGTGATCGCAATGTGGGTATAAGCGTCCTTGAGGTCGAGAGAGCACAGCCAATCCCCTCTTTGTAGCAGAGGGAGCAGCGCGCCTAGGGTTACCATTTTGAACTTCTCTTTTTGAAGGTATTTGTTGAGGGCTCGAAGGTCCAAAATGGGACGTAGTCCCCCTGATTTCTTTGGTATTAGGAAGTATCTGGAATAGAATCCCTTGCCTCGTTGAGAGGGAGGAACGGGTTCTATAGCATTTGATTTCAGAAGAAGAGACACTTCCTGTTGTAATTGAGCCAAATGGGTGGATAGACTCCACGCTTGAAGAGGCGGGGAGTCTGCCGGAAGAGTTATGAAGTTGAGGTGGTAACCCTGTGCGATAATTGTTAGCACCCACTGATCTGAGGTGATCTGCAACCAAGGTTGTAGAAAATGGTACAGTTGACCTCCTACAGGAATGTCTGGAAGAGGGGTTTGGCATGTGTTCCCTACAGGGGAGTCAAAGGCCAACCGCAGGCCCAGGAGGAGGGGCTACAGTAGGCCTTTGTTTCCTAGGCTGACGCGGCTGAGGCCTAGTAGAGGATCGAGCTGGACGAGGCCTGGCCGATGGAGGGTAGTAACGGCGTGGCCGAAAGAACGACTTCTTAGAGTCCTTCTTAAGTGGTTGTCTGGAGGAAACCTCAGACGGAACAGAAGAAAGTTGTTTCAACGTCTCGTGGTGATCTTTCAATTCAGCTACTATTTGCTGAATTTGTTCTCCAAACAAATTGTCCCCTAAGCAGGGTAAATCCGCTAAACGATCCTGGACCTCTGGGCGAAGGTTGGATGATTTTAACCAAGCCCAACGTCTGGCCGAGATGGCAGTAGCTGAAACCTTTGTGGAGGCATCGAAGATGTCATAAGCCGTTCTGATCTCGTGCTTCCCCGCTTCAAATCCTTTATTAAGAAGGGCCTGAAGCTGTGGCTGGTATTGGTCAGGTAATGTGTCAGCAAAATCTTGCATCTGTTTAAGGATGGCTCTGTTATATTGCATCATGTAGAGTTGATATGAGGCTATGCGAGAAATCAGCATAGCTCCATGGTACACTTTCCGTCCCACACTGTCTAGGAATTTATTGTCCTTGACCGGCGGAGTGGAGGAGTGTGGCTTGAGACGCTTGGCTTTTCTTTGTGCGGACTCCACCACAACAGAGCGATGATCCAGTTGAGGCTTTTGAAAGCCTGGTGCTGACTGGACGAGGTATGTGGAGTCAGCCTTCTTGTTAACTGGTGATACAGATGAAGGAGATTCCCAGTTTTTCTTTAAGAGATCGAGAAACACCTGGTGAATGGGGATGGAAGCGATGATTTTTGGAGCGTCCAAAAATTGAAGCAGTTCCATCATCTGGTGTCTGTCATCGGTCTCAGATTGCAGCTGAAAAGGTACAATTTCGGACATCTCCTTTACAAAATTAATAAAGGAGAGATCCTCTGGAGGAGATCTTTTTCTACTCTCTGTAGGAGAAGGCGGTGATGGTAAATCTGTGTCAGAAGATGTATCATCACCCCAGGTATCATAGGGATCACTTGGGGGTTGAAGCCCCGATGGACCTGGTTGAGGATCCGAAGGCATCGAAGGAAACCTTGGAGGAACCGGTGGTACAATCGGTACTGGGAACGGCATCGAGGGTTTCGGTGCTGCCGATGGAGTCGGTGCCGGTCTTGGAACCGATGGAGCCAAAGGATAAATCGGTGGAGATATTCGAGAAGGCACCGATGGGACCACCCCGGAAGGGGGGAATCAGGAACGGTGTTTCTCCCGCCGATGAAAATCCAGTTGGAGACGATGGCGCTGTCGGTGCTACTGGAATTATCGATGGGAGGGCATGTACAAGTGCCTCCATACGTTGTAGTAGCGGTGCCAGCGCTTCCACCAAAGGTTCGGTGGTCGGTTCCTTCCTCGGTGGCTGAGTCGGTGCCGGGGTCGATGCCGGTGGCGGTGCCGGAATCGGTGCCGGAGACGGTGCCAATGGAGGTTGGAATCTTTGCATCGCTTTCTCGATGGCCTCCTGGACCAGCCGGTCCAGTTCTGCCCGGAGACCAGGGGTAACAATACCCGGCTCGACGGGAGAGGGAGGCTGAGGCAGAGCCGGAGGGACCACCGTAACCGGTGGGATCACGGCTCCCACACCCCGAAAGGGTGAGGGTTTCCTCGATGCCTGCGAACGAGACGTGGACGGTGCCAAGTCTGAACGAGGCCTCTTAGTCGGTGGCTCGGCTTGTTCAGAGGTCGATGACTGTGGATCCTCGACAGGCCGAGACTTGTGCCGTCGATGGCGATGCTTGTCCTTCCGGTCTCCTCGCCCATCCGGGGAGGGGACAGGAGTCGACGGCCGAGAAGTCATCGATGGTGGACGGTCACCGGAGGGTTGACGATGGTGGTGCAACTTCGACGGTGCCGGTTCCGATGACGTCGATGCTATCGATGGCGTTGGGGTGGGTGCATGGAAGAGGAGCCCCATCTTCTCCATCCTGGCTTTGCGACCCTTAGGTGTCATTAGGGCACATTTGGTGCAAGTCAGGACATCATGCTCACTACCCAAACACAAAACACAAACCCTATGGGGGTCTGTGATTGACATAGTCCGGGTACAATCCGGGCATCGACGGAACCCCGTCGCCATAGCTTAAGGCCAAATTTAGTCGCGGGCTCGGTAATTGCCAACAGGCCTCAAGGGCCAAATTCGACGGTAGTCGAAGAAAAAAGGCAAAAAATTTACCGGTTTCCGCGGAGGTGACAAAAATTTGTCGAAGGGAGACCCCTGAGGGGCAAATTTTCTTCGGAAAGAAAAATACCAAATTCCTGTCAGGAACGTGGTAAGAGAGCTCCTTTCACCGCGTGGCAACTGCTGCGCGGAAAAAAGAAGACTGAAGGGAGACCCCTGCTGGCTGCAGGGTCAGTGCCTTGCTGGGCATGCCCAGTAGGGGCCAGTCAAAGTTCTGTTTAAACTTTGACAGAAGTTTTCCGTGGTGGGCTCCATCCTCGATGTCACCCATTTGTGAGGACAACCATCCTGCTTGTCCTGTGAGAACACTGAAGATCCCCTGGGATGGAGCAGCGCATTTTCTACGATCACAGACTCCATTCTGCAGGGCACGACGCAGCCAGAGCAGGGACCCAGTCAAACCTTGCAGGGACAGAGGCAACGGCACAGGAAATGGCCATGGCAAAGAACAGCCAAGGCTTCAGGCCTGTTAAGGCTGAGGAGGAGGAGGAGTATCTCTTCCAGAATCTGCATCAGCATCAGCCGCCCTCCACAACCCCAGTGTCGTACTCACCCCCACAGAAGGAGATTCCAACCAGGCCAAGGCTCAGGCACATGGGAATGGAAATTTTTAAATGGTCCCATTCAGCAGCATTATCTCCTGTCCACATGGCACCTGCAGGGAGAAGACAGTGAAGATCCTCAGTTCCCCTCTCCCCCCACCAAGCGGGATCATCCCCCATCCACCCGACACCTGCATGGAGAAGAAAGTGAAGAGATGCATCGTCTCCCTCTCTTCCCCCCCAAATGTGTCATCACCCCCTAATACCTGCAGGAAGAAAAGAGTAAAGATATGCAGTGTCTCCCCCTTCCCCCCCCTAAAGTTATCAGCATCCCATATCCATACAACACCTACAGAGAGAAGAGCATGAAAATCTGCAATACCTCCACCCCCCACCTGATCATCATCCCCCATCCACATAGCAAATGGAAGGAGACAAAAGTGAAGGACTGTAGCACAGCTTGACCCCCCCCCCCCCCAACTCATCATCCCCTGCAGGGAGACAAGTTAAGGACTGCAGCCCCTCCCCCCCCCCCCCCCCCCCCCACAACCTCCCCATGCCACCTTGCCTACTGCCCCATCCCCAGCCCAGTGTCACCCCACCGCACCTAGAGAAGAAGAGGGGGTGGGGTATGAGGGGCAGAGTACACTGTCACGTTCCCAGCCTCCCCCAACTCCTCACCGTAACGCTGGGAACCAGCGTAGAAGGCTCGGGTCAGAACAAAGGGCCTCTCCTCGCCCCCTGACCTGTGCAGCTGACCTTCACTGGTTGCTTTTTGCTGCAGAGAGAAGACACAAGAAGAGTAAAGCAGGCGGGTGCGGCGTGCAATTACAGAAAAGGGCAGAGCGGGCAGCGGAGGCCCGAGCACGCACCACGTAGAGCCCGTAGAGATTGTGCAGGTCCCGGTGCTCCCAGCCGTCCGCGTGCACCGCGTCCTTGTGCATCGTCACCTCCGGGCCATTGAAGACCGAAGGCTCATTCATGTCGTTCCACACAAACAGGTTTTCCGTGGAGCCCTGCAAGAGACGCAGAACCACAAGCAGCAAGTGAGGGAGAGAAAGGAGTCACGGCATGTGCAAGCAACGGACAGAGAGAGGAGAAGGAGAGGGAGCAAAGGGAGGGAGGAGGCGCAACAAGGGCCGCGGAATGGGGGCGAATACGTTCACAAGCATAAGAAAAGAGGAGGGAAAAGCTGAAGGGGCAGGGGCTCATGCAGGCTAAGCCCCTGAACCCTCCCCCCCCCATACCTCATACTGATCATAGGAGAACATGCTGGCCCACCAGGAGCGCATGGCAGGATTGGTGAAGTCAGGATAGCCAGCAGAACCTGAGATACAGAATCTGTAGTCAGAGTCATTTCCAGAAGCCCTACAACCCTCTCTCTCGCACAACATGCAACTTCACCTCGATTGTTCCCATCCCCAGCCCATATATTCAGACAATACCAGCCCCTCCTGCCCCTTATAACTACACTGTATCGGCCCCCTACCATTCCCAGTCAAGGTCTGCTGCCCTAGATTCCCTGCCCTTCCAAAGCTTGCTAGCACTTGCCCTCACAATGATCCCCACAACTGGTCAGCACCAGCCTCCCACCCAGATGACCCTCTCCCCCCAGCCCTCTAAACCTGGCCAGCACCATATCCCATAGATGCCTCCTACCCCCAAGCACCCAATTGTCCAGAACGAGCTCTCATTGACATCCCCTTCCCGTGAGCCCTCCCCCCCACATGGTTAGCGTCAGACCCTCTGACGTCCTTTTTTCCCCCAAGTCCCCCTTCCCTGTACATAGCCGGATCAGTCCAGACTCCTGGGTTCTGCCTCCCCTCCAGCAGATGGAGACAGAGAAGTTTTAACGGACTCTGCCCTGTACCCCGAGGTGCCACCTAGAATCTGTAAGTATTTCTGTCTCCAGCAGATGGTGGAGGTGCAAATCCCTTCAGTCTGGATTAGTTAGAATTAGTTTTATAGAATTGGTGCATAGAATTGATTTATAGATTGGTTCTGAGGCTTAAATTATTGTAAGGACCTGGTTTAGTTTTTAAGATTTAAAAAAAAGGATATATTTTAAGCCTCCCAGAGGGTTGCAGGTCCTGGTGGGACCATCCCCCCTGGTATTAAAGGCTGAGGAGCAGAGGGTTGAGAACCTGGTAACCTGCCCTTGCCGGCAACTGAGGGTGATACCGGGGAGCCCGGTTCACTCACCCTCAGAGGGGGAGGCAGCGCTTCTGTTTTGTTTTACAAAAAAAAAAAAAAAAAGCTGACAGGACGACTGAGGTAATTTTATTATTTTTTTTTTTTTTATTTTCAGGGCCCAAGGTCCTCTTCATCCCCGTCCCCCCGCCGCTACCTTTCAGCTTACCCTGAAACTGCCGAGCTCCCGGTCTAATTTTAGTCCGTTTATTATGCCACGTGGTGCGGCCTGCTCGGCACGTGGGAGCGTGCACGGCTCTCCAGAGCCAGTATTTTTCAGACTGCCTCTCCGGAGGGGAGGGCACCTTGGGGAGGGCGGCGGCCGAATCCTCCCGCGACAGTGGTTCCCGGGGGCACCGAGAGCCTGGAAGGCTTGATAGTCAGCGTCAGCCCTCAGACCCGTTCCTGCTTAGCGCGGGAACGGAAGCCATCTTGCAGACTTTCAAGGACACAGGAGAAAGCAGCCTTGAGGGGAGGGAATTCCCCACCACCGCTTTCACCGCAGCCTGGGGCCTCTGGGGGGGGGCGATTTGCAGGCGGACCATAAGCACTCATCAGGAGATGACCCTGGAGGGGGCCTCTGATGATTCTTCTTAGTCGTTCTCAGACAAATTTGTTTTACTGTTCCACAAGGCCTTTAAGGCTCGGAAAGCAGCTAGGAAGCATGGTAGAAGGGTCCCTCGTTCAGTTCCAGCACCCTCGAAAGGGGGTAAGGGCACAGTCTTGGCCCATAAGCGCTCCAAGTCCCCACCGGGGATGGGGTCCACAAAGTCCAAACGGTCTCTCCGATCTGTTTCTTGTCCGGCGGACAGTTCATCTTCGGAGCATTCAGATGGGGAGGAGACCCATCCGCAGGATCCTCAGGGTCATGATGCAGATCAGGATAGCCAGCTACCAACCAATGGTTGAAGGTGATGATCCAAAGGTGGTACGCTTATTCCAGAAGGATGAATTGGTACCCCTCAACCCAGCTATTCTGGAAGAGTTGGGGATTGAGGTACCTCAGGAAGATTCACGGCTGGGCGCTGTAGACCCGGTAATGGTCGGACTCAGGGGTCCAGCTCGGTCTTTTCCCTTCCATGTCAGTTACTGACCTATTATTTCGCGAATGGGACACTCCAGATTTGGGCTTGAAAGCCAGCTGAGCTATGGACAAATTGTACCCGCTACCAGAGGAAGCCTAGGACCTCCTCAAAGTGCCCAAAGTGGATGCGGCGGTTTCTGCAGTGACAAAAAAAGACCACCATCCCGGTGATCGGAGCCACAGCCCTTAAGGATTTGCAGGATCGCAAATTAGAGTTGCAGCTTAAGAAGATTTCTGAAGTCTCGACTCTCGGAGTCTGTGCCGCCATGTGCAACAATTTTTCACTGAGAGCCAGCCTCCGCTGGGTGCAGCACTTACAATCGGCAGCAAATGCTATTCCGGTAGGTCGGCCGGAGGCTGCGGTTGCCTACAGTGCAGATGTGCTTTATGATCTCCTTCGTACTTCGGGCAGAACTATTGTTTTGGCGGTCTCAGCCCGTAGACTCCTATGGCTCAGGAAGTGGTCCGTGGATGTTTCTTCAAAAGCCCAGCTGGGATCTTTGACTTTAAGGGAAAGCTGCTCTTTGGACAGCAATTGGAGGACATGATTAAGTCTCTGGGAGAGAACAAAGTCCATAAATTGCCAAAGGATAGGCCTAGGGCAAGGGGATCCTTTCCCCAGTGTTCGAGGTTCCAGGGGAATCGCTGTTTTCAATCTTCCCGATCTTCTGGGTCCTCATCTCGACAGGGTCCTAGCCGGCAACACTCCTGGAATCAGTCCTTTCGAGGCAGACGTCCTCCTGGGAGAGATGGACCCCCGCAATCTCACAGGGGTTCTCAAGTCCGCACAATGAAGCGATGCCGGTTCACTCCCCCATACCCTTTTTCTAGGGGAGTGGACCAATTTGACCTCTGACCACTGGGTCCTAAATATAATAGAACACAGCTACGCTTTTAATTTTGCTCAGCTGCTCCGGAGCGATTTCTGGTTTCCCCGTGCTCTTATGAGCAAAAACCTCTGGCTGTGCACGACACCCTAAGGCGCCATAGTACCAGTACCCGCAGGAGAGCTCAGGCGCAGACGCTACTCCATTTACTTCGTGGTACCCAAAAAGGAAGGCACTTTCTAACCCCATCCTAGACTTAAAGGGTAAATCGGACCCTAAAGGTGCCTCAATTTCACATTGAAACTCTTCGTTCTGTGATAGCATCCGTTCACCGGGGAGAGTTCTTGGCGTCTCTAGATCTGACCGAGGCGTATTTAACACATACCCATCCGCCTCAACCATCAAAAGTTTCTGCGGTTCGCTATCCTCAGACATCACTTTCAATTTTGTGCAACGGTCTAGCAACGGCACCCAGGGCATTCACCAAAGAAATGGTGGTTGTAGCAGCGGCTCTCCGGAAAGAAGGTATCCTAGTGCATTCTTACCTAGATGATTGGCTGATTCGAGCAAAGTCGGAGGACCTTTGCCGGAAAGTGGTACATCAGGTCCTACAGCTGTTGAGCTCGCTGGGCTGGGTCATCAATCCGGACAAGAGTCGTCTAGTTCCTTCCCAGTCCATGGAGTTTTTGGGTGCTCGGTTCGACACCCTCTTGGGCAAGGTTTTCCTTACAGAGGAGAGACTTACCAAGGTGCAAACTCTGGAGGAGTCCTTGCGTTCCATGCCTCATCCCAGAGTCTGTTATCTAAACTAGAGATCACTCACCCAGGTTTTACTTTACTCAATCTAACCCAAACCTTCACCTGGTAAATGTATCTTTTCAATCAAATATTATTGCCATACTGCTTCATTACTTATTAATAAATTTATTATGAGGGAGGATGGTGGTTTCATATTTTTACCATTGGGCACTCTCCATGTTGCCTCTCCTGTTTAATCATTAACTCACCTTCCAATCTCCATTTATTAATCAGTATTTTCTTTAAAAACAGCTTTCTTTAAAAAAAAAAAAAAAAAAAAAACTCTTTAAAAAACTCAAAAAATTTTTTAAAGAAAATATTGATTAATAAACGGAGGTTGAAAGGTGAGTTAATGATTAAACAGGAGAGGCAACATGGAGAGTGCCCAATGGTAAAAATATGAAACCACCATCCTTCCTCATAATAAATTTATTAATAAGTAATGAAGCATAGAGTATGGCAATAATATTTCATCCCAGAGTCTGGCATTATTTACAGGTCCTCGGTTCAATGACTTCCACTCTTGATCTGGTCCCATGGGCCTTTGAGCGTACGAGGCCTCTTCACTCCGCATTGCTCTCCCGTTGGAATCCGTTCTCCGAATAATTTCATCTTCTCCTACCACTGACAGACTCTGTGCGCGCCAGTCTTGTTTGGTGGCTTCTCCCGGACAACTTGCATCAGGGAGTGGACTTGGAAATTCCCTCTTGGACAGTGGTCACCACCAATGCAGGTCTTACCGGTTGGGGAGCAGTCTGTCAGGGGAGAGCGGTGCAGCGCTAGTGGTCAAGAACGGAGTCCTCCTGGTTGATCAATCGGTTGGAGACCAGAGTGGTTCGGTTGGCTCTATGGGCCCTCTTTCCCTTGGTAAAGGGAACGTCAGTAAGAGTGCTCTCCGACAATGCAACGACGGTGGCTTACATCAATCGTCAAGGCGGAACCAAGAGTCGACCAGTGGCAATGGAGGCCCAGCTCTTGATCAGCTAGGCAGAGCAGCACCTGCACAGGATAGCAGCCTCTCACATAGCCGGAGTGGACAATGTGCAAGCCGATTTTCTCAGCCACCACCAGCTGGACCCAGAGGAGTGGGAACTCTCCAAAGAGGCCTTTTGTCTTCTGTGCAACCACTCGACCATGCCCTCCATGGACCTGATGGCAAAGTACCGCAATGCCAAGGCTCCACGATTCTTCAGTCGGCGACGGGAACCAGGAGCAGAGGGCGTGGATGCCCTGGTCCTTCCCTGGCCAAAGGACATTCTGTTGTACGTATTTCTGTCTTGGCCGTTGGTCGGCAAGGTTCTGCATCGCATCGAAGGTCATCCAGGCGAAGTGATACTAGTGGCGCCAGAATGGCCGCGTCGCCAATGGTTTGCAGACCTCGTGAATCTAGCAGTGGACAGGCCTCTGAGGTTTCATCCGTCTCCAAGTCTTCTGCACCAAGGCCCCGTTTGTTTATGAGAGGCAGATCGTTTCTGTCTAGCAGCATGGCTTTTGAAAGGCGGAGATTAAGGAGTAAGGGTTACTCAGATGCAGTGGTTGCCACGCTCTTAGTCTCGCAAACCTTCTACCTCTATGGCGTATGTCAGAGTTTGGGTTGTGTTTGAGACCTGGTGTCTGGACCACGATGTGGAACCGTTCAGGGCTTCCGTTGCGGATGTTCTGGCCTTTTTGCAGGCAGGTCTGGCTAAGGGGTTGGCCTTTAATTCCTTAGCAGTTCAGGTGGCGGCCCTTGGTTGTTTTCGAGGTAAGGTGCAGGGCGTTGCCTTAGCATCCCATCCAGATGTGGCTTGTTTTCTGTGTGGGGCTAAGCATCTGCGTCCTCCGGTTCAGAACCCGTCCCTCGTGGAAGCTGAATCTGGTACTCCTCGCCCTTTGTAATGCACCTTTTGAGTCACTGAAGTGAACGACCCTGAAGGATCTGACATTGAAGGTTGTATTCCTCGTGGCTATCTCCTCAGCAAGGTGTGTTTCTGAGATTCAGGCCTTATCTTGCAGGGAGCCCTTCTTTTGGATTTCGGAGGCATGGGTCTCCTTGCGGATGGTTCCCTCCTTTCTCCTGAAAGTGGTGTCCTCCTTTCATTTGAATCAGTCAGTGGAGCTCCTTTCCTTTGCAGACCTGGATTCTTCTACTTCCGAGTCTAGGGATTTAAGAAAGTTGGACATAAAACGGGTGTTGTTGCGTTATTTGGAGGTCACGAACAGTTACCGTCTCTCGGACCATCTGTTCGTCCTGTGGAGTGGTCCCAGGAGGGGTCATAAAGCTTCAAGGGCCATTATTACGCACTAGCTAAAGGAAGCTATTGTTTCTGCATACCTAGTTCAGGGCCATCCGATCCCGGTGGGTCTACGGGCTCATTCGATCGCAAACGGTCTCATGGGCGGAATGTCAACAGGTGTCACCGCAGGAGATTTGTGGGGCGGCTTCGTGGAAATCTACACACACCTTTGCCAGGCATTATCGCCTGGATGTCCAGGCTCCAGAGCCCAGTTCCTTCGGGGCTAGTGTGCTCCGAGCGGGACTCTCTCAGTCCCACCCCGATTAGAGAAGCTTTGGTACATCCCAGGAGTCTGGACTGATCTGGGTATGTACTGGGAAAGGAAAATTGGTCCTTACCTGCTAATTTTCGTTCCGTACCACGGATCAGTCCAGAGTCCCGCCCATAGGGGAAACGGAGAGTCTACTTGACCAATAGTTATTCATATTCTGCAGATTTCTCGAATGTTCTTATACTGTATGCCCCCCTTTACAGGGTGTGAGAATGGGCATGTTTCGTTCATTACGTTACAGGTTTTCATTCCCTCTGCTCTTAGGGGGGGAAGTTTGGTTGTAGTGGAAGTTATTGTTTAACCTTTCTGCTTGGGTACAGTGTAATACTGACAGACTCTAGGTGGCACCTCAGAGTATAGGGCAGAGACAGTTAAAACTTCTCTGGCTCCATCTGCTGGAGTGGAGGCAGAACCCAGGAGTCTGGACTGATCCGTGGTACTACAGGAACGAAAATTAGCAGGTAAGGACCAATTTTCCTATACCTGGCCAGCACCAGCCTCCACAAATGCCCCTTCCCCCCCCCCCCCCCCTTCATTATACCTGGCTGATACCAGCCCCACCAAAGTTCCTTCCCCTCCAGCCCTGTACTTGGCCAGCACTAGCCCCGACAGATGCCCCTTCCCTCCCATCATCATACCTGGCCAGCACCAGCCCTCATAGTCACTGCCATCCTTGGTCTTGACATAAAAGCCTTTGGCCCGAATTTCATTGTGGATACGATAGTTGCTGTCGATCTTAATGTGTGGATCAACGATGCTCACCATCTAGGAAGAGTGCAACAGAGAAAGGGCAGTCAGAAGAGAGACAGATGGCAAAAGAAAGTAGTCAGAAGAGAGAGACGAGAAGCAATCAGGAGAGAGAGTAAGAGATTCCCCTATTTTCTCTCAGCAGCAGGCTGATTCAGACCCCAGTGTTGACTCAGAAGGCAGCAGGATGTGACAGGCCTCCTGTGGCCTGGAAATATCTCTACACTCTAGAAGATCTTCCCATCCCCACTCCAGTTTTTCATGCTCCGTCACTCAGGAAGAACCCCTCCCGTATTCCTACTAACCATGCACACCCCTTCCTTCAGGAAGTCTTCCCCACAACTGGTATCTCCTGCTGGCCTGCCTTCTTAGCATGTTCTAGGCGGTGGGGAAGCCCCTCTGCTCCCTAGCCACACCCCACACCTTGCGCCTCTTGCCAGCCAGATTGCTCAGCATGTTCCTGGGGGTGGCGAACTTGCTGGAGTCCCAGGTGAAGTAGCGCTTGCCATCTGTGTGCTCAATGTCCAGCCAGAGCACATCATAAGGGATGTCGTGTTCATCAAAGCCAGCATCCACAGCCCGGACATCTTCCTCATCATTATAGTTCCACCGGCACTGGTGATACCCCAAGGAGAAGAGGGGTGGTAAGGCCTGTGTGCCTGAAACATAGAGGTAGACTGTTACAGCATTCTGCTCCTAATGATGCCTCAGAAAGAGGACAGATAGGAAAGTGTGTGTGACCGACATAGGGAGAGAAACTATTACTGCAGTTTGCCCCTGGAGATACCATAAGGTGACAAGATAGCAAGGCTTATGTGCATGAGACAGACAAAGAAAAACTTCTACTGTTGCGCTCCTTTGTGGGAGAGAGATCTAAACCTGGGATCATAAAGCACCTCTTAATGAGATCTTGCTTTGGTGGTGTCAGGGAGAGTCGCAGGTCACGTATTATCTGTCAGAGGCATGGCTCTGTGACAGTTCAAAGGTCACGTGTTACCTGTCAAAGATGCATATTGCCGGAAGACATCCTTGACTCTGGGTCCCAGCATTAAGAAGACATCTATTATGCCACTCTCGGACATCCAGCGAACATCTGTCTGCGGGGCCTCACCCCCTCCCTGTATGTAATCCAGCATCTTCCCGAAGAGTGTCTGCAATGGGTAAACACATAACACACTCTTCTATAGCCTTTGGAATGCAGAACAACCACCTTCAATACTCACCTTAGTTTATTTTGCTTGATTAATCGCATTTCTTTGCCAAAATAAAGGCAATTTACAATAAAAAGGAGGCACATATAAAAACCAAAACACAACAGAAAATAAAAGCAAATAAAGTTCATTCAGAATAAGCTAAAAAAAAGTTTTAAAAATGAAATTAAATAAACAGAAAAAATGAAAGCAAACGCAATACAAGGAAAACATGACAATTTTCTTTCCCTCAGTCCTACCAGACCAGTCCAAAAGGAAAATCGGTTCTTACCTGATAATTTTCATTCCTGTAATACCACCGATCAGTCCAGACTCCTGGGTTTTGCCTCCCCTCCAGCAGATGGAGACAGAGAAGTTTTGACAGACTCTGCCCTATACCAAGGTGCCACCCACAGTCCGTCAGTCTTACTATTTCCAACAGTTATAATGTAAACCGATTTGATATACTCCAATGAATGTCGGTATATAAAAACAACTAAATAAATAAATAAATATTACTCAGTCACAAAGCAGAATGGTTCAAAACCAAACTAACTATATACAGTAACCTAGAACCCGAAAAGGAACACTAACCCCAAATAGGAACAAAACCCGTGCAGCACGGTATATAAGATTGATCTGCAGACCATAATTAACAAAAAAATTGCGAACGAGCTGACTCTCCGTTTTCTGTATGCCATAAATGGGTGGGTCTCTGGACTGATCCGTGGTACTACAGGAATGAAAATTATCAGGTAAGAACCAATTTTCCTTTTCCCTGGACATACTGAGGATTTAGATTAATTATTACTTTAAGAAAACTGCCTCGTGTTGACTAGTAACTGGAATAAAAAGGCATGAAGAGAAAAAAATGTAATTGTCAGCCCAAAGCTGAGAATGGTGTGAGAGTGCAGAGTGAATTCCTGATAAGAAAGGTTCCAAGAAAGTTACAAGAAACAAAGGAAGTACTGAGTAAGCAGAATATGTGATGTCTGAGAGGCGCATGAAGGAAAATTACCAGCAAACATAGGGGATGAGCGAGGGGAGGGGTAAGCATATACGAGCCATGTTTAATAGTATAAAAATCTAAGGCAAATTTAAAACGATGAGTAAATTGGCATTACTCACAAAACAGTATATTCTGTAAGCTGGGTCCCTTTACTCCCATAAGGAAACACAATCTCTTGATTCCTTATCGTTTCCTGTCTTAACTTTGTATGCATGAATGAAATAAACAAATACTGCCACTTCTTATAACATCTCTAAGCTACTTAATAAATGTTATGTTTTGAAACTGAAAGTCTGTTTCATCACTGATTATCTCTGGGGAGTAAACCAGGCGGGGTAAGTTTCAAGGTTTTTAACATTTTTGGTAGCAGAGGATGGTTGGAACGAGCCACTGTTAGTCAGTTTCCGCTACTCTCAAGAAACTGTATCATCCTTTCTTGCTTGCTTTTATTAATAAAGATTATTACTTAGAGATATAAGGCTGAGAGTTTTCCTTGGTTGCCAGCCTTTTGCCCGAGAGATATATGCCTCAGTTAATGAACATTTCTTCTGAGAGATATACGCCTTGGATAATGAACTCCCCGAGAGATATACGCCTCGGGTAATGAATATTTGAATTAGTCGGGACCAGGGGTCAGACTAATCAAGACCTAACAGAGCCATGGGCACGATTAGGCACCACGTGAGATTCATGTGACCACGTGAGTATTTTCATTTACTTTTTGCTGAATTTTTGTTTCATTACTGACTATTATATAGTAGCTTAAAGTTGGCAATTTGTTTTGTTTTAAGGCATTCTAAGTTTAAATTCATTTTGTCACAAGGTACAGGCTCCCCCAGTCCCCTAGCATTAGTTTGTGAGTTATTCCCACATGAAGTTAAAATCATTACTAAGCATTGTAAGAAATAGGCAGTGTGGGCAGACGGACGGCAGCTTTACAGCACTGGTTCTGCAACAATTGCCATAATTCATTAAGCATAAAAAGACAGGAAAGTCTTTAACACAACATTTGCATTATTTTAACACGTTTATGGTTACACGGGAGCGTAAGATAGGCACCAGATTAGATTCCCAAGAGTTCATGATCTGTTCCACACTGTATACGCTCCCCTCCCCCTTATGAGAGCAAAGAATCAGGATTTAACCCCTGATTGGGCTATAGTGCAGGGAATCTTACATTTACAGCCTTGGACTGCTTGTTTTTATAGTTTGTAATAAGATTTGTATGTTGTCCATAGTAGCTAGCTTTGTTTGAAGACTGTAGTTTCTCAGCCCCTGTTTCTTACAACAGTTGTTGGCAAGTAAAAAGATTTTCTTTGGCCAATTGTCCAGCATAGTTAATGAAAACTTATTAAGAAGTGATACTATTTGATATTTTATCCCTATTGTATGAAATGAAATACTATAAATACTGTTTATTTCGGGAAAGAACCTATATGGCAGGATGAGGTGAAACATGCAGTTAGTTTCTGAGGGCCTTTCTCTTTCAACAAGGCAGATGTTTGAAATTGTTTATACAGAGATCTGATAGAGATGAGATAAGATTCCTTTTTACTTTTCTGTTTTAATAAATTAAAAATCACGTGGTTAGAACAGATTAGGATTTCTTTCCTTAGGTAAAATATTCACAGTACTTTCGTTAGTAAATGAAAAAAGTCTTCCCAGGTGATTAGACTTAAAAAGAAAGCGTTTCTACTATTTGTCTTTATTTTGGATATTATCTATTGGCATTCCTGCTCTGTACTATAGAATTGTGAGACATGTTTGTGCAAAATGTGCTCATCTGAAGCTATTTTCATATAATAATTAGATTTCGAAAGGCTATGAGTATTTAATTTATTATTATCAGTAAAGGATATATTGCTTTTCCTTGTTTCAGAATTCCTTGGAGAGTTATTTACTAGTGTTAAAGTTTAAAACTTGAAAGGACAAGGCAGTTAAGGGGTTAATAGCAGAGAGAAAGGGGGGCAAGTGAGGGTTGCAGGAAAGTGTTTCTCAGGAGATGACACAAACGGAGGAGAAAACTCCATTCAATGAATTAATTTTTCAGTTTAAATAACAGATTGGTGAGGAATTTAAAGATATTAAGAATAATAATAACCTTGATTTAGCAAGAATGTTTAATTTCGTTTACAGTGAATAAAAATCTGTGTCTTATCAGTACAAGGAATACTGAATTGAAAGAGCTCTTCCTTTTTGGAAAGAGTTTTGTTTGTTTGAACAGAGCATAACTACTGTAAGTTTCTTTGAAGGTACGAGTAAGTGAATCTGAAAGAATAAGTTATCACATGGTAATGTTAATTATAAAAAATGACTACTGAGAGAATTGAGGCTGTTTTGAAAGTCCAGCTTCCCTGGGACATTGAGCATTCCTTGGCATGGTATCACTGGTGGGGGTTGGTCTCAGCAGTCAGGGTTCTGGCTATTACAAAGCAGCCAAGATTTGGTCATCATACCTGCGCACCTAGGGGCAGATTTTTAATCCTACGCGCCCGGGGTACATTTGCGCGTGCTACCTGGCGCACACAAATGTACACCCGATTTTATAACATGCGGTCGGCGTACGCAAGGGGGTGCACACTTGTGCACCTTGAGCGCGCCGAACCCTAGGGGAGCCCTGATGGCTTTCCCCGTTCCCTCAAAGGCCGCTCCTATTTGTTGAAATCGGAACAGCCTTGGAGGGAACTTTTCTTTCGCTCCCCACCTTCCCCTCCCTTTCCCTATATAACCCACCCCTCAGCCCTACCTAAATCCCCCCTACCTTATTTTATTTTTTATGCCTGCCTCTTGCAGGCATATCTTGTGCGCACCGGCCGGCTGCCGGCACGCGAACTTCCGGCACGGCCGCTGTGCCTGAGGACTCAGGACCGCCCCTGGATCGGCGCCACACCCACGACCCCGCCCCCTTTTCAAAGCCCCGGGATATAGGCTCGGCGTGCGCAGGGGCAGGTTTTCGGTGTTACGTGCGTAACCCTTTGTAAATCTACCCCCTAAAGCACCCCCTAGGCCCTGTCTTGCAATCCAAATTGATTTTATCAAATTGCCTTTATGTCAAAAATTACAAGTACACACTAACAATGATTTGCTGTTTCTCAGGGTGGAGAAGGCTTTCCCAGTAGTGAAGGCAGATATCTCTGTAGCTAAGATTCTGCTGAGAGAATTTATTCCAAGGTTAAAAACTAAAACTGGTATTATTCTATACCACAACTTGTGGTAGTGCCTCCTAGAGGCATAACAACAGAAACAAGAAAGTAGCTTCATGACCGCTATTTGCTGAATTAAGGCATATCAGAATGTTTAGTTTCAATGGAACTGTAATTTCACTGTAACCATTACCTTAATTTTGTTGTATGCCAGGCTTATATTTTTCCAGGTTGACAATACAGCTTTCGCTGTGAAAAGTAATGCTTGAAAATGACATTTTTCCCAGTTTAATTTCTTTCATTTTTAAAAGATCTATTTTAATTCTGACTTTTGTTTTATTCTGGATCGATCCAAACACTTCCCAAACACTTTTTGGTCTAATTTCTCAGCTCAAATGTGTGTTAATTGTTGTTTGTCTTTTGTGTTATTTGTGTGTCATGACACCTGAAGAATGCAATGAATGAATTTATGTGTCAGTTCAGTGAAATATGTGTTTCTATATAATGTCCGAACACATAAGTTGTTTGTGGTTCTGACTATTGCATGTTACCTAATAAAAAAGTGGGAATACTATAGTAACAGTATATATGTAGGGATTACCAGATGCAGGGAGTTATGGTCATGATGGAATCTTCTCACTGATTAATTTGAATTTGTTTTGATCCGTAACATACACATCTCACTTAATAATGAATTAAGAGACTATGCTTCGATGTAAAAAAAAAAAAAGATACACCATACTGAGAGAACTGTATACGCCATGTATTTCAGAAATCATCCCATCCTTTGCCACAGATGCCATCTTGCACCCTTCATTATATGAACTGAAATGTTTACACTTCTTGCCTGATTTTCTCTTTATGTTTGTCTTGTTCTAAGCCTTACCTAGAAGCTGTTTCTTTTGTTTTATGAGACAGTATACCCATATTTGACATGAGATAACTGATCGTCATAACAAAAATATTTTTATGCTATACCTAGTCAATACCTGGTTAGGTACCTATTTGCAGATGCCATTATTTAGATTTTCAAATTAATTATACAGTCTGAATTAATGCAGTTTTTATTAGTCCCTACATTCCAAGCATTTTGTAGCATTTTCCAGTCCTATAACTTCTAATATGTATATGCATTTGCTTGCTGAGTCAGCTAAATGATTGCTTGATATGTTCTCCTCTCTCTATCTTTATCTATGGAAGCTGGTCTGATCACATTCGGGGATCAAGAGGGATATAGAATTCTTTCTCCCTTATTTTTTGTTTTTATTTTCCTGACTTCCTTCACTTTCCTGTACAGGGACTCGCCCAGGTGGGTTGGTAGCCCTACAAGGACATTATTTTGTATGTGGACACAAGGCATACCGAGCACTTCTTCCAGGGTGGGCTGGTACTTGTTTCAGTGCAAGTGTTTTATCCTATACACACATTATCTGAATTTGTCTGTAATTCCAAATGTTTACTCTAATTATTCCCAATTGAAGAGAGAATTGCAACAGTTATTAGATTGCCTTAATTCCTTCCTATGTACTGAAGGCCAAAATGTAGGTTTAGCCATTACAGGTTTTATTCCATTAATTAGAGGGATTCCTTTTTCAATTTATGGTACAAAAATACAGCGTTTATAAGCCGTTTTAGAAGTTATGGTTTATGAGTATGAGTATGCTTTTAACAAAACTATTAATGAATTATCACAGCCATATGCACAAATGATTATCTGTTATTATCCCAAGGTGGAGTATGTGTTATTGTAAAAGGAGAAGGTTGTGTTTCCGTTGATAATTCTGAATTAGTAATGGATTTGGTCTACTTGGTGGGAGCAACTGGTAAACTGACTCACATCCCTAGGGGAAATTGCAGGGGTTTCTTGTGGTTTACTCTGGTCCTTTTTATAGTTGTGTTAGTAGTGTGTATGTGTTTGCCTACCTGTTTATTGTTTATGGGCCCAAACAATGTCTCCTATCACCTTGAATACAGTCAACATTCAGAGGTCAAGTATGACAAAACCTCTATGCTTCCCTCGATACAGCAGCTTCCCTGGGAAGGGACCTCCTCAGGATGAGTCATGTTGACAATGATGGGTAAAATCAGAATACGCCCTCTGACAACCTAAGACAGTCGCATGGCCCTGATGGTAATGATTGTCCCAATCATCAAGAGGGAAATGAGGATTTAGGTGAATTACTACTTTTAAAAAACTGCCTCGTATTGACAGGATAAAATACAAAGTAATCTCAATCATTCACAGTTTAATTTATAACTCTTCATCCACCTGGCTTTGCACCTTACTCCGTATTTACAAACCCACCCGACACTTAAGATCACTTACTCAAAATCTCTTAGACATTCCATCACCACGACAGGCTAGATTAGACATCACCAGGAAAAGAGCTTTTTCAGTAGCAGGACCATCTCTCTGGAACTCTTTACCCAACCCTCTCCGTTTAATATCAAACCCTCATCATTTCAAAAAGGCTCTAAAAACATTCTTTTTTCAACAAGCATTTAACACCCCCACTAAGCATCTCCCCGATCAAAAATGAAGCTTCATCTCCTAAATTTCTCTCTCTAATCAGACACATATTACCTCAACCTCTCTCCCCTATCATCCTATCTGTGCTCTTTCTAGGACATTACTATTCGATAAGTTGCTACCCCCCCCCCCCTTCATCCCTTTTTTACCTTCCTTCCTCTTTACCTATGGCATGTTACCATTATTATTATTTTCCTTAATTAATTAATTTGTTTTAGCTAGCATTTATCTAGCTACTTAGTTAAAATTTATGTATTTTAAGTTTATTTTAGTTATATTTTATTTTTACTTTATTTTAACATGTTGTAAACCATTTTGATAAAATTTTATTTTAAAAAGCGGTATATAAATACTTTTAAATAAATAAATAAAAATAGTAACTGGAATAAGAAGGCCTGAAGAGAAAAAAATGTAATTGTCAGCCCAAAGCTCAGAACGGTGAGAGAGTGCAGAGTGAATTCCTGATAAGAAAGGTGCCAAGAAAGTTACAAGAAACAAAGGAAGTACTGAGTAAGCAGAATATGTGATGTCTGAGAGGCGCATGAAGGAAAATTACCAGCAAACATAGGGGATGAGCGAGGGGAGGGGTAAGCATATGCGAGCCATGTTTAACAGTATAAAAATCTAAGGCAAATTTAAAACGATGAGTAAATTGGCATTGCTCACAAAACAGTATATTCTGTAAGCCTGGCTCCTTTACTCCCACATAAAGAAACACAATCTCGATTCCTTATCCACACAACAAGACACTTAACATCCAAGGCGCACAAAAGGCGAAACTCCTCCACATCCCTGACCTTATCCAGGGCTGGCAAGGAGATGGACTGATTCAAATGAAAGTCCGAGACTACATTGGACAAGAAGGATGGAACAGTATGCAGTTGTAACTCCCCCGGAGTCACCTGAAGGAACAGCTCCCGGCAAGACAAAGCCTGCAGCTCAGAAATCCAACCCACAGAACACATAGCCACCAGGAATACAGTCTTCAAAGCCAACAACCCTAAGGAAAGGCTATGCAGTGATTGGAATGTAGGGTCCACCAAAAAGTCCAGCACCAAATTAAGACTCCACAATGAAACTGGTAACCTCATGGGAGGCTTAAAGTGCTTCACTCCCTTCAAAAAATGAGCCACAGCAGGATGAGACAAGGAAACACCATTCACCAGGCCTCTGAAACAGGCAAGAGCCACAACCTGCACCTTCAAGGAATTAAGGGCCAAACCTTTATGCAATCCATCCTGCAAAAAATCCAAAATGAGAGGGATCTTAACTGAATGAGGAAGAGCACCCCACTCCTCACACCAGGCCTCAAACTCCCCAAACATAAACCAAGGAAGTGGAGAACTTGTGAACATGGAGTAAAGTGGCAATCACCGCAGAGGAATAACCATACTTTAACACGTGAGCCCTCTCAAGGGCTAACCCGTAAGATAGAATCGAGTTGGATCCTCATGAAGAACCAGTTCCTGCTGAAGCAAATCTATGTACGAAGGAAGACAAAGGGCGACCTCCACCAGGAGTCGTCGCAGATCTGTATACCATGGACGCCTGGGCCAGCCGGTGCCACCAGGAGTACTAGCCCCATGTGGCCTTCGATCTTGTGAATTATCCTGCCCAGCAAGCACTACAGAGGAAAGGAATAAAGCAATCTGTCTTCCGGCCAGACCTGTACGAAAGCGTCTATTCCCAGGGACCACGATCTCTCCTGCATCTGTAGAAGCAAAGAACCTTCGCATTTCGAGAAGTTGCCAGCAGATCTAAGAATGGAAGGCCCCAGAGATCCACAATCAGCTGAATTGCCTCGCCTGTCTACACCCACTCTCCTGGGTCCAGACTCTCCCTGCTAAGAAAGTCCGCTCTTACACTGTCTTTTCCTGCAATGTGAGAGGCCAATATCATCTGCAGATGACCTTCTGCCCATTCCATCAGCTGGTCAATTTCCTATGACACTAGCTGGCTCTTGGTTCCTCCCTTGCAATTAATATAGGCCACAGTCATCACGTTATCCGACATTACGCGAATCACTTGATTCCACAGCCTGTGGCTGAACTGCAAGCATGCCACCCATACCGCCCGGGTCACCAGGTGACTGATGTTCCAGCGGGACTCTTCGGCATTCCAGTGCCCCTGGGCCATTAACTCCAGACAGTGAGCCCCCCAACCGTGGAGACTCGCATCTGTTGTCAGTACCAACCAGGCTGGAGAGGACAAGAGAACTCCCTTTCTCAGATGATCCTCCTGCAACTACCACTGGAGGCGGGAGCAGATTTCCATCATCAAGTGGAGCTGAACCACATAAACCTGAGACTGTGGGTTCCAATGAGATGGCAGAGAGCGCTGAAGAGGACTCATATGCACCCTTGTCCATGGCACCACTTCCAGGGTAGCTGCCATCAAGCCGAGAACTTGTAAGTAGGACCACACTGTTGGGCATATGGTGTTCATCAACTGATGCACTTGAGACATTAATCTCTGAATCTGAACTTCGGGTAGCAAAACTCTGTCCCATCCCGTGTTGAGCTGGACCCCCAAATTCTCCAACAACTGGGATGGTTGAAGATTGCTCTTGGACAGGTTCACCATCCAACTGAGCTCCTGCAATAAGGAGATCACCTTGCATGTCACCAGGTGGCTCTCTTCCTGAGACCTGGCTCGAATCAGCCAGTCGTCCAAATATAGGTGCACCAGGATTCCTTCTTTTCGCAAGGCTGCTGCTACTACCACCATAATCTTGGAAAATGTTCTTGGAGCGGTGGCTAGACCAAAAGGCAGTGCCCAAAACTGATCATGGCACCCCAACACCGCAAAGCGTAGAAAGCGTTGGTGTTCCAATCAGATGGGAATATGAAGGTAAGCCTCTGACAGACTAATAAGGTAAAAAATTCCCCCGACTGCACCGCCATTATAAAAGAGCGGAAGGTTTCCATTCAAAAATAAGTGACCTTCAAGTGACGGTTGACCCTCTTGAGATCCAAAATGTGATGAAAGGAGCCGTCCCTTCTTGGGCACAACAAAATAAATGGAATATCACCTTATACTTTGAGACGTTGGCACCGGAACCACAGCCCTCAGTCTGAGGAGCCTTTGAAGGGTGAACTCCACTGCCTCCTTCTTCTGCAGGGAATGGCAAGAGGACACCATGAACCCGTCTCGAGGAATACTGTGAAATTACAGTGCATATCCTTCACATATCACCTTCAGGACCCACTGGTCCAACGTGATTTCGACCCACCTCCAATAAAAGACAGAGAGAGACATCCCCCTATTTCCTGTTCTGGAAGGTGGGTCAGCAAACCTTCATTGGGAAGCTCAGGAAGGTCCACCACCCGAGCCCACTCCTCTCTTGGGCTGCTGGGAACAAAAGGACTGAGACCTACTGAAAGGCCAAGTCTGCTGAAAGATCATCCCCTCTATAGGGACAAAAACGCCTGGAATCCCAGAAACAACTTCTCATACCAAAGGGGCGCTGTAACTGTTTCTTATCATCTGGCAAGTGAGGCACCAGAAACTCGCCCCACTCACTGGCCAGTTCCTCCAACTCGCTCCCAAACAATAGCGAGCCGTTAGAGAGCATCATGGCAAGACTGGCTTTGGAAGCTGTGTCAGCTGACCAATTTCGCAACCAGAGTTGATGCCTGGCTGCTATCACCAAAGCCATTTCTCTGGCCGAGATCCGGACCAAATCACAGCCTGCGTCTGCTAAAAAGGAGGCAGCAGGCTCCATAACCGCTCTGGAATTTCCTCCAGATTCATAAGAACATAAGAAATTGCCATGCTGGGTCAGACCAAGGGTCCATCAAGCCCAACATCCTGTTTCCAACAGAGGCCAAACCAGGCCACAAGAACCTGGCAATTACCCAAACACTAAGAAGATCCCGTACTACTGATGCAATTAATAGCAGTGGCTATTCCCTAAGTATAATGGATTAATATCCGTTAATGGACTTCTCCTCCAAGAACTTATCCAAACCTTTTTTGAACCCAGCTACACTAACTGCACTAACCACATCCTCTGGCAACAAATTCCAGAGCTTTATTGTGCGTTGAGTGAAAAAGAATTTTCTCCGATTAGTCTTAAATGTGCTACTTGCTAACTTCATGGAATGCCCCCTAGCCCTTCTATTATTCGAAAGTGTAAATAACCGAGTCACATCTACTCGTTCAAGACCTCTCATGATCTTAAAGACCTCCATCATATCCCCCCTCAGCCATCTCTTCTCCAAGCTGAACAGCCCTAACCTCTTCAGCCTTTCCTCATAGGGGAGCTGTTCCATCCCCTTTATCATTTTGGTTGCCCTTCTTTGTACCTTCTCCAGCGCAACTATATCTTTTTTGAGATGCGGCGACCAGAATTGTACACAGAATTCAAGGTGCGGTCTCACCATGGAGCGATACAGAGGCATTATGACATTTTCCGTTTTATTAACCATTCACTTCCTAATAATTCCTAACATTCTGTTTGCTTTTTTGACTGCTGCAGCACACTGAGCCGATGATTTCAATGTGTTATCCACTGTGATGCCTAGATTTCTTTCCTGGGTGGTAGCTCCTAACATGGAACCTAACATCGTGTAACTACAGCAAGGGTTATTTTTCCCTATATGCAACACCTTGCACTTGTCCACATTAAATTTCATCTGCCATTTGGATGCCCAATCTTCCAGTCTTGCAAGGTCCTCCTGTAATGTATCACAGTCCGCTTGTGATTTAACTACTTTGAATAATTTTGTATCATCTGCAAATTTAATAACCTCACTCGTCATATTCCTTTCCAGATCATTTATATATATATTGAAAAGCGCCGGTCCAAGTACAGATCCCTGAGGCACTCCACTGTTTACCCTTTTGCCCTGAGAAAATTGACCATTTAATCCTACTCTCTGTTTCCTGTCTTTTAACCAGTTTGTAATCCACGAAAGGACATCACCACCTATCCCATGACTTTTTACTTTTCCTAGAAGCCTCTCATGAGGAGCGCACTGTTAGCCCAGGTTTGGAAGCGCATTTTCTGAATAAGGAGTAAAGCGCTAGCTTTACTCCTTATTCAGTAAGGGGTAATAGCGAGTCGAAAACGCGCGTCCAACCCCCCCGAAACTAATAGCGCCCGCAACATGCAAATGCATGTTGATGGCCGTATTAGTCATTCCCGCGCGATACAGTAAGTAAAACGTGCAGCCAAGCCGCACATTTTACTTTCAGAAATTAGCGCCTACCCAAAGGTAGGCGTTAATTTCTGCCGGTGCCGGGGACGTGGAAAGAAAAGCAGTAAAAACTGCTTTTCTGTGCACCCTCCGACTTAATATCATGGCGATATTAAGTCGGAGGTCCCAAAAGTTAAAAATAATCAAAAATTTAAAAAAAAAGAGAAAATTTAAAATTGACCCGCGGCTCGCAGGTTGAAAACAGGACGCTCAATTTTGCCAATATCCGGTTTCCGAATCCGTGGCTGTCAGTGGATCCGAGAACCAACGCCAGCAAAATTGAGCGTCGGCTGTCAAACCCGCTGACAGCCGCCGCTCCTGTCCAAAAAGAGGCGCTAGGGACGCGCTAGTGTCCCTAGCGCCTCTTTTTACCGTGGGCCCTCATTTGAATAATTTTATTCACTGAATCACGCGCACAGGAGAGCTCTCCCGCGATTTTTACTGTATCGGCCTGAAAGATAGAAAGAGACATGTTTTATCACACCCAACAATTAGTATTTATTATGAAACTATGTTACCGTACCCTGATGGCACCTGTTTAAGTTGATATAATTTAAAAACATTTAGCAACATTAATTTATGTGCCTTATTGTGAACCGTTGTGAGGGCACCTAGCTTAACGACGGTATAGAAAAGACTTTAAATAAATAAAATAAATGAATAAGGACAGTCAAGTTTTTTAGCTAGTTCTTCAATGTTAATGGGGCCTGGTTGTCCTACAAGGAAATTCTGAGCCGATAGCTCCTTACCAGCCCTTACTGCCTGTTCTACCCCCTCCTCCCAAACCTCATCCCCTGTCCTGTCCCTCACTGTGCTCCATCTCCTATTGTAACCCCCTTCCCATCTCTCATTCTGCACTCTTCCTAATCTCTGCCCCAGCCCTCGCAAAAACCCCTGCCACCTACTGTGCTTCTGCCCTGCTCCCTCCCCTCTCCCTCGCTCTGTGCCCCATCTCAGCCTTACCTTGCCAGCTGTGTTAGAGGAAATGTCCACCCAGGTCTCTGCAGCATTCAGCCAGAAGATGCCAAGGGTGCGCTGTCTATTGTGTGCAAGCAAGACGGGCACGGAGCCGTACAGCGCCATGGGGTTATACAGCTCGTACTGGAAAACGTCCAAGTTATAGAGCCTGTATGGCTCGCCACCTCTGGGGAAGAAAAGCAGCACTTACTTATGCCAGTACAAGAGGCGCAGCCTTACTGTGTGTCATCAGCCAGTCATCCCTCTCCATGGCAGCATCACTGTCACCAGTCGGTCACCTTCCTCCGTGTCCATACAAGAAAATCATAGCCTTACTATGCATATCAGCCAGACATCTCTCCCCACACTTGTACGAGAGTGACGCAGCCTTAACTGTGCATCATCAACCAGTCATCTCCTTCCAAACCTTATAATGCCGTTTTCTCTCATTCACAGAGCAACAGCAATGGGCCTAAGAGGAAAGGCAGGGCCACCCTACTCACTCAGTGGTCCTCAACTTCAGGTTGTCTGCATGCTCAGGGATCCCATATACGTGCTCAAAGCCTGGCAATGAGAAGTCCAGCCCCACCGATGTTGGCCCTAGAGATAAAGACAAAACGAGGGACTTAGGTAAGGAGCCCACAGGGAATCGTCAGTACCCGTGGCACTGCCCAGCTGCCACATTTCAGGGTGAAGCCTCAGGGAGTCAGCAGAAATAGAAGGAGCTATGGAGACTCTCACCATTAGGTTTGCTGTCCGTGTGCGTTTTAAACGTTTCTTCCCACATTCCTGGCTCTTCTTCATCCTGCGTCTTCTCCTTCTCCTTCTCTGAATCGTCTGCCTAAAATGGGATATCAAGAGGTATAAAAATGTTTAAATAAAGAAATCAGATCTCACCAGAGACAGACAGGCCTCCTTCAGTTCTCCTGTAATCCCCCCCTCACAGAGAGAAATTCTCACAACGGCTTGGGAGAGTCCTGATAGGAAGCTGGAGCCCTGCCGCCTACCTACCTGCTGACCCTCTTCCACTGTGTCCTGATCTGCTGGGGCAGAGTCCTCCTCCTCCTCCTTCGCGCTCTCCGTGGTCACCACCTCCTTCTCCTCACCCCTGCAAATATAGTAAGAGAAGAGAGGTCAGGCCCCCCACATTCCCACGGCTCCGCTTGCTCTCGGGGGGACAGAGCTGGAAATGCTGCACCCAGAGACTCTCTTGGCATAGCTCACTGGGCGTGGCTGCCTCGGCTGCACCCGAGGTTACAAGGGCAGAAGAAGCAGAAAGCCGCTGGAACACGGAGCTCCAAGTCAGAAAATCAATCGCTGAGCTTACCTGGGGGGGGTTTACTTTTAAATCAATTAGAGGAAAGAATCACAGTAAAATCACGTACATGGCGGTGGCCAGGGCAAAGGAAGGGAGGCAGGGCAGAGAGAGGGCCTAAGATCTACGTCAAGTGCTTACAAAATTCAGAGAAAAAGTGTCATCGTTGCCCTGAGATATCCCTGTGGAAGCCCTTCCCCCAGGGAAGAAAGGTCACTAGAGGGCTGTCGGAGGTCACATTCTACCACGTGCCACCCCCCGCTTCTGATCACGTCCCGGACCCTCAGCACAAGGCAACGGCAGATCAGGAACTGACCCCAAGGACCTCAGACAGAAAGAGGCAGAGGTCACAGGTCCAGAAACCACACCCAAACACAACAGGGAAGGCAGCGTGACCGGGGGCCTGACTTCCAAATGCCAAGACGAGGGCTGTCCTATCATCTGGGCTATCGACCATTCAAAAGGCACAAGAGAGTTTACTGATCCGCTCCCCCAAAAAAGCAGAACAAAAAGAGAGCACAAAAGAAGAAATAAAAAGGGGGAGGGGAAATAACTTCAGTTTAATCAATAAAATAAAGACTCCAGGGCAAACCAGAAGTCTGAACTAAGCGATAGCGCCAGGCTGCCTGCTTCAAGAAGAATTGCAGGGATAACGGCGAAGACGACTGCACAAGTAACCCGCAACCAGTCCAAGAGAAAAGGAAGTCGCCCTCAGCTTCTGTCCACGGGCTCATTTGCTTTTCCACAAATGTGCAAAAAATGTTAAAATTCTGCACTAAAAACTTACAAACATTCTGTACAACTCTGAAGAAGTCATGTGTTCACGGTCTTTGAGTAATAGTTAATTTACAGGAAAAAATATGACTCAAACAAGTAGGATTTTGTTCTTTTTTTTTTGTGCAGATTTCTTCCATCATAAGGTCTGGGCCCCTCCAGCTTGCTTTCTCCTCCCCCAGGCTCAATGACCCTCCCCAGCTAGCGCCCCCTTATGGCTTGAACCCCCTTCCCCATGCTTGATTTCTCCTCCCCGTGGTGTCAATTCTCCAGTTCACTTGCTACTACTCCCCCCTCCCCTCTCCCATCCCTTCCCCCTCACCAGATTTCTCTCTCTCTCTGCCCCACCAAGCTCAAGCCCCTCCCCCTCCAGGAAACCCCCCCAAGGCTTGAACCCCTTCCTCAGCTCATTCCTCACCCCAGCAAGACCCTTTAAGTGTCTGCCCATTAGCAAGAACTACAGTTTCTCTGTCTGCCCCCCTCTCAGATTTGATTTCTGGAGGGGGAGGGCAGACAGAGAACACCCTCTCCTCTAGCTCTCTCCCCTCACACGCCCCCCCCCCCCCCGTCCATCTTTCTGTCTGCCAACTCCTCTTTAGCAAGACCCCCAGATTTTCCCCATCTTCCTCCAAGCTCGCTCTCTACCTTTCTCATTCAGGCTCCACTGAACCCACCCCCCGCTCCTCCCTCCTTGGTTCGGGACATGCAGGGCCAAGGCAGATGCTGCCGGCTCATCTCTTCTGGCCTGTAACAGCCAACGCCAACTCTCTCCCGGTCCGTGTGGGCCAGCCCGCTGATGGCTCCTTTCTTCTTTTATGCCGACACCGGCACCGTTTCTTCTTCACTTCTGGCCCATACAGGCCCCCCACAGTCATTGCTACTGCTGCTCTCTGGGCCTCACACCTAACTCTGCAGGGCAAATGCAGAATTCGGAGCAGGAGGAAGAATTCTGCGCACTGCAGAATTCCCTCGAGCGTAAACGACGTGCTAATTGCCTCATCTGATTAGTCAAAAACAAGGGCTACAGCTGGCTAACCAGTGGCTCCATGGGCGTTTAGTATGTGTTTAGGCTGTTGTACAGACTTCCCTTTTGCCTGGTTTCCAATTTATTTTTTTTATTTATTTTGTATGGTTTTATGTATGGTTTTATTGTATTTATGATGATTTATTAATTGCACACAGAGTTGATTATTGTGAAAATCGGTTTACTAAATAAAAACTGCCATTGCCATCTCACGTTGATATATTCTTCTGTACTACTCAGCTTTCATAATAGAGGCTATTTCTTGCCTCATTGTCTAAACATCCTAAAGACTGGCATGCAACGAATCAAAACAAGTTATACCTCAATTTACCTCACATTGCTGATTATCAAATTTCCCATAACAAGTTTCCAGCAAAATGACTCACTTATCGTATCCCTTTCCAGATCATTTATAAATACATTGAAATATACCACTCCGAGTACAGATGCCTGAGGCACTCCACTGTTTAGTAGGGATGTGCATTCATGCGTCCATTTGTTTCATTCATTTGGATGCCTATCGCATATCTAACAAATGTGCGCCTAATGGATGCAATTTAGACAGACATGCATATCATTCATTTTGTGCATACAGTCGTTCGTTCGATATACATACACACTTATATGCAAAATGAATGAATGTCCAAAAACTAATGAATGCACATCCCTACTGTTTACCTTTTCCAACTGAGAAAACTGACCATTTAATCCTATCTCTGTTTCCTGTCTCTTAACCAGTTTGCAATCCACAAAAGGACATCGCCTCCTATCCCATGACTCTTTATTTTACTTAGAACCCTCTCAATAAGGGACTTTGTGAAATGCTTTCTGAAAATAAAAATACACTACATAAGCATTGTCAAGCTAAGTGTAAAACATTGATAAGACAGGTGAAGAGAGAATTTGAAATGACGTTGGCCAACACTGGGCCCTGATTTTTACGGTCCAGGGTACTGATACGCAGACATTAGGGAAAAAGCGCAGGACTGCTTCTATGGCCAAGTCCAAAAGCAAAGCACATTCAAGCAGAAACTGCCTGAATTATCAAGAGGCTGCTCACCCTGTAAAAATGTTGCTAGTAGTATTACTCCCCTTAACATAAGACTTGGGGATAACCTGCAGTTACTACTATAAGAAACTCGCTGGACCGACAGGATGGACCATTTGGTCTATATCTGCCTTCACTGCTATTTTAATATGTTACTCCTACATCCAGATTCATGATATTCAACCAGAAATAAACTCATCTTCACCAGTTCTGGTACAGGTAGTCTCATCAGGTATTTCTGTGGTTGAAGAGTCCATCTATACAACAGTGCTCTCTGAAGAGGCCTCATGTGTACCCTTGCCTATGGAACTAGATCAGAGGCTGCCAGTATGGAACCCAAAAGTTGAAGATAACTTCATACCATTGGATTCCTGGACGACAGCAATGACAGAACCTGATGTTGGAATTTCTGAACTCTTTGTCCCATCAAACAGAGCTCCCAAATATTCCAGGGACTGAGAGGGGAGCAAACTGCTCTTGGCGAAATGTATACTCATCACAATTCCATCAATTCCCTCCTGGTGGCTTACACGCTGTCTCGTTCTGACTTTGCTTTTATCAGCAAACTGTTCAATGCTGCTGCCATGACATCATTATCTTTGGAAAATGTTCTTGGTGCTGTAGCGAACCCAAAAGGGCTTGAAACTGAAAATGTTTTCCCAGCATCACAAAGCAAAGGAAGCACTGACATTCTGGATAGATGGCCAGCTATCTTCTGAAATGGAACTTGTGTCCCTAAAACCTCTTTGGGAACTATGGGAGGATCTTGTGATCCATGAGGTTCCATCATTACCACTTCCCTAGACTGATTAAATGGACTGAAACCTACTAAATGGTCTACATCTCTGACTGCCTGAAGATCTCCCTTGTTTGAACCTTCTGAAATCCTGAAATATATTTCAGGCCTGTAGAGGTCATGATGTACTTTTAGGCCTGTCTTTGAGGAATCTACTAAATTTAGAGTCACCTCTTACTTTGGTCACCTGCTCTAGGTCTTCACCAAATAACAGGCTCCGTGTAAAAGGAAGCTTAGTGAGATTTATCTTAGAAATGGAATCTGCCAACCAGTGTTGCAACCACAGAGGTATCCTGGCCACCACAATGGAAGCCATACTCAGAAACACACACCAAATCAAGGACACAATAGTCGGGAAAAAAAAAAAAAAGCTACTCCAGGTTCAAAATGAGATGCCTCATCTGGGCCTGGGCTGCAGATTCCTAATACTAGTTCTTGGATACCATGCGCCAAATGCAAGCCAGATCTTGCTACAAAGCAGCTGCAAGCAGCATCTGGTGCAGCATACTGGAGGCTTGGAAGGCCTATTTTAACACAAGACTCTTATCTTTCTCTCTTGGACATGTTTAAGAGCCACGCCTCCTTCTACAGGTATGGTAGTCCATTTCGTAACCAAAAAGACCCAAGCTTTTCTTCTTTTGTTTAAATGTAATCTTTTTTCAGATTTTCAAAACACCTACTTAAATTTATGAATGCAATAATCCAGAAAACCACAGCAATAATCCAGAGCCAAACAACATATCTCAGCCCTGGACAAGAAACCTTTTTGCTTATTGTTTATCTGACTCATTTTATCTCACTCCTCAAACAGCTTCCAGACCCTGAGAAATGCTGAAAATCTATCATAACGGATAGCCGTCGATCTTTCCATACTGTATATTCCTCACAACTTTTTATACAATGAAAGCAGACTAGGAGAATGTGATCGATTCCAGTGTGCAGCCACCTCATATCTTGCAGCTCTAAGTATCTGATTAACTTACTTGTAGATAATGAGGCCTCCTCAATCAGTGCACTGAAGAAACATTTTGCCTTCCATTCAACTTGTACCTTTTGTAATTTTGTGTATAAGTATCTGTACATATTTTCAAAAAGAAGCAATCACCTCACAGCTCCACAGTTCACATCATCCCACAATTTCGCCAACACCAATTACATACATTTGCATATATTATATTTACCCCATAGGGTGTTAGATACTATCTGCAGTAGACCTTATACAAGTTCTTGATCAAATGTGCAGAGAATGATATTTTAACTATCTTGACCTTAACTCCTCCCAGTCCTCATCCTCAAAGCCCATATTTTTCTCCCAAGCTATTTCATGTTTATTTCCCAAATGAATAAGAAAACAATGTATACATCTAAGGTATTAAATTTTTGGATAAAGGAAGTTTACAGCATACGTTCTCAAGGATGTTTGCTCTCTATTATTGATGTCCCTGTTGTGTAGAATAATACTTAACTTGAAGAAAAGAAAACCAAAACACAAAAACAGCATTATGCCGCCCATACTGTTCCTTGAGATCGGCAAAGTCCAAAATACCACATCTGCCCCAGAGAAAACATTTCTACCAGTTGAGCACACATTTACTCCAGTTGAGCAAATGTTCACACCCCTATAGCTTCTAATCTTTTAAAAGCATACAACTCCCACCCTGGGATAAGCTCTGCATTACTTCTAATAGGGGCTAGAGGGGGGTATTTCCCCCATGCCACCAGCTTATCTCAGACTGAATCCCACACAAACGGATGGTATGTCTTGTGTAAGAATTCATAGTTAGCTGAGGAATTCTGTTTTAAAAAATCCCAGAGTAGTCAACCAGGGAGATTCCTCTTAAGACGTGTCGTTCTGTCTTTACCCATTGTTTAGTAATAGCTCTATTCTGCCAAATCAATCACAGCTTTTAGCCTTGTAATAATTGTCCACCCTAGGGACTCCCAGACCCTCGTCCCTCCGTAACCAATCAAGACAGTTTTGGATATTTTGGGAGCTTTCTATCTCCAAATAAATTGCAGAAACTTTCTCTGTATTATATTCCAAATTTCAGTTGAGATGGCATGGGATCTACTTAGTGTTTGGGTACTTGCCAGGTTCTTATGGCCTGGTTTGGCCTCTGTTGGAAACAGGATGCTGGGCTTGATGGACCCTTGGGCTCTGACCCAGTATAGCAATTTCTTATGTTCTTAAGGTAGAGTTTGAAAGTGATAGCATTAACTTGGTAGGGTATTCATTTTTATAGCGGCAATTTTAATCAACCAGGATAAATTGGCTGAGTTTCAAACCCTTAGATCACCAGGTTTATAATTTATCTGCACCCTCTTATCCCTATTAGCTGTTATCTTTATCCCTAAGTATTTTACCTCTATAAAAAAAAGCAAGTTTGTTTACCATAAACAGTGTTTTCCGTAGATAGCAAGATGGATTAGCCATGCTGTCCGGTGACGTCATCCAACAGCACAGCACACGGAGCTTTCTCAGTAAATCAGAGCTTTGCTCTGCTGTGCATGTGCGTCGGTTCTCACACAAACAGGTTACATTCCTCCTCAGTCTATGATAAAGCATTAATTTAGTGAGGCTCAGGCTGTCAGGATAAAAGATCTGTCAGGGGAAGAGGGAGGATTCGCATGGCTAATTAATCCTGTTATCTACGGAAAACACCATTTACAGTGAGCAAACTAGCTTTTTTCCAAGGATAAGCAGGTCTGAATTAGCCATGCTGTCTGGGGAGTCCCAAGCTTAGGGTTGTAATGGTTGATTCTTGGTTTCACTCCTTAGCTTTTTCTATGGTTTTTTTTCCAACCTGTTTACCCTGTGGACAGCTCTTTTATTTAATTATATTTGTTAAAACTAATTGTCCCACTGCACTGTCTGAAGTGACAGCTAGTCCAGGAAATAGTGGGATGTGAATGTATGAACTGATGACCATGTGGCCGCCTTGCAGATGTCTTCAATGGGCACATTATGCAGAATGCTCATTGGTAGCAGTGTTCAGTGCAAGTGGAAATCCAGTTAGACATTGTTTTCTTTGTTACCGCTTTCCCTAGGGCATCTGGATCATAAGATATGAAAAGTTGCGATGATTTCCTATGCCCTGGAGTACGATTTTTGTAATACGCTAAAGCTGTTTTACAGACCAAAGTATGCAAGATCTTCCTTGCTGAAGTGACTGCTTCAAGAACAGTACTTTCCAGGTTAAAAATTTTAAAGAGACTGATCAAATGGGTTCAAATGGATCGTTCATTAAAGATATCAAGACCTTGCTTATGTCCCACGGAACTGGAGACTTTTGTAGCAGTGGTCTAAGATGAAAAAGACCCTTCAGAAATCTTGATATGAGTGGGTGAACTGCAATGGATAAGTTCTTATCCTTATAGTGATAGGGCGCCATCACGCTAAGATGCACTCTGATAGAGGAAGTTGCTAGACCTTCCCTTGATAAATCATGCAAATAGGTTAGCAGCTGTGTTGGTAAAGCACGGAAGGGATGAATCGCATGCCGGGAACACCAGTCTGTATATCGCTTCCACTTGAAAGCAAAGTTGTGATAAGTCAAAGGTTTCCTTGAAGCTATTAAAACATCTTGTATCTAAGTCGGAGTTGTAAGTTCCTTAGACTTTCACACTCAACATCCATACCATCAGATGAGGGAAGACTGCAGCGGATGAATGAGTGACCCTTTTTCCCCCGAGACAGAAGATGTGGGTCCTGAACCAGAGGTCTCAGCTTCCTTATGGAATATTGTACAGGATAAGCATACCAAGGCTGCTCGGCCACACTGGAGTGATGAGTATCAGACAAGCTCTGTCATGAATCATTTTCTGTATCACATTTGAGAGATTAGAGGAATTGGAGGAAATGAAGAAGGCATCTGGAGCCTCCCTGTATCGACTGGGTAGAATGGAGCAAAACTTTGTATTTTCCTGTTGAGTTCTGTCGCAAACAGTTTTATCCATAGCACTTCCCACTTGAAAAAGATTGTCGACTACTGTCTGATTTATGGACCACTCTTGTGGTCCGTCATCACTTTTGTAAGGTCTGGAAGATAGGTTGCTCAAGGAAAATGGAGTGGTCTTTGGCCCACTCCTAAATCCAAACTGCTTCCCTGCACAGAATCCATGAACTGGACCCTCCCTTGCTCGTTTATGTAAAACATAGCCACCTGGTTGTCCATATGGATCATTAGCAATGTATTCTGAAGGAGATGTTGGAATGCAACCACAGTGCTCCTCATTGCCCTGAGCTATAGTAAACTGATCTGGATATCAGACTCCTCTCATGACCATTGACCCTGTGTTTTGTATTGCAACAGGTGAGATTCCCAATCCTGTGAAGAGTTATCGGTGGTCAGAATCAGCTGATGCGGAGGGATGCGAAGAGATGCCCCTTCTGTTAAATTGTTTTCTTGCAACTACCAAAGTATGTCTCTTTTCATGGAGATTGACACCATAATTCTGAATGTTAGTGGTTGCAAATACTGCGACCATTGGGCCTTGAGACCCTATTGTAATCTCATATGACGACGAGTGTAGAATACAATATGAATGGCTGCCATCATGTGTCCCAACATGGTTAACACTTGACACGACGACATCAATATTATTTGAAGTAAAGATTGACCAAGCTGACAAATCCTCTGAATCCTGTCTTGCAGTAAGAAAGCCCTTGTATGGCTTAGGCAGGCCGGAGAATCGACTTTTCAAGGGGCCTCGACCCCTGTTTTCATTTGTCCTTTTTGGTTGTCAATAAAAAATATTTCAATTCAAAAAAAAAGAAATCCTAGGCCTTCCAGGCACTGAACAGTCTTCTGTAAGTCACTCTGTAGGGACACTGGAATGGGAGGAACTATCAGCCAGTCATCCAGATAAGGAAAAGTTTGGATTCCCTGGTGACATAGATGAGCCACAGCCACCACCAGGCATTTTGTGAAAACTCTGGGGGCGGACAAGAGACCAAAAGGGAAGTGTGAATTGGTAATACAACACACTCGTTCTGAGACAGAGGTACTTGCCAACAAGAAGGGCAGATCAGGATGTGAGAATAAGCGTCCTTCAGAGCCAGGGAGCACATGCAATCGTTTGGTTGTATGAAAGGTAGAATCGACTTGAGAGAAGACATTTTAAATTTCTCCTTTCGCAGGTGTTTGTTGAGAGAGCAAATGTCCAATATGGGGCATAGACACCCCCCCCCCCCCCAAGAATGCTTTGGGATGAGGAAGTAATGGGAGTAGAACCCGGTAGACATGTTCTTTTCCGGAACCTGACAGATACCTGTTTGAAGCAATAGCTTCTGAATCTCTGGCTGTAATGCTTGAGTGTACAAATGGTGTTGCTGAAGATCTGTGGAATGACGGAGCTTGGGATGGATCTTGAAATCTAGGCGATAGCGGATAATGCTGAGAACCCACTGATCTGTGGAAATCTTCCCCTGTTCCACATAAAAATGGTGCAGTTGGATGTGCTGTGGCTGTTCCTGGCTCAAAAAGACTGTGCCGGTTTCAGCGCTTGTGGTGCACTAGTTTGTTGCCTATGGTCACAAGGGCAATTTCTCGGCTGTGACTGCTGAGACTGAACACGTGGCTGTAAGACTGTAATTGATATGACAGTAACTGCTTATACGGTTTCCTTTGATAGTACTTACGGTATTGGGGGTAATAGCGCTTGGATGTTTCAGGACTGTCTAGAGATATTGACAAGGATTGAACTGTCACATTCTGCTTCTTAATTTGGGAGACTGTCTCTCTCAGTATGTCTCCAAACAAGTTTCTCAGACAGGCAAGGTTCACTAGTTGCTTGTGGACATCTTCCCTTATACTGCTAGCGCTGAGCCAAGCCATACGATGTGCCGCAATTGCAGAAGCCAATGTTCTAGAGGATACGTTGAAAGATTTATATACCACCCTAAGCAAAGGATGAATACTCTCTTCAAGATCTATTAGTGGTTGAGAGGTTACCTGCTCTCCCGCTTCTGATCTGATAAACGGCTTCAGAAGCTGCAGACGCTCTTGGACATACTGCACCATATAAAATTGGTGCTGCTGGATCCTGGCGCTTTGGAAGATTTTCTTTCCAAAGTCATCTAGAATCTTGTGTTCTCTCCCAGGTGAAGCACTGGAGTGTAGTTTGGACTTTCTGTCTCTCTTTAACACCAACTCAATCACTACGGACACATTGGCAAGTTCACCACTCCATAAGTGGGAGATTTTTGAAGAAGGAAATTCAAATCCAACTTCCTGGATACTGGCAAAATTGGCATTTCCCAAGACTTTAGTAAGAGATTATCCAGACTCATATGAGAAGGTAACGCAGAGGGATCCGCAGGCACATCGAGTACTCTTAAAATTCCAAACGCTTCTGCACAAGGATCAGGCACCTTCCTAACCTCTATTTTCAATAAGGCTGAAATCTTTTCCACAAATATGGAGTATGAGATATCCTCCGGGGGGAAGATGACTCTGGAGGTTCCTCCAGAGGATATGAAGGTATACCTGTGGAACTGGAAGGTGAGGGAGGCTGGGACCTGTTCCCTTGTATTCCAAAGCAGGAAAGTCTGGAGGAATTGGATCCTCTTGCCATGGAGATGTTGGCTCTTCCCTAGGTTTCGTAGTCTTAGAATGACGTGGACTCTATGGCTCCAGTGAGTGGTGGGAACTCCCTGGCATAGGGTGATTTTATGTATTTTATTTAGGTATTTTATATACCGTCATTCCATGTAAAGATCACAATGGTTTACAGAAGTAACATTCATAGCTTATAGATCAAGTCAGGTTACAGAGGTAGTATTCATCAACAGGCATCAACTGAAATGTTCCATTACATATTAACTAAAGATCTAGGACATAGGGCGAGAGATACAGAACATATAATACAACAGATTTCACATAATAGTCAGTAGGTTGTACTGAGGTTCTTACATTCACGCGTTAAATTTATACCTCATACTTCAATTGATTTCTTTTGTCTCTTATTATTGTTGTTCTCTGCATTCTGATTGTTTTAAGTTAAGTTGAATGCATTTTTAAATAGCCATGTTTTTAGCTCACATTTAAATCTCTTTCTATCTGGTATCAAACATAGCATTTCAGGTAGAGAATTCCAAAGTTTTGGGCCCGCAATGGAAAAAACACACAATCTCTTACTTGCAACAGATGAGTGCTCCGTATTGTGGGAACATTCAGTAGTCCTTTATTTTGAAATCTTAGTGTTCTCTGAGATGTGTATGGTTGTAATGTAATGCCAATCATACCGGTGTTACTAGCATGAATGATTTTGAATATTAACATTAATACTTCTGAATAGATTCATGATTGTACTAGCAGCCAGTGCAGAGAAATCAGCGAGGGTGCAATGGGATCAAATTTCCTAGCAGAAGTCTTGCAGGTGCATTTTGTAATAATTGTAATGTTTTAAGGATATTTGTGGGAAGACCGAGAAATAAAGAGTTATAGTACTCCAGGTTTGAGAAGATTAGAGTTTGTAATACAGTGAGGAAGTACTCAAAGGTTAATAGTGGTTTTAATCGATGTAATATGTGCAACTTGGCCTAGCCTGTACTTATTAATTTATTGATGTGCTATTTCATAGTAAGGTTCTCATCTAGTTGGATACCTAAATCCCGTTCTTGGTTTGAGGGGGTAATTTGGAAATTACCCAGGTCTAGAGCCAGTAGTATTGTAACATGATGTGCAAGTGCTGGTTCCAGGCGAGAAAAGGTTGGTGGTGGCACCTGAGGATATATAGATGAAAACAGATTTTTGATGATCATCACGATCTGTTGCATGGCTTGAGCAGATTAGCTTACCAGAGACGGAGGCCTAGGTCTGTCAGGTATTAAATGTGACGGAGATCCTCGTCCAATATTGGGAGAATCAGCACGAGAAAACAGGCTTCTCTCATCCAAGTTTAGAGACAAATCACCCTGTTCTCTAATCAACACAGATGCAGAGCTTATAGAGTATGGCTTTGATGGTGATGACCTTGGCTCCACTGCTAAGATGTCAAGGATTGGATCTACATGACAGCTGGAAGATACTGCTTGATCCTCTCTTCTCTTCTTCTAAGAAGGTGAGTGCGATGTCATTTGCTGGTCAGGCTCCTGTGAATGCTTTGACTTAAGAGTTCACCTGTGATCTCCTGACAGCATCTTAGTATGCGTCGAATTTTGTGTGTCAATTTGTGTGACGCCGAATGGGGCCTTGCCTCTTTATCAAGAGCATCATGTCGTGGCGCCCTGTCAGTGCTAGAATGAGCCACCTCACTGCATGTTATCGACTGTGACACCCCGCGATGAGTTCTGCCTCTCTTGTGCATCATTGCGCTGTGAGCAGTCTCCTGCATCAAGCGATCCGAAACCTTCTTGACATATCCTGTGTCAACTACACACTCTGCACTGACCCCTTGTTCCCCTTGAGGCAACTCCGCTTCTGCATCGATGACATTTTGCTAGGTTCGAAGCAGCTCAACAGCGCTCTCAATGACTCAGCACGCTTAGGCACCATCTTGAGCAATTCAGGACGGCTTCGATGAAGGGATTTTTGGTGCCTTAGCGACCAAGGACTCCAAGGCCTCACTTACCCTAGCCAGAGTAGTGGACTCACTCTGGATCAGTTTTGGAGGGTTTAGAAGATGGTCCTTCCAATGCCACTCTCCTATCCTGCTCTCGATAATGTTTTTTAGGCCCGGGAGAAGAATGTGTTGACAAACTAAAGAGTAGCAAATCACCTGGACCAGATGGTATGCATCTTAGGGTACTGAAGGAACTAAAAAATGAAATTTCGGATCTATTAGTTAAAATTTGTAACCTATCATTAAAATCATCCATTGTACCTGAAGACTGGAGGGTGGCCAATGTAACCCCAATATTTAAAAAAGGCTCCAGGGGCAAACCAGGTAACTATAGACCAGTGACCCTGACTTCAGTGCTGGGAAAAATAGTGGAAACTATTCTCAAGATCAAAATCGTAGAGCATATAGAAAGACATGGTTTAATGGAACACAAGTCAACATGGATTTACCCAAGGGAAGTCTTGCCTAACAAATCTGCTTCATTTTTTTGAAGGGGTTAATAAACATGTGGATAAAGGTGAACCAGCAGATGTAGTGTATTTGGATTTTCAGAAGACGTTTGACAAAATCCCTCATGAGAGGCTTCTAAGAAATGTAAAAAGTCATGGGATAGGAGGCGATGTCCTTTCATGGATTAAAAACTGGTTAAAAGACAGAAAACAGAGAGTAGGATTAAATGGTCAATTTTCTCAGTGGAATAAGAGTAAACAGTGGAGTGCCTCAGGGATCTGTACTTGGACTGGTGCTTTTCAATATATATATAAATGATCTGGAAAGGAATTCGATGAGTGAGGCTATCAAATTTGCGGATGATACAAAATTATTCTCAGCTTCTCTGCCGACTCACGGACCATAGTAAAGAACTCGTTTCTGGTCACCGCCCACGGGAAAAAAAAGCCTCTCCCGAATACCCTTCTCATTTTACGGAACTAGAGTTACCCAACCGGAAAGCTAGGATTGATCTACGGTGGCCTCTTCTTCAGGAGCCAACTTTCCCGTGCTCCTCCATCACAGCCATGCTGCCAGCAGCACAAGTTGAAGAAACATTTCACTCTCACCCACTCTCCTCGAGGCCAGATTCAAAATTGGAGAAACAACTCTGCCCCTCTGGACACCTACCACTGACATAGACAAGTAGCAATGCTACTTCAAACTCCCTTCCTCCTAATGGAACCACTTAAGCCTCTCCTTTTCATTCTTTTTTTTTTCCAACTTTAAAGTGCCCCTTAAACCAGTCAAGTCATAAATAAGGCATATACTTTCCTGAAAGGGGTACCACTGATCAAGAAGGAAGAGTAGAGAGGTATGGGAATGAGGGAGACAGATCCTCTCTGTCTATCACACCTTCCTCAACACTGGGACTAAAGCTTACCAAGGGTCATCAACTCATTGCTCATCCCTACTTGACCAGGAGGATAGCCACACCAGGACCTGCTCTTTCCTGGGAGTAACCCATCCACCAGAAAAGTCTAACTGCAGGTTTATATCACCTCTACCATTTGCAGGAGACAGAGAGTGACTGCAAGTGGCACAATGTCTTATGTATCACTGGTACTATAGGAAAATTAGTTTCTTACCTGATAATTTTCGTTCCTGTAGTACCAAGGATCAGTCCAGGACACCTGGGTTGTGACTCCGCACCAGTAGATGGAGACAGACTAAAACTTGTGGGCGGAGCCATATATGCCCCTGTGCCAGTCACAGCCCCTCAGTCATACGTAATGTCAAAGTAGAAACACAACCAGAGAACTAAAACCAAAACTAACTATAAACCGCTAATAGAACGGGGAAAGAAACATCCCTTCTGGAAACGGACCCTCCAACCGAGAGAGCGAAACAAGCGGACAAGATTAACCCAGAACAGTGAGCGGACTCTCCGTTACTTCAGCGCAGCACTGCGGGCGGGATCCTGGACTGATCCTTGGTACTACAGGAACGAAAATTATCAGGTAAGAAACTAATTTTCCTTTCCCTGTACGTACCAGGATCAGTCCAGGACACCTGGGATGTACCAGAGCCAACTTACCGAGGGTGGGAAGCAGAGAGTCCCGCTCGGAGTACCATCTCTCCAAATCCCCGGAATCGGTAGCCCGGACATCCAACCGGTAATGCCGGATAAAGGTATGCCACGACTTCCAGGTAGCCGCCCTGCAAATCTCTTGATGCGACACCTGAGAAGCCTCCGCCCAAGACGCAGCTTGAGAGCGAGTCGAGCGAGCCCGAAGACCCACGGGAAGTGGTTTTCCCCGCACCAAGTACGCCGAACCAACGGCCTCCTTGAGCCAACGGACAATCGTCGTGCGGGACGCTGCAGCTCCTGTCTTTGGACCAGAGAACCAAACAAACAGATGATCTGTGACCCGAAATGGATAAGTGACCTCCAGACCGCGAAGGAGGGATCTCCGCACGTCAAGCGTCCGCAATTCCCTCGCTTCTGGATCAGAGGGCTCCCCGACCGCGAAAGCGGGCAGCTCAACCGATTGATTTACATGGAAGGCCGACACCACTTTCGACAGGAAGGAAGGAACCGTCCGCAAAGAAACACCGGAATCGGAAATGCGCAAGAAGGGTTCCCTACAGGACAAGGCCTGTAACTCCGAAACACGCCGTGCCGAAGCGACCGCCACCAAGAACACCGTCTTCAACGTGAGGTCCTTAATAGTTACGTGTTTCAAAGGTTCACCCCAATTGAGGTTCCGAGCCGGACAGGGGAGACGCAATGGAGGACGAAGGTGCTTAGCTCCCCGAAGTAAACGGGAGATAACCGGGTGAAGAGCCAGGGACGTACCACGGATCTCACCTTGCAAACAACCGATCGCCGCCACTTGGACCCATAGAGAACTGCAAGCCAGACCTTTGGCTAGACCTGTCTGGAGGAATGCCAGAATGTCGGAGACAGAAGCCGTAGTGGGGCCCACCCCACGTTGCACGCACCATTCCTCAAAAACTACCCAGACACGGACATAAGCCAGGGACGTCGACTGTTTCCTGGAACGTAGCAACGTGGCTACCACCGCATCTGAGTAACCTTTTCTCCTCAGCCGATTCCTCTCAAAAGCCATGCTGCGAGACAGAAGTGATCCGCATCCTCCAAACAGACGGGGCCCTGATGGAGTAGACCCGCCATTCCCTGGCGCTGAAGGGGTGCCGCTACTGTGAGCTGGAGGAGGTCTGCGAACCACGGCCGGCGTGGCCACTCCGGTGCCACCAGGATCACGTTGGCTGGGTGCAACTCAATGCGCCGCCGAATCTTGCCGATCATCGGCCACGGGGGAAACACGTACAGCAGAACATCCGTCGGCCAGGGAAGCACCAGCGCATCGATGCCTTCTGCCCCCCTTTCTCGAAGCCGACTGAAAAATCACGGAGCCTTCGCTTTGTGCCACGTGGCTATCAGATCCATGTGGGGCACTCCCTACGTTTCGCAAATGAGAAGAAAGCTTCGTCCGCCCGCTCCCATTCTCCAGAATCCAGGCGATGCCGGCTGAGAAAATCCGCCTGAACGTTGTCGACTCCTGCAATGTGAGAGGCTGCTGTGTCGCCGAGATGTAGCTCTGACCAGACCATTAAGCGCCGAGCTTCCTCCGCCATCTGTGGGCTCCTTGTCCCGCCTCGGCGGTTGATGTAGGCCATGGTGGTCGCGTTGTCCGACAACACTCGGACTGCTTCTCCCCGCACTACCGGTAGGGAGGCTTGCAGAGCCAGACGGACCGCTCTGGTCTCTAGTCTGTTGATAGACCACTGGGCTTGCGACACTGACCATAGGCCTTGGACCGAGCTCCCTAGGCAGACCGTTCCCCAACCGGAGAGGCTGGCATCCGTGGTCACCACCGTCCAATTGGGCACCAGAAGAGACACTCCAGAGGACAGATGACTGGAATCCAGCCACCAGAGCAGGCTGGACCTCGCGTGTCCCCCTAGTGGAAGCGGTAAGCGGAACTCCTCGGAAACCGGCGCCCAGCAAGATAGTAAGGACGACTGTAATGGTCGCAGATGAGCGAACGCCCAGGGAACCAGCGCGAGTGTGGAAGCCATAGAGCCCAGGACCGTAAGGCAGTCGCAGACCCGCGGCCGGCTGAGAGACAAGAAGCGCCTTACTTGAGCTGGCAGCTCGTATCTCCGTTCGTGTGACAGGAACACCTAGCCTTGCGACGTGTCGGCAACGGCTCCCAGATATTCCAAGGTCTGCGAGGGTGTCCGATGACTCTTGTTGAAGTTGACCACCCATCCTAGGGACTGCCAAGGTGTAGGCCCCTGGCCAACTGACAACCGACATTGATCCTCGGGCTTCGCCCGAATCCACCAATCGTCCAGGTAAGGATGTACCAGGAGACCTTACTGGCGCAGCCGCGCCGCCACCGCGACCATCACCTTCGTGAACGTACGGGGGCCGTCGCGAGACCAACCGGGAGCGCTTGAAACTGGCAATGCCGTCCTAGAACGCAGAACCTGACGAAGTGCAGGAACGACAGCTGAATGCCTATGCGAAGATACGCCTCCGCGAGAGCTAGGGAGGTCAGAAAACTCGCCGGGCTGCCCCGCAGCAATTACCGACCGAATCGACTCCATGTTGAAGTGAGAAACGCAAAGGCATCTGTGCACTCCACCGAGATCCAGAATAGATCTGGCCGTGCCGCCTTTCTTGGGGCGAGGAAGTAAATGGAGTAACGGCCCCTGCCGTGTGGTTGACCGGAACGGAGGAGGCAGCCGAGTCTGATCACGTGGAGGACCCACTGGTCTGACGTTACACCGGCCCATCTCTCGACAACTGAAATCCACCGCGCCCCGACGTTGGGAACGGCGTGCTGTGGCTGCGGTGAGAGAGCGAGAGGCCGACCCCTTTCATTGTGAAGCTTAGGACCCCTGCGCACTCCGGGGCTCCCTCGTTTCCCCCGAAGGACTGCTGCCGCCATGGCGGGGTCCTGGAGGAAGAAGTCCTATACGCCTGACCAGGAGACTTTGAGGACGTGACGTCCTGGGATCACGAAAGCGGGACCTGGCCGAAAACGAATCCCGCGCCCTGAATTTATCCTCGGGCCGTTGGAAAAACCCCGATTTCCCCTAGGGAAATCCTTCGATCTCCGGCAAGGGAGAGAGCTTACCCAAAGCGTTCGTGACCTAAAGGTGCAACGCCGGAGTATCCTATTCTCGAGAGGGCAGGGCTGACCCAGAGAGGTGAAAAGGAAGGAAGCCCAGCCGAGCCTACCCGCAGCGGGGTGGCGATGCCCAACCCCTCCAGGATGGCGGGAATCAGGGGCCATCTACTTCCTGATGAAGAGGCGGATCAAGCTCAAGTGATCCCCTTCCGAAGCCTGTGTCTGCCTCGCCGCCCCCCTGCGGCGGCGCGCCATCCCCCTCAGCCCCCCTCGGAGGCGGGGAGGACGCCTTGGAAATCTCCGGACCCGACGAATCAGATGTAGACCTCTCCCCCAGCCCCCCTCGGAGGAGGGGAGGGCACCTAGGAAATACCGGATCCGACGAGTCAGAGGCAGGGTCCGTGCCCAAGCTAGGCGGTAGGGCCCCCAACGGGCGATCTGGCTATGAATCGCGCTGCCGCGATCCGCGGCCGAATACGCGTCCAGTCCAAACTGATTGGCCTCTCAGGCCCCCCCCACCTGGCCAGAAGGTCGCTTGAGGGCTCTGCGGGCCGTAAAGGCCCTAAGCCAGGCCAAAAGAAAACCAGGGACAGAAAAGGCCCCATGCCAGGCCAAAAGCAAACCAGGGGCAAAGAGCGTTTCTCCCCCAGCCCTCCCCCCCCACCGCCTCCGATGGTAAATAGACCGCGGAGTCGGCCGCTGGGGGGGGAGGGGGGAGGGGGGGAACGGAACAAGGGAAATCCTGGGACCTGCCGCTTGGTGTCGCGCTCGACGCTGGCACCAAGATGGCCGACGTTCCCGCCAATTTCGCGCGAGAGGTCGGCGTTTTTTTTTTTTGTTTTTTTTTTTAAATCTTTTCCCGCGGCAGACAGGAACAGCTTGGGGAAGGCCGCCGGATGGTCCCCGACTGCAAACGCGAGAGGCTGCCGCCGAACAAGCACCCCCTGAAGACAGGCCGACGATCCTGTGCCCCCCCTTTTTGCCGCCTGATGAAACCGCGCTCGCTAGAGGCGCACGGCGCTGGAGTCGCAAGTCGAGCAGGCCGACCCAAGCGGCCTGCTCGGAAGCGTGCCGAAAAAGCAAAATTAAAAAGAGAGAAGGGAGAAAGAGGGAAACGCCGAAACGACCGCTGCAGCAGAGAACCCGGCGCGCTGAAAAGAAAACTGCACCGTTTTTTGTTTTTTTTTTTTTTTTTTTTTTAAACTGAGCTGTCCCTCGCAGCGGTACGGCGGTCTGGCCGGGGCGAGAGAACCGGGCCCCCGGTATCCCCCGGCTGGGCTGTAAGCGAACCCCGGATCCGCGACCCGTAGCCCAGCCAGTGCCCTACCAGGAGGAATGGTGCTCTACCAGGAGGAATGGTCCCTTCAGGACCTAGGAACCTCCTGGGAGCAAACGACCCAGCCCCGAGGCATGCCGGCGAAACGCGACGAAAAGAAGAGCCACGCGAATAAACAGGTAGGATTAAGGCGACCGACCTCCCCCCGCCATCAGCGCCCCCCCGGAGCCAACACGGAGCGGCGACGCGAAGGAACAGAGCCGGAAACAAAATCAACAACTTTCTTTTTTTTTTTTTACAAAAAAACCTGTCACTATCCACCGTCCTGGAGCCCTAATCCAGCAGGGGTGAGTGAACCGGGCTCCCCGGTGTCACCCCAGACGCTGCTACTCGCGTAGCCGGGTCCTCGACCCTAGCAGCGGCCTCAACCGGGGGAGGGTAGTCCCCTCAGGACCTCTCAACCCCCCTGGGAGGCAGGGCGGACGGGACGGCAGTGACAATTTACAATGCAAAATGCAAAATTCCCAAAAGAAAACAACTATAGCCTAAACTGGCCTAAAACCAAGTAAAGAACCAACCCTGACGGAGTACCAGAACCAGGGCAGGCAGGAGCTGTGACCGCACCTGCACCATCTACTGGAGACAGAGTAAGACTGAGGGGCTGTGACTGGCACAGGGGCATATATGGCTCCGCCCACAAGTTTTAGTCTGTCTCCATCTACTGGTGCGGAGTCACAACCCAGGTGTCCTGGACTGATCCTGGTACGTACAGGGAAAAAGCTTTTCTTCTCTATCTCCATCTGCTGCTAGGGGAGGAAAGCCCATTTATCTGGACTGATCTGGGGGACAATAAGGAACCCACTTGTCTGGACTGGTCTGATTGGATGAAGAGAAATACCACTTTTTCTTCCCCAGAAACCCTAAACCTCAAGCCCAGCCAAACACAACTCAGAAACTGGTACCAAGACCTCCAGCAAAACAGGTGGAGGTCACAGGTCCAGGACACCCCCTTAACTCTTTCCTTCCAGAACTCCCTCACCTATTTCATGCAAAACAACACCTGGAAGGGTATTAACATTCTCAGTCACTACTTCAATATAAACAAACATTTTGCACTTTGCTAAAGCAATCATGACGGTTCTGCCTGGCCAGCATGTTAAATATCAATGTCAAAAATGCACAGACTGGAGGTTTTATTTGGAAGAGTCAATTGAAAACATTTTAGTTCTTCTGTTTATTTTTACTCAAATACTAATATCATAATAGTGGGGAGGGGGGTTTCTATGGTAGTGAGTGTATTCCAAGACACAAAAGCAAACTGCTGGACATTCTAAATTTCTGGAGAATTGCAGATAAATGAGGCTGTGATTAGGATTTAATTCAACCCAGGAGTGGGGTGGAGTGGGAGGAAATCCCACGAGACAGACTCCCAACTAACTGCAGACAGAGAATGAACAGAAGTGGAAGCTGGGGTGGGGGAAGAGAAGGCAATGTTCAAATCAAAGCAGATTTCTGAAGTCTAACAAGTTCTGAGGGCTGCAACGATCTAGGAGGGTTTCACAGCTGGAAGCTGCCTAATGACAAGAGGGGGGCACTGAAACATTTCTAACCTATACTATAACTGTATCAGACTCCCCACATTCGCTCTGATGCCCTGCCAGAGATCCTGTTCCTCCTGCTCTCTTCTCCCTATAGTCAAGGCCCTGTCAGAGATCCCAGTGTTGCTCTTTGACTTGGCTATATGCCTCATACCAGGCCAGTACTCTATGCCATGGTCTCTAGTTCCAGTGTCTAACAAGTCAATGCTGCTATCCTGAAGAAAGGGGATGGTCCCCAACGGCAGTAGTTAAATAAGAAAATTGGTTCTTACCTGCTAATTTTTGATCCTGGAATACCACAGATGAGTCCAGACAAGTGGGTTATGCATCCCTACCAGCAGATGGAGGCAGAGAACAAAAGCTTTGAGGCACTGCTACTTAATCGAGAGTGCCACTTGCAGTCCCTCGGTATTGACCTGTGCCCAAGCCAAGATGTGTAACTCCAAACCACCAGTTCAGACATTGGACCACCTTATTGTATTAGTCTTAGGCAGAACTAAATTAAACTCTGTTATCACCAGCAGCATCCAGAATAAGGAGAGGTCTGTCTAAAAATTAATCACTCAGAATGGGCTGGGAGTCTGGACTGATCTGTGGTACTTCAGGAACGAAAATTAGCAGGTAAGAACCCATTTTCCTTTCCTGTTCATACCCCAGATCAGTCCCCTTTTACACTGGGTGGGATCCCAGAAGACCTGCACTCAGCACACTTTCCCCAAAGGTGCCCCCTCCTCTGGGACCCTGACATCCAAATAGTAACATTTAGTGAAAATGAGCAAAGAGGACCACGTTGCTGCCCAACAAATCTCCTGCGGCGATACCAACTGACACTCTGCCCAAAAGGCTGCCTGAGTCCTAGTGAAATGCGCCCGCAAACCCTCAGAGATCGGCCGACCTTTACAAATACAGGCCGAAACAATCGCCTCCTTCAATCTTCAGAAAATCGTACTCTTGGTCACCTTACCACCCTTCCTTGGTCCATTGAATAATACAATAAGGTGGTCCAACGTCTGAACTTCATTGGTCACCTTGAGATATCTTAGGAGAACTCTATGCACATCCAAAAGCTGAAGCTCTCTCACGTGGGGGAGAATCGGGCATCAAATGCAAAAACCCCGGCAACTCCACGGTCTGGCTAAGATGAAAATCAGACATCACCTTGAGCAAAAAGGAAGGAACCGCCCGCAATGAGATCCCATCATCGGAAATCCGCAACAAGGGCTCCCTACACGATAAGGCTTGGAGCTCAGAAATCCGTCTTACCGAGCAAATCGCCACTAGAAACACCGCCTTCAGCGTAAGATCCTTCAAAGAAGCCCTGTGTAAAGGCTCAAAAGGAGGGTCACACAAGACTCACAGAACCAAATTGAGATTGTAGGATGGACAAAGTCTATGAACTGGAGGGCACAAATGCTTTGCTCTTTTCAAAAAACACACTACATCCAGATGCGACGCTAAAAGTCTTCCCTGCAACCTTCCTCTAAAACAATCTGAGGCTGCAACCTGGACTTGGAGGGAATTATAGGCCAAACCTTTCGACAGCCCCTCCTGCAAAAAGGCCAAAACCTGGGCCACATTTGCCTGCAAAGGATCAGTGTCATGGACACCACACCAGACCTCAAACATTCACCAAACTCTGATATATACCAAAGAAGCGAAGGATCTCCTAGCCTGAAGCAGAGTAGAAATCACCGGCTCAGAGTACCCCTTCAAGCGGAAAACATCGCCTTTCAAAAAGCCAAGCTGCTAGACAGAAGCGATCTGATAAGATGGGTCCTTGACGCAGCAAGCCCTTCAAATGGCTTAAGCGAACAGGCCCATTCACTGCCAGCTGCAATAGATACGCAAACCATGGACGTCGCAGCCACTCCGGCGCTACCAGGATCACTCATCCATGATGATGCTTGATACGACGTAGCACCCGACCTACAAGTGGCCACAGAAGAAAGACATACAGCAGTAGCCTTTCTGGCCATGGTTGAACCAGGACGTCTATCCCTGCAGAGCTGAATTCCTTCTGGCGGCTGAAAAACTCAAATGTCGGTATAGAAAAATCCGCAAATAAATAAATTGCCTTGGCATACTTCCTTGCTGCCATGAGATTAAATTGGTGCGTCGAAGGAGCGCAAAGGCCTCTGCCGACAACTCCTATTTTCCTGGATCCAGTTGTTGCCTGCTGAGATAGGTCACCTGCACATTGTCCACGCCTACTATGTGAGACGCTGCGAGAGCCGCTAAATGAAGCTCAGCCCATGCAAAAAGCTTGTGAATCTCCTGAGCCACCTAACGACGCTTCATTCCACCTTGCCGATTGATATAGGCCACCATCGTTGCACTGTCTGAGAACACACGTACTGCCCGGCCCTGAATCTGAGGAAGAAAGAACAGTGCCTTCCGGTCAAGATGGCCGCCGAGGAATGAACGGCTAAACGCTGAGCTCCGGAGCTGGTTGAATTCTTTTCCAATTTGCTTATATTACTTTGAATCAATTTTTTCTTTGAGGTTTAATCATGCCACATACCAAACGTAAAGCAAAGTTAGAGACATTACCCTCAACTCCTATACTGACCTCGAGACAGCTCCGGATTGAAGAGGTTTTTGCCGGACCAGTGCAGTTGCAGCCTGAGGGAGGGACCATTGGGGGGAGTCAGCGTAGAGCAGGCGCTGAGCCCCCTGGCCGTGGAAACTTCGTTAAGCCCAGGCGCACCAACCACTCTGGAACCTCCGCTCGGGAGATTGGAACCCGAGCTGCTTATAGCAGCTCTCCTGGAAGGAAAAACGGCTTTGAATGTGGCGAGTGTCCAGAGAGGGAGTGTCGATGGTACACAACCCTCGGTGAGCCCAGGTATAGAGGGCTCCAGGAGCTACGCCGGCAACGCACAGGGTCGAGCGCGAGAAGGAGAAAAGCCCTCAGAGAGGGAGATATACATGTGGTATGTAAATTAAATTCCTCTAAAGTGATTTTAGAAGAAATCTTAAAAGCTATTTCATCTATGGAGAGATTGACATTATCCTTGACTTTACTGGTTAAAGAAAGTATAAAAAAAATCAGATTACTCCGATTTCCATGCTATTGTATTGTCATTTATCAAAACTCTCGATATATATTTAGAGAACCTGAACAGCTACCTGTGTATCTCGATTCGTACTCTAATTAGCCCGTGAGGGATTTTGGTAGCAAAGAAAAAAAAAACTACACTGGTTAATTCCTAAGCAATGATTACTGTATTTTGATATTGTTCTTTCTGTAACCTGCTTAATTTACATCTTGCCTCATTGTTTTCCTATAAGGGTTGACGTATAGATGGGGTAACTATGTTTAGTTTCCGATTTAAATAGAATCATGATATTATTTCTTTTGACTTAGTAAGAACCTGAACTATACTGTCATTTTCTGAACCAATGTTCTGTAAATTTGTTTTGAAAAATTCAATAAATAAATAATTTAAGGAAAAAAAAAAAAAAAAGAACAGTGCCCTCCACCCGCCCCTTGTTTCCAGATGGTTGATCGACCAGGATGCTTCCAGCGAGGACCACTACCCTTGGGTCGCCGATCCTTGACACATCACTCCCCAACCGCTGAGACTGGCATCCGTGGTCACTACCACCCAGTCCGGGCCCTCCAGATCCAATCCCTTCTCCCACGATAGCCACCCCGAAAGGCTGGACCTGGCCTCCTCCTGGAGTGGCAACAACACTTGAAACTCCTCCGACATCGGATTCCAATGGGACAGGAGAGCTTTCTGTAAGGGTCATATGTGTGCAAAAGCCCATGGCACCAGATCTAGCGTAGAAGCCATGGACCCTAGGACCTGCAAATAATCCCAGACCTTGGGGACCGGCAGGTCCCTCAGACGAACCACTTGCGACTGCAACATTTATTTATTTATTTATTTTTATATACCGCTGTTCAAGCTGGCATATCACATCATGAGAATCCTTTCCGTGGTGAGGAATACCTTGCCCACCAGGGTGTTGAATCTCACACCCAGATAGTCCAAGGACTGAGACAGGACCAGCTGACTCTTTGCCTGGTTTATCACCCAGTCTAGGGACCCCAGGCGCTCTGTCACTCGCCGAATGGAGGCGAAGCACTCTGCTTCCGACTTCACCTGAATGAGCCAATCGTCAAGATAAGGATGACCCAGTATCTCCTCTCTTCTGAGAGCCGCCGCCACCTACTACCATCACCTTCGTGAATGTTCTCGGCACCGTAGTCAACCTGAAGGGCAGGGCTCAAAACTGAAAATGCTCTCCTAGCACAGTGAATCACAGAAATCCCTGATGATCCACCCTGATGGGAATGTGGAGATATGCCTCCATCAGATCGAGAGAGGCCAGGAACTCCGCCTTGTGCACCACTGCGATCACTGATAGCAATGTCTCCATCCGAAAACGTGGGACCCAAAATGTCACATTGACCCTTTGCAGATCCAGAATGGGCCAAAATAAGCCCTCCTCCTTGGGAGCCATGAAGTACACGGAATACCTTCCCTGACCATGCTCCTCGAGTAGCACTGGGAGAATGGCTTCCAATTGTTGCAGGCATAGCAGAGTGTCCTACACTGCCACTCACTTGGCAAGCGAAGCGCAATGGGATACTACAAAGGCCTCCTTAAGGGATCAAGAAAATTCTAACACATAGCCATCTCTTATTCCTTCCAGCACCCACTGATCCAAGGTAATTCTGGTCCACTCCTCGTAAAAATGGGACAACCTTCCTCCAACAGCCGCGAGGGAGGAGTGGACCAGCAGGCGTGGCACCTTTGGACCCCTGTCCGGAAGCCTCTCTGGCCGGTCTACAGGTCCTCCCAAAAGGACTGCTGCAGTCCTAAACCCCTACTTCTGTGAAGGAGTGGACAAACTTCTGCTGGCACGAAATCCTCATCTCACGGAAGCGAGAGCGAGACGGATAGGTCTTTTTAGTGCCCTTCTTATCCTCGGGCAACCTATTCCCCTTAGAGTCTGCCAGATGCTTCATCAGCTTCGCCAGGTCCTCATCAAACAATAACTGTCCCTTGAAAGAGAGATTACCAAGTTGCGTCTTCGACCAAACATCTGCCGACCAATTGCGTAGCCACAGAAGCCTTCGTGCAGCCGTCGCAGACACCATATTCCTAGCCAAAATGCGAAGCAAAACATAGAGGGCATCCACCACGTAAGTCACACCCGCTTCCAGGCGAGCATCCTGACCAGCAGCCGCAGGGGTACCTCTAATGGCCTCCCATGCCTTTTGCACCCAGCACAAACAAGCCCTCTGCATAAGGCTGGCGCAGATTGTAGCCCTCAGGCTCAGAGCCGAGACCTCAAACACCCTCCAACAGGATCTCCAGCTTCCAATCCTGGACATCCTTCAAAACTGCCAACCCTGCCACTGGAATGGTTGTCTTCTTTGTCACCGCCAATACTGCTGCATCCATCTTCGGCAGCTTCCACATCTCCAAGAGGCTCTCGGGCAGGGGGTACAACCTGGTTATAGCCCTGGCCACCTTCAAACTGGCTTCCGGGGAACTCCACTCCCGGTCAATCAACTTCTTCACCTGCTTCAGCGAGAGGAATGTCCTCGGTGGTCCACGCAGACCCTCCAACACCAGTTTTACCCCCTCCATGTTGGAGTCCTCTTGCGTCACCTTAAAACCCAATTCCTCCAGAACCTGAGGGATGAGCGGGCGCAATTTATCCTTGCAAAATAGCCTAACCACCCTAGGATCATCCCCTTCTGCCTTCAGCAGAGAAGGGCCATGCTGAGGCAAGAGCACCTCCCCCAGCAGGCCCGACAGGATTTCCCCACGCTCAGCGGGAGGTGGCATGGCACTCGCGGCTAAAAATAAACTGAGATGGAGAAAACTTAAGCTACCGCAGCCACGCCGCTGTCCGGGATCCAGATGCTGAACAGATAAACACAAGCCATGCGAGTCTCTCCTTCCCCTGACACGGAGCTGACAGGGTCGCAAGGGAAAAAATAGCTGCACCGATGTCCCAGAAAGGCACCCAGCCTCGCCTGTCCCTCAAGGAAGGACAGAAAGGGACAGAAAAGGATACTCTCCTGCTTCTGGGGATCCAGGACGCTTCCATAGGCTGGCTTCAGTGGGAGGCCCTCAGGGGGAGCAAGGGAAGCAGGACCCCTAGCTTTCCCTCCCCCTGGAATCAAGGATCAAGCCTGGCCGGGGATATCCAAGCCTCCGCTCACTCTGCTCAACCAGAGGGATGGCCCATGAAGGTACCTAACACCTCTGGGAGCTCCAGATCTTCTTTTCCCTACTCTGTACTAACTTTTCTTTTTTTTTTTTTTAAACTAACAGGTCTGCACCACTGCCACCTGCTGGAGACAAATACTGAGGGAATGCAGGTGGCACGCTCGGTCATGTAGCAGTGCCTCAAAGTTTTGTTCTCTGCCTCCATCCGCTGGTAGAGATGCAGAACCCCGCTTGTTTGGACTGATGTGGGTATGAACAGGAACATAATGTCTCTCTTCCCCAGAAATCATGCCGTCCCTAGTCCTGTTCCCCACCGCCCCCGCTCTCCTCATGCTGGATGGGGCTGGTCATTAATTCCTTCTGCTCTCAGCTTCGCCTCCATTCGTTTCTGGTTTGCACAACACGCATCAGATGTTAACGACATAAAGGGTTAAGAAAGACACCAGCAACAGGTTAGAGCTGCAGAATGGATGTCCCACATGACATGCAGAGTCAGAAAGGGGCAAGGAGGGGGGCCTGGGTCAGCATGACTTAGTACCTGGGATCGTTGCAACCCTCTGATGTCAGGGCAGAGAACACCACAAGCTGCATTTACCTAGAGAACAGCTTCTTGATCTTATCCCACATGCTACCGACCGTGCTACTAACTTTATCCGAGAAACTGGGGGGAGGAAAGCACAGGAGGAAAAGGAGAAATAGAATGAAGGACAATAGAAAAACAAAACAAAAAAAAACAAAAAAAAACAGAAAATGAGTTTCAGTTCCTGATCTTCAGAGATGTGTCAAAGACACAAACAGGAACAACATTGTTCATTACTCAGAAACCCCCCAACCCTGACCAGTCAGAGGCTCAACATCAACACTGAGGTCAGAGAAAAGAGTGGGAACCACACACTGGGTGACAGCTAGCACTTCTCTACCACTCCCTACAGCGCCTTCTGCCTGCTGGGACTGGGGCTGCGAGCTCCTGAACCATTCCCTAGAGCGGGGGTTCTCAACCCAGTCTTCAGGAGACAACCAGTCAAGTCATTATTTAGGATAGCTACAATGAATATGCATGAGATCGATTTGCAAACAATGGATGTAGTGGCTATTAATCAAGTTGACTTAGGGAATAGCCACTGCTATTAATTGCATCAGTAGCATGGGATCTTCTTAGTGTTTGGGTAATTGCCAGGTTCTTATGGCCTGGTTTTGGCCTCTGTTGGAAACAGGATGCTGGGCTTGATGGACCCTTGGTCTGACCCAGTATGGCAATTTCTTTTGCTCTTATGAAAATCTCTCCCTTGCATATTCACTGAAAACCAGACTGGCTGAGTTGGATCCCAAGAAATGGGTTGAGAACCCCTGCCTTAGAGCACTTCCCGCTAGGTGGGGCTGAGATTGCAGTAGCTGTGAGCTCCCCAACAGCCAGTACTCCCGAACCAGACCCTAGAGCAGGGTTTCCCAGACCCGGTGACCTCACAGCCAGCTGGGTTTTCAGAATAGCCATGGCGAATATGCATGAGGCGAATTTCCATATTCTAGGTCTGCATCTCCAATGTATGCAGATTTATCTTATGTATAAATCACTGTGAAGGAGAAAAGAAGTACCCCAGTTATCAGAGCAGCAGGCTGCAAGCCAGGAAAGCCAGGGTTTAAATCCTGCTGAGACACCTTATAACCTTGGGCAAGTCTCTTCACCCTCTAGTGCCTCAAATACAACATTTAGATTTCAAGCCCTTTGGAGACATAGAAATACCTACAGTACCCGAATGTAACTTGCTTTGAGGCAGCTGACCAAGTTATGCAAGGCACAATATAAGTCAAAAAACTTAATTCTGAAAATTTGACAGGTTGTGAAGTCACCAGGCAGATTTAGAAAGCTCTTCCTTACAGCACCTCATACTAGAAGAGGCTGGGACTGCTTGAGCACAGAGAGCTCCCCCCTTCTCAAAGCCAATGCTCCTGGCTCCATTTCCCACAGCACCTCCTGCTGGGAGAGGCTGGGGACTGCAGGTGCTTTGAGGATCCCTCCCCTTCCATCCCCAGCGTAAGTGCTCCTGCTGGGAGCAGCTGGGACTGCAGGAGCTGGGAGCTCCCCCTCCGGCCACTAATCCTGCACCATGGCCCCCTATTTCTGCTTGCTGGGAGAGCTGTTAACTCCCTCTACCGTATCCAGTTCTTCTTTGCAGAGGCTGGAGCTGCGAGTTTCCTTAGTACAGGAGACTCGTTAATATGACTAGAACTTATAATACCAGCCAAGGGGCACTCCCCCATGCTACAGTACACTCTCCCCATGAGTGCCCAGCACCGCGGTACTCACGAGTCCTTCCTCTGCCGGATGTGCTCAAACATCAAGAGCTCACGGGAGTTGACACTCAACACAAGGTCACAGCCAGAGAGCAGGTCCATGCGAAAGGGCTTGGCGGTGACGATGAGCTTGTGGTGCGTGCTGCCCAGGCTCAGATCCACGCTGTTCCCATCCCTGCCAGTCACCGTCAGCCTGGAGGAGCAAAGCACGAAAAGTCAGCCACTGCACTGCACCGCACCGCTCCCGACAGCAAGGATATGAAACTAGGCAGGCTTACGGCGTAGTTGGGGGCTCCCGGATCAGCACATCTGGCACTTCGTAGCGAGGCTTCAGCGGGTTCAACTCGTTGATTTTAATTCTAACCATGTTCCCATCCAACCCAAAGACTTCAAGAATTAAAGGAACCTGAAAGCAGGACACAGAATGAATGGGAAGATTTACACCAACACATCACATCACTGAGAAGATGGAGAGAAGCAGGGCCAGCGGCAGAGGCATGGAGACAGAAAGAGAAAGGTGGAGGAGGAAAAGGGAAAAAAAAAGAGTGACCAAAAGAAGAGCAAGTTTGCTTACTGTAAACGGTGTTTTCCATTGATAGAAAGATGAATTAGCCATGCTGTCTGGGTACGTCCTCCTAGCAGCTAGGGGGCAGAGCTCTCTTATAACACTGAGTCTTTTCAGCGTAGTGCGCCTACTTGGATCTTCCCGCGCTGCCCCAATCTCCCTCAGTCCGTATCCAAGCAAGAGGAAGTAGAATAATAACTGTCCGGGGCGGCGGGAGGGTCAGCATGGCTAATTCATCCTGCTATCTACGGAAAACACCGTTTACGGTAAGCAAACTTGCTCTCTTCCCGTAGATAAGCGGCATGAATTAGCCATGCTGTCTGGGAGTCCCCAGCTGATGGCTTGAGCGCAAAATTTTCTGATCACGTCCCAATGATGAGTTGAGGTAGTGCGCTCGAGACGGTAGAGAAGAGAGGCGGACAGTTCTCACCTGTTGTCTTCGCAGCTTTCAAGAAGGGCCCGATCTGAGAATTGTTTTGCCCATGTCTGCGTCAGCTGCCGTCTGCTTGTCTAAACAGTAGTGAGCCGTGAACGTGTGCAGCGAGGACCAGGTGGCCGCTTTGCAAATCTCTAGAGTAGGCCCCTCATGAAGGTGAGCTATTGAAGCAGCCCAAAGCACAGGCTTGGTGAGCCTTAGGGGAGGCAGACAAGGTCTCCGAACGTTTCTGATAGCAGAATTGTATGCAGTTTGAGATCCAGGACGAAAGGGTCCTTTTGGAAACCGGAAGTCCTGGGGCGTTAGGGTTAAATGACACAAAAAGCTGGGAGGCTCTGCGCTCAGTTTGTGTGCGACGTTTATAGTAAGCGAGTGCCCTGCTTACAATCCAGCATGTGTAGTTTACGCTCACCCTCATTGTTATGTGGCTTTGGGTAAAAGGTTGGAAGGGCAATGGATTGGTTGAGGTGGAAAACTGAAACCACTTTAGGAAAGAAAGCGGGATGCGTACGCAGTGTAACTTTGTTGTGCTAGAACTCCAGGTAGGGTGAGCAGCGCACCAGGGCCTGCAGCTCACTGATCCATCTTGCGGAGGTGAGGGCGACCAGAAGCAGCACCTTCCAGGAGAGGAACCTGGGATGGCAAGTGTCCAGTGGTTCAAAGGGCGGCAGCATCAATTGCTGTAGTACTAGATTTAAATCCCATGGAACTGGAGGTTTCTGGATCGGAGGCCGGAGACGTAAAACCCCCTTCATGAATCTTGAGATGAGTGGGTGACAAGAGATTGGGGCTTCATTATGCAGAGAACGGTAGGCTGCTATGACACTGAGGTGAACTCTGACCGAAGCCGTGGCTAGTCCCTTCCGGTAGAGCAGATGGAGGTAGTCCAGTAGTCGCTCAGGCAGATAGGTGAGCGGGTCCGTTTCGTTTTCTGAGCACCAGGAGGCATAACGAGCCCATTTTCTTTGATAATTAATTCTTGTGGAGGGTTTACTGGAGGAAACTAAAATATCCTGAAGCTGAGGTGAAAGGTTCAATCTCCATAAGAACATAAGAAAATGCCATACTGGGTCAGACCAAGGATCCATCAAGCCCAGCATCCTGTTTCCAACAGTGGCCAATCCAGGCCATAAGAACCTGGCAAGTACCCAAAAACTAAGTCTATTCCATGTAACCATTGCTAATGGCAGTGGCTATTCTCTAAGTGAACTTAATAGCAGGTAATGGATTTCTCCTCCAAGAACTTATCCAATCCTTTTTTAAACACAGCTATACTAACTGCACGAACCACATTCTCTGGCAACAAATTCCAGAGTTTAATTGTGCGTTGAGTAAAAAAGAACTTTCTCCGATTAGTTTTAAATGTGCCCCATGCTAACTTCATGGAGTGCCCCCTAGTCTTTCTACTATCCGAAAGAGTAAATAACCGATTCACATCTACCCGTTCTAGACCTCTCATGATTTTAAACACCTCTATCATATCCCCCCTCAGTCGTCTCTTCTCCAAGCTGAAAAGTCCTAACCTTTTCAGTCTTTCCTCATAGGGGAGCTGTTCCATTCCCTTTATCATTTTGGTAGCCCTTCTCTGTACCTCATCCACGCAGTGAGATTCAGAGATGAGTGAAGCGGATGAAGCAGGGAGCCTCCCTCTTGGGTGAGGAGGCTTGAACTGATGCCCAGGGGAATCGGACGTTCCACCAAAAGTCGAACTAGATACGTGTACCACGGTTGCCTGGGCCACGCTGGAGCGATGAGAATGAGGTCTGCATTGTCCGTGATGCATTTCTGGACTGTGCGAAAGATTAAAGGTATGGCGGAAAGGCGTAGAGTAGACCCCCCCATCCAGTCGATGAGGAATGCGTCCTGTGCTAGTCGTCGGGAACTGGGATACACCGAGCAGAAGGTCTGTATCTTTCAATTTTGTTCTGTAGCAAAGAGGTCAACGCGTGGCAGGCCCCAGGTTTGAAAGAATCTTTCCGCCATGTCCTGATGGAGTTCCCACTTGTGGGGATGAAAGATTCTGCTCAGTCTGTTGGCTCTGGAGTTGTTGATACCGGGTAGGTATGTGGCCTGTAGAGTGATGGATTTGATCTCTGCCCAATCCAGGATCCCCACAGCCTCCCTGCAAAGGTTCCAGAAACAGGACCCTCCTTCCTTGTTGATGTAGAACATGGCGACTTGGTTATCCGTGTGGACCATGACTGTCTTCCCTTTGACTGCTTGTTCGAAGGCTCGAAGAGCGTTTCGAAGGGCTCGGAGCCCTAGGAGGTTGATCTGTTGCGATCGTTCCCAGGCAGACCACAGGCCTTGAGTCTGAAGGTGGACTAATGAGCGCCCCATCCTTTGGTGGAAGCGTCTGTGGTGAGGACAGTGTGATGTGCTGGAGGCCACAGAGGTGCTCTATCGTAAGAGCCAAATCCCGTTCATGCTGGACGTGAGGGTGATAGGAGTGGAGAAAGAATTGGAGAACTGGTTCCATTGGGCCTTCAGACCCCATTGTAAATGACGCATGTGAAGGCGAGTGTGAGGAATGACATAGATAGATGCTGCCATGTGGCCAAGGATGGTCAGGATCTGGCATTGGTGGCCTCACGGAGTCGGCTGGCGATTGATGTCAGGGCAAGGGCCCAGGATTCCGGGAAAAAGGCTCTGTCCCGAATAGTGTCGATATGGGCTCCAATGAATTGTAAGACCTGAGTGAGTTGCAGATTCAATTTCTCGAAGTTGACAAGCAGCCCTAGGTTTTCCAGGCAGTATATGGTTATAAGAAGATTAGTCTGTAGGAGGGATGGGTTGGGGGCCACCAGTAGCCAATCATCCAAGTAGGGGAATATTTGAATACCCCGTCGTCAGAAGTGAGCCATCACTACTGCTAGGCATTTCATAAAAACTCTGGGGGCTGAGGAGAGGCCAAATGGGAGCACCTTAAGTAGCGGCCAGTAGCTGTGAAGCATAGGTATCACACCAGGAAGTGGGATGCATCGGTATGTGCGAATGGGCATCCTTGAGGTCCAGTGAACACATCCAATCGGGGCGAAGGAAGGGAAGGATGGACTTGAGTGACGTCATTTTGAATTTTTCCCTTGTCAAGTATCTGTTGAGAGAACGCAGATCTAGGAAGGGTCATAACCCTACCGACATCTTGGGAATGAGGAAGTATTGGGAGTAGAAGCCCTGATGGAACTGCGCCGAGGGTAGCTCGCGAATGCACTGTTGCTGAAGCAAGTTGTTGATTTCCTGTTGAAGGGGTCCGCAGTGTGCAGTTAGGTGTTTCTGGCGCACCAGGTTTGGAATGGATGGGATGGATTGAAAATTGAAGCAGTAGCCTTCCTGTATGATTCGTAAAACCCAAATGTCAGATATGATCGCCTTCCATGCTCAAAAAACGTGGGAGAGCCTGCACCCCACCGGAAGCGGTAGCGATGGGTTCACCCACTCTAAAAACCCTGAGGGGGCTTAGGGGGGTTGGAGTCCTGAAGCAGATGAGGCTGCCAAGGAATGCATTGGCACTGCAAAGTCCCCTGTTGTTGGGAAAACTGAGGACGACCTGGTACATATTGTGCAGGCCGGTAGGATGGGTAAGGCCGTCGCAGATAATAAGGCTTCTTATAGGAGGAAAAGTATCATCTCGCGGAAGCGGTATCGGAAGGAGTGGTCAGTGACATGACAGCCACCTTCTGCTCCTTAAACTGAGCTACTGTCTCTCTCAATTTGTCTCCAAAGAGATTATCCGGGAGACAGGGAAAGTCGGCAAGTTTCTCATGCACGTCCTCGCGAATGGCGCTTGCTTGAAGCTATGCTAAGCGTTAGGCAGTGATGGCGATGGCCGGGGACTTAGCTGAAGTTTCGAACCCTTCATAAACAGTTCAGAGGAGGTGCCATAATCCTCCCTCTAAGTCGTGGAATTGTTCAGGAGGTCGGTGGTCTGAGGACACTTCCTGAAGCAGGGGTTTTAGAGATTGTAAATATTCGTACAGGTACTGAGTAATATAGAACTGGTGCTGTTGAATCTTTGCATTCAGCATCCCAGATTGGAAAGCCCTTTTTCCAAAGTCATCCAAGTATTTGGAATCTTTTCCAGGTGGAGTATTTGAGTGTAGACACGATTTTTTTGGCCTTCTGCATAGCGGACTCCATTACTACAAAGGCATGAGGAAGTTGCACTGTGGAATAAAATGGTGACTGCCGCATACAGAATTTCAAGTCCGTTTTGCTAGAGGTTAATGGTCCCACAAAGGGAGATTCCCAGGCCCTGGTCATGACAGCGCCCAAGACAGCGTTAGAGGGCAAGGCCGTGGGCTCCGGAGGTGATTCAAATATTTTAAGGATACCCAGGACTTCTGCTCTCAGGTATCCTTAAAATATTTGCCCCACTTTTTCCACGAACTTGGAATACGATAGATCCTCTGGTGGAGACACAGGCTCTAGTTGTTCTTCCGCAGGATCAGAGGGGTACACTGTAGAGGGTCCTGGTGAAGTGGAAGGTTGGGGGGAAGCATCCCCAGGAGAAGTCGGTAGAGGTGGGCCGGGAGCAGAAGGATCTGGACTGAGGCTTTCTTGCGGCGATGGAGGGGCTTCCAGGGGTATCTCAGCTGGACGTTTTCCTTGTTGCTCAATGGTAGTAAGAAATTGAGAAAGTATAAGGGAAATTTAAGACATTGCCCGAGAGGCCAAGGTGTCCTGAGGGACCAGCATAGGCTGTCTGTGAGCACTGCTGGGTGGTACTGCAGCCGATAGGATGTCAGAGTCTGGACCCCTCGGTTGCTTGTGTCTCTTTTGCAATGGTTCCTGGAGGCCTGATTTCTTCCTATGCTGTGAGGCAGAGGACAGGCCAGAGTAAACCCTGGATGAGGCCGAGGAGCTGTGAGAGGCAGCTGGAGAAGAAGGCGCCACATCAGAGTCCACCACTAAGAGTGGGGAAGGTTCCCTGGGCTGTTTCTGCCCTGACGAGTGCTTTTTTGGTGTTTTAGTGACACTGGGGCGGATTTTCAGCGCCCTGCTCGCCTAAATCCGCCCAAAACCGGGCGGATTTAGGCGAGCAGGGCCCTGCGCGCCGGTAAGCCTATTTTACATAGGCCTACCGGCGCGCGCAGACCCCGGGACTCGCGTACGTCCCGGGGTTTTCGGAGGGGGGCGTGTCGGGGGGCGGGCCCGGTCGACGCGGCGTTTCGGGGGCGTGTCGGCCGCATTTTGGGGGCGGGTACGGGGCGTGGCTACGGCCCGGGGGCGTGGCCGCGCCCTCCGTACCCGCCCCCAGGTCGCGGCCCGGCGCGCAGCAAGCCCGCTGGCGCGCGGGGATTTACGTCTCCCTCCGGGAGGCGTAAATCCCCCGACAACGGTAAGGGGGGGGTGTAGATAGGGCCGGGGAAGGGAGGGTAAGGTGAGGGGAGGGCAAAGGAAAGTTCCCTCCGAGGCCGCTCCGATTTCGGAGCGGCCTTGGAGGGAACGGGGGGAGGCAGCGCGGCTCGGCGCACGCAGGCTATACAAAATCGATAGCCTTGCGCGCGCCGATCCAGGATTTTAGTGGATACGCGCGGCTCCGCGCGTATCTACTAAAATCCAGCGTACTTTTGCTTGAGTCTGATGCGCAAGCAAAAGTAGGCTGTTCGCGCGCCTCTTAAAATCTACCCCACTGTGCAGAGGGCGTCTGCATGTTTCGTTGATGTTTTGTGTTTGTGCTTTGGTGTTGAATCGCGCGGTTGGCTACCCGAGTCAGACACTTCAGTGATACGTCGGGGGCTCGACACTGCTCGGCGCAGATGGTGTCTTCGGCGCAGTCAACACATCTCCTACATTGTGCATCAGCACCGTTGGAGCTCGCTTCGGTGCCAGCCCAGACGAACCAGAAGGCCCTACGAGGAGGCTCGACGATGCATCGACACTTTGGAGGTCTGAGGGGGTCCCGGAGAAGACTTAGTCGAGTCTTCGGAAGGGGCATACGATCCCAATGTTGCTTCCCACAGTTTGGTGATCCTGGCAGCCCTTTGTCACTGGGCTCGGGGGGGACATGCATCCGCAGTCCCTGCAGGTCATGTGGTCGTGTTCTGGCCCGAGGCAGATGTAGCATCTGGCGTGTCCGGTCACCGACATCATTTTGCCACATTGGTAAAACTTGAATCCCGGTGGCCGCGGTAGGTCAATGAAAATCGAATTTTTTTTTTTCAGCAGAAAACGTTCCATGAGTTGAAGAGGAGCTCCGAGTGCAGTTAGGCACGCAGGAAAAAAACGGACTGAGGGAGATCGGGGCAGCGCAGGAAGATCCAAGCAGCCGCACCACACTAAAAAGACTCAGTGTTCTACGAGTCCCACCTAGCCACCCGGAGGACGTCCCAGACAGCATGGCTAATTAATGCTGCTTATCTACGGGAAAATGTGGTGGGCAATAGCAGAGGACAGGTCTGCTTTGCCCTCCTTAGTCTATCCTATTCATGGGCTGAAACTTCTTTTCCAGGGTCTCTTCCTTGGGGAACTCTGTGCCATTCCATTCCCGCTTACCTTACTGGCTTCATTAATGAGTTGTAGGCTAACACTGCTTTCACTCAGATGCAAGGAGTCCAGCAGCGCTCGGTACATGGAGCTCCCAGCCTTCAAATTCCTCTGCCGCCTATGAGTGAGAGAGAAATACAGAGCATTCAGCACAGGAAGAAAGAACTTCCACACACCACCCCTGCTCCACCCACACTACCCCTATCTCCACCATACTCACTCTTCTACTTAAATCCCAAGCTCCCTCCTCTACCCACAGTAGCACCTTGCCCCCACGCTTCCTTCCCTGCTCATACTCCCCTAGTTATTTTCATGCCAGATTAGCCAGACTCTGCTCTGGAAACGCGATGAATGTCCCAAGACAGGAGCATAATCAGGCAGATGCACATGTTGTTCTGTGATGGCTGCACAGTGCTATAATACGTGGCCAAAAATGCTTTTATGGATGAAAACAGAGGCTCCGAATAGGAGCAAAGAACGGTTCAATTAGGTCTTACCCTCTAATTGGCTTTCCTTGAATCCTGACAGACCAGTAATCTGTGGCATTCTCCCTCCCACCAGCAGATGGGGACAGAGTGCGAAAACTTCCTTTCTGACGTCACTACCATAAAGGCTGACCCAGCAGAGGGGAAGTCAGTAGTCTTTTGCCAAAGCGTGGCTTGCTTGACTTCTTCTATCCCCTCTTTTTTTCTTTTTTTTTTTTAATTTAAGGAGACTCATTACCCAGTCTGCTTCCTTGTCTGTCATGTCCTCCCAGGGTGGCATTTTCCCTGGTATTATAGGACACTGGTTCCCTACTTTCTGCAGTAAGGGATCCAGGACACATCACAAAACGAAAGACAATGTTTAAGTAGAGAACAGCCTGCCTTTGCATTCAGCTGTGCTTCCTTGTTCGTTAAGTTTTAACTTACTTATCAAACTCTGTTCCTTTATTCACATGCCTGTTTATTCTTTTCTTACGGGTAGGATCTAGACTGGTCTGTCAGAACTCAAGGAAAGCCAATTAGCAGATAAGACCTAATTGAACCTTCCTGTTCATCCTGCCAGACCAGTTTCCTGTGGGATGCACCTAAGCTGTACTTGCACAGGGAGGAATCCCTAGTGCTGCTTCCTAGACCCCAACACCAAAACTAGTCTCCTCCCTTTTTTGAAGGTGTAATCTATAGTGTTTTGTAAAAGTGTGGACAGACGACCATGTGGCCACCTTGCAAATGTCCCTAGGCGAAACTGCTGTGAATTCTGCCCAAGACGCTGCTTGTGCTCTCATGGAATGCACCCTTAACCCCTCCAGCACTGGTTTGTTCCTCTTTATATTGGCGGTTGCTATGGTCTCCTTAATCCATTTCACAACTGAGGCTTTGGACACTGTCTGCCCTTTTCTGGGTCCTGTGAACAAGATAAATAGTCTGACTTCCTAAAGTCATTGGTCACTTCCAGGTACTTTAAGAGGACCCGTAAACATTTAGGAACCTCAAATCTCTGTGTTTCCCTACACATTCCAGCTTCCTAAATCCAGGAAGAGAGATGGGCTGATTGAGATGAAATTCCGATACCACCTTAGGTAGAAAGGAAAATTGGTTCTTACCCGCTAATTTTCGTTCCTGTAGTACCACAGATAAGTCCAGACCCTGGGTTTTGCCTCCCCTCCAGCAGATGGAGACAGAGAAAGCTTTGACTGACTCTGCCCTATACCTTGGGGTGCCACCTGCAGTCCGTCAGTATTGAACGATATCAAAGCAGAAGTCCAACAAAGAACATAACTGGCTAAACTTTCTACCATACTTCCTTGTCACAAACCCTAAGTGGAACAGAATCCTGAGGAACCGTCAATAATGAACAACCAAACATTGAATCCAAACAGCATTTTAATTGCAGCTTACACACCAAAACAGTGATCGAGCGGACTCTCCTAAAAAAAATTAGCTATCACAGAAAACGGACGGGCTTCTGGACTGATCCGTGGTACTACAGAAACGAAAATTAGCAGGTAAGAACCAATTTTCCTTTCCCTGTACATACCCGGATCAGTCCAGACCCTGGGATGTACCAGTGCTGTCTTACTCGGGGTGGGACCCAGAGAGTCCCACTCAGAGAACACCCTCTCCAAAGGCCGCTGAGCTCGGAGCCTGGACATCCAAACGGTAATGACGAGCGAAAGTGTGTAACGACTTCCAAGTTGCCTGTGGAGAAACCTGTTGACACTCTGCCCACGATGTGGCTTGCAACCAAGTGGAATGAGCTCTCAAACCTGCCAGAAAATCCAGATGAGCCAGAAGATAGGCTGACTTGATGGTCTCCTTCAACCAGCGAGCAAACGTAGCCCGGGAGACCTTATGACCTTTGCGAGGACCACTCCACAGTACAAACAAATGATCCGACATCCAAAAACTGTTGGTAACCTCAAGATAACGCAACAGCGCATGTCACACATCCAATCTCCTGAGATCCTTCGAAGAGGGATCCAAATGCTGCAAATGAGGAAAGGCCGGAAGCTCCACTGACTGATTCAGATGAAAGGAAGAAACGACTTTGGGCAAAAAGGAAGGCACGGTTCGCAAGGAAACTCCCGCGTCAGAAATCCTAAGAAAAGGTTCTCTGCAGGATAAAGCCTGTAGCTCCAAAATTCTACGAGCCAAAGAAATAGCCACGAGAAATACCACCTTCAAAGTCACATATTTGAGGGGTTCAAAAGGCGCAGTGCACAAGGCCCTGAGCATCAAATTCAAACTCCACGCAGGACAAGGGTTCCGAAATGGAGGATGCAGATGCTTTGCTCCCCGGAGAAAACGCGCCACATCCGGCTGCGCTGCCAACACTCCACGTACCTTACCTTGAAAACAACCAAGGGCTGCCACTTGCACCCGTAAGGAAGTACAGGACAAACCTTTCGCCAAGCTGGCTTGTAAAAAAGACAAAACGTCCAATATTGAAGACTGCACCGGATCTAATTGGTGATCCACACACCAAGTCTCAAAAACTCTCCACACTCTCACACATGCCAAAGAGGTGAAGGTTTTATGAGAACGCAGTAGAGTAGCCACCACTGCATCGGAATAACCCTTGCTCTTTAACCGATGCCTCTCAAAAGCCATGACCTAGACAAAACCGTTCGATCTCTTCCAAACAAACAGGCCCCTGACACAGAAGGTACGGTAGATCCCGAAATCGTAGAGGACCGTCTATCGCCAGACTGACCAAATCCGCGAACCACGGGCAACGTGACCACTCCGGCGCCATCAGAACGACTTCCGCCCGTTGCGCCTCCATCCGTCTCAGAACCTTGCCGATCAGCAGCCAGGGTGGAAACACATACAGGAGAATGCCCTGGGGCCAGGGAACCACCAGAGCATCTACTCCTTCCGCTCCCCGTTCCCTCCGGCGGCTGAAGAACCGAGGGGCCTTGGAATTCTGAAATGTTGCCATGAGATCCATTGCTGGTCTGGACCACCTGTCGCATATCCACTGAAAGGCTTCTTCGCACAGTTCTCTCTCCCCCGGGTCGAGATAATGACAACTGAGGAAGTCGGCTTGAACATTGTCGACCCTTGCGATGTGAGAAGCTGCTATGCTAAGCAGATGTTGTTCTGCCCAGCTGATCAGCTGGTGATTCAGCTGGATTGGAATGAGTAAATACGCCTCCGTGAGGTCCAGAGAAGCGAGAAACTCCCCTTTTTGAACCGCGGCCATCACTGTCCTCAGGGTTTCTATATGAAAGCGAGGAACCCGAAGGCAACGGTTCACCTTCTGCAGATTGAGGATGGGCCGAAACGTGCCCTCCTTCTTGGGGACCACAAAGTACACAGCGTACCGACCTCGTCCCTGTTGAGCCTCCGGAACTGAGACAATAGCTTTGAGCTCGAGAAGTCGTTGTAGAGTCACCAGACCGCCTCTCACTTGACACTTGAGGCCACTCGGGACTTCACAAAAACCTCCTGGACCGGGCGCAAGCACTCCAGTGCATACCCGTCTTTGATCACTTCTAAGACTCAGCGGTCTGATGTAATTCTTGCCCATTCCATGTAAAAGTTGGATAATCTGCCTCCGACAGCTTCGACGACGGAATGAGTGCTCGTGGCTTCATTGGGGGTTTTTATTACTTCCTGCACCAAGATGTCCCGAATCTCTTCCGGGCCAGCGACCCCCTCAAAAGGACTGCTGGCGCCCCGAAGCAGGTTTAGAAGCAGGAGGTGCGGAGTATCTACCCACTCTGAAGCGGCGAGAGTCCCGAAACCTAGCTCGATGAGGGAAGACTTTCTTAGAAGATCTTTTATCTTCCGGCAACCGATTGCCCTTGGATTCGGCAAGCAACTTTATTAGCTGATCCAGATGCTCCTCAAAGAGGAGCTTGCCCTTAAAGGGTAGATTATAAAGCTGGGACTTGGAGGACAAATCCGCTGCCCAATTTCGCAGCCAGAGGAGACGCCACGCTGACACCAAGGACACTATACCTCTCGCCGAGGTCCTCACCAGATCATACAAAGCATCTGCAATATAAGCGATGCCTGCTTCTAGGCGGGCGGACTGCAGAGCCCCTCTGTCGCCCTTACCGGCCCTGGCAGCCGACTCCTGGACCCAACACAGACAGGCCCTCTGCATGAGGCTAGCACAAACCGCCGCCCGAAGGCTTAGCGCTGCAACCTCGAGTGCTCGCTTCAACTGGATCTCCAGCTTGCGGTCCTGCATATCCTTACGGGCAGCCGCCCCAGCAACCAGGATAGTGGTCTTTTTCGTGACTGCTGAGACCGCGGCATCCACCTTTGGAATCTTCAGTAAATCCAAAACATCAGATGATAATGGGTACAGTTTCGCTATAGCTCTGCCCACCTTCAAGTCTGAATCCGGAGTCTCCCACTCCCAGGTCACTAGTTTGCAAACCTTCTTAGGCAGAGGAAAAGATATTGTGGGACCACTAATGCCGTCAAGGACTGGGCTGACGCCCTCGTTGTCAGATTCTTCTTGAGAAACCTTAAGTCCCAGAACTTCAAGGACCTGGGGAATAAGGGGTCTTAACTCATCCCGCTTGAACAAACGCACCACGCTGTGGTCATCCCCCTCCGCAGGAGGGTCATCGGGCTCATCTGGATTATCAGTATCCACATCAGCTGGATCTGGCCACGGATCCGGGTCTGCCACTCCTACTACCCCAGAAGCCGGCGTCGCCCCAGACCCCGGGATCAGATCTCGCGTACCCTGGGGAGAATCCCCTGTGGAGTGAGCCTGATCAGAGAGGCGCTGATGAAAGTCCATACCCCGACCTCTTTTCTCAGGCAGGTCCGAACCTGCCCCCAGGAGACCGGGATGCTTTAGCGCTGAGCGTTTCCTTGCCAGGAAAACCTGGTGCATAAGGAGGACAAATTCTGGGGAAAACCCCTCCGGGTCCCCTTCCCCCATTGGAGAGTCGGCTGGGTTGATATCATCAGTTCCCCCGGTGAGGTCTTCCCTTACCGGGGCTAGAACAGGCGGAGAATCCTCTTCCCGTGAAGCCGAAGGCGAGACAGACGTTCCCTCCCCAAGGGAGGAGGCAAGAAGCCCTGAAGAGCCCTCTAACCCCAGGGAACACGCTGCACATAAGGAGGCTGCATCTAACGCCTGGCCGCGTGACCCACACGCGCGGCAGGCCTGCAATTCTGTTTTCGGTCCCATCCGCAGCAGCGCGCAGATAGTCTGAAGTGAAACAGAAAAGGGCGCGAATAAAAAAAGAAACGCTTGGAGCCGCGACGCGGAGAAAATTTCAGTCAGGCAGGACCAGAAAAACAAACTTTTCGTGCTGCGGGCTAAGAGACTACCGGCTGAGGAGAAAAAAATGTGCGCAGCCGTGCCGCGGGAAAGGAGCCTGTCTATAGTGAAATCGCAAGGCCCCCAAGCAGGGAAGCAGCGAGTAACAAGGCACACGGAGAAAAACTCACCCTTGCCCTCAGAAAACGACCCGGAGCCCTGGGAGCTGAGGGGAACACTGCTGACAGCTTCCCCGGCCGGCCTTAAAAGACCCGGACCCTCCTGCACCTCTCCTTACCTCAGCACTGAAGGCTGTCAGTCAGCTGCAGTGAAAACTGTTTTTTTTGTTTGTTTTTTTTAATTAAACTTTACCAAGACACAGAGAAAAGCTGTTGCAGGAGACAAGGAGCAGCTGTAGCACAGACGGTGGTGAGTAGCCAGGAGCCTCTGGTCGTCAGACACTGAACTGTGGCGGGCGAAATCCTGACAGGAATATCCAATTCCCCGGACGCCCGGCTTCTACTGAGGGATGGCCCACGAAGGCGCCTATCACCTCAGGAAGCGACCGTAAACCAAAAAATTAATTTCAAACTAACTAAATAAAAAATATAACTAAAGACTGCAGGTGTGCATCTGTACCACCCGCTGGAGACAGAGAAATACTGAGGGACTGCAGGTGGCACTCGTTATGTAGCAGTGCCCAAAGTTCTTATTGTTCTCTGACTCCACCTGCTGGTAGGGATACACAACCCACTTTTCTGGACTGATCTGGGGATGTTCAGGAACTGCCCCCTACCCGGGGAATCATGGAGCGGGCCTGCTCCCCATCATTGTGCGGTTTTGTCACTAAGGGGGGCTCAGGGGTTCCCTTCCTTTGGAAATCTATTCCCCCCGAAAGGGCTGAGATCTGCCTGGGACTCTAACTGGGCGAGAGATCTGGCCTCTACTGCCCCTCTGTCTGTACTCCCTGGGCCACTGTCTCCAGTTGCCTCCCCTTGCAAAGCCTCTGGGGGCTTCTCTTCTGGTCACCTTTGGGGCCTCGATCCTCCCCAGTCTTTGACCATCCTCTCTGGGTCTTCTCCAAACAGAAACCTCCCCTTTAAGGGTAGCTTTCCTAACCTGGTCTTGGACGATGCATCTTCAGGACCCTGGGTCCCTCTCGCTGAGACCAGATTAGAAGGGCCCTGGCTACATAACCTCTACAAATAGCTGCCTGGAGGGCCAGGGATGAAAGTTCAAAACCTTTCTTTAATAACATTTCCACATTCCTGTCCTGAGGGTCTTTCAGGGCTGCTTCACTTTCTGCTGGATGGGAGGCAAAACCAAGAGTGTGGACTGATCCGGGTACGTACAGGGAACGCCGCATCTTCTCTAGGCAGATCTAGAAGCCTCTCCTATTAGACACAGCCACTGCACGCTTCTAAGCCTAGACTCCGGGATTTCCCACTCCGCTCTCAGCATATCCTGGATTGCTGAAAGGTTGGGAAAGGCTTTAACAAGGTTTCCTAATCCCTGTCAGAATGGGAGTCCCCTTCATTCTAGCCTTGGGCATTTCTTCTTTCAGACTTAGACTTTTGTAATTAGAGCCCCCCCAGCTCATCGATCCTAAACAATCGCACAACTGAGTCCCTAGCCTCTGCTTCTTCCTTACCTAACGTCTCTTCCTGGGAAGAGCCTTCCTCCTCCTCTCTTCCCAGGCTGAAAGTGGCTTGGGATTTTCCCCCTGAAGAAAGAGCCTTATTCTGCTACCTTTCATCTGGAGGTCGGCTTGGTGTATAGGAAAACTCCAGACTCCTCCACCCCTGGGGGCTCTTGTCGCCGACACTGCTTGCTGGGGCTGCCCCACCCTATGAAGCAGCGAAGGAATGGCCTTGGACCGCCCTGAAACTTGTTCCAAAGGCTGAGGAAAGGATGCGGCTCCCCAGCGCACGCCGTTCAGGTGGCCCAGCCCTGCCCCTTCCTTCCCCGGGGCCTGCTTGTCGCCATCACGATTGTGGCAGAAAGAGGCAGCGATGCTAGGGGCCCACCGGCCCCTGCACCTGGAGCACTTCCTCCCCTGTCACACCTGGGGCAGGCAGCAATGTTCGGGCTGGGCTGCTTCTCCGCCCCCTTTTTTTTTTTTTTTAACTCAAAGTTAGGCAACTTCGTCTGGAAACCAGGAGACCAAAACAACTGGTGGCCCTGGGGAAAGAAAGATCAGACCTACAGAGGCTGTTGTCCCACGGGTCCCCACCCCAGCCCAGGCACCTAGGGAAAGCCATTGTCTTACACTGCTGGACCAGCGACATCTGTGCTCCGTCTCATCTGCTGGAGGCAGAGACTACCGGCTTCCCCTCTGCTGGGCCTGCCTTTGTGGTAGTGACTTCAGAGGGGAAGCTTTCGCACTCTGTCCCCATCTGCTGGTGGGAGGGAGAATCCCATAAGATTACTGGTCTGGCAGGACAAAGAGGAAGTCACCATTGAACCCATATGCTTCAGCCAGAATAAACAACTTACGTGCAGAAAGAGCTCTGGTCACAGGTCTTAAAATTACTTCTGTCCACGGCCAAAGAGGTTGCAATGCAGAAGGACATCCAGCCAAGAGCTAGTATTGGAAAGCTGAAGGAGAGGAAGAAGAAAAGTGAAGGGCTGCAGAGTATCATAACTCCCCGCTCCTTCCCAGGACACAATCACAACTCCCCTTCTCCCCATTCACAGCTGCTGCCCCTCCTCCCCAGGGGGACACACACAAGAGAATGAGGGGGGTTGCATGGCATCATTACGTCCCCATCCTCAATACATGGCCCTGCCCCTTTTCCTCCAGACACCAGATGCAGTCTTGGGTTGGGGATCCTGCTTGCAAACACTGTCATGCTTGCAGGCTTCCAATCTTGCTCTCAACCTCAGGTCTCCTGGGCAGAAGCAAGATGTGAGCCAAGTTGGACCTGATCAATGCCTCTTTAAAAAGGCTGGCGTTGCTACTGTACCTACAGACAGACCATGACAAGTCCCTTCTGGTGCCACAGGTGATTCACATCATACAAAGTCCAAAGCACTGCAAATTCAGCAAGGAAGCCCAGACATGTCACAGGACCCAGCCTTACTTCATGTGTGCTTCTATTACTCTCATCTGTGCAGCAAAACAGCCTCCCACTGGAGACAAGGACAGGTTGTAAGATCAAAAAAGCATGGGATAAGCACAGGGAGTGGTGGAGCTGAGCAGTTGGTGTGGATGGGCAGATTCGGCAGGCCATATGATCTTTTTCTGTCTTCACGTTTTTTTATGTTAACACAATCCCCAAGGATTGTACCAAGCAGACAGAATTTCCAGAGCAAAGCCCAAGCTCTCTACTGCTCAGCTGAAATCCCAGGGGCAGGCTTTGTTTATCTGATGTACCAGCAGCACTACTAATCCTCCTGAGCCCTCTCAAATTCGCTGTACACAACCTGAAAGCTGCAAGTCTGCCCCCTGAAAGCAAACTTCTGCTTCCAGAGAAAATGCTTCCTAGGATATCACTGCATAAACCCCCTTTGCAATTCTAATGCAAAAACCATAGAGACAGTAAATATAAAAAAAGCAGAAGGAGACTAGCACTCCTGCACTTCAATCAAAAAAAAAAAAAAAAAGCAGTCTACTATATTAATGTGCAATATATTAAAATAAAAATGCAGACCCACTTCAGAACAAGCATTCATGACAAAGAGGGATATGATAAAGACAGAATTGAACTTCGGGATTCATTGCGTTACATGGATCAGCCTCATAAATGAACGAAGGGTAGAAACAGATGGAGACTTGCACGAGAATGTTCATTTATACACAGGCAGTAACCATGCGTACCTGAGTTTATTAAAATGCTTTTATATTTACCTTACAACACCAAACTCAAAAATAACAAGGTAAGTTTCCATCATACACATACACACCACACCACCACAGAACACAAATAGCACTAGTAGTAGAAGTGCAAATAATCCAGCACATCCACTGCCCTATCACAGATTAGGTACAGCACAGGTGATAGCAATGCAAACAACCCTCCTACACTGCCACATCTGCAGTACAAACAGCAGCAGTGATTACTTCCATCACATACACTAAGCGCTTCCTGGTTAAACATTTAAGATGTGTAAGAAGAGCGATCTTCAAGGCAGCATGGACATGTAATTTCCCTCTGCATCTGTTCTTAAGCTTTTCTCTGCTCTAAAGCAGTGTTTCTCAATCCTGTCCTGGAGGTACACCTTTCTAATATAGTTTTCAAGATATCCATAATGAACATGCATGAAATAGATTTGCATGCATTGGAGACCTAGTATATGCAGATCTGTCTCATGCATATTGATTATGGATGCCCTGAAAACCAGACAGGTTAGGAGTGCCTCCAGGACAGGTCTGAAAATTTCTGCTCTAAAGTATCAATTTCTATTAGTCTGATCTTTGAGTCATACTTAAGCAACAGATTTTTCCAAATACAAATCAAAAACACTCTATCAGACAAAGTTAAACTACAAACAGGAGTCCCACAGGGTACAGCCCTGTCCGCAACACTCTTTAACATTTATCTCCTCCCAGTATGTCACCTACTCGCTGGACTTGGAATAATACACTATATATATGCAGATGACATACAACTACTATTACCCATCGTAAACACAATCGAAGAAACAATGAAACTGGCTAATATGTATCTTGAAATAATCAAACAACTCCTAAACTAAATTGAACTGGTAATAAACATTGATAAAACTGAATTCTTACACCTAGAACGAAAAAAATATACACCCTACACACCTACAATCGCAATTAAAAATAATCAAACCGTAGAGTTAGCAATAAAAGTACGGAATCTAGGGGTAATAATTGACCCTGAGCTTAACATGAAACACATTTCACAGAAATTAAAAGAAGGCTACGCCAAACTAATGGTCCTTAGAAGACTGAAACCCCTGCTAACACTGAATAATTTTCGCACAGTCCTACAGGCAATGATATTCGCGAGCACAGACTACTGTAACTCTCTGCTATTAGGGCTACCTCAAGTTACTATTAGACCACTCCAAATATTGCAAAATTCCTCTGCTAGAATTTTGACAGGCAAAAAGAAAAGAGACCACATCACAGGTACACTTGCTGAATTACACTGGCTTCCAACTGGACAAAGAATACAATACAAAGCATTGTGTATAATTCATAAACTAATCCATGATGAAAAGGCCAACTGGCTTAACACAGCTCTGCACGTACATGTACCACACAGAAACCTTAGATCTGCCAATAAAGCTCTACTAACTATTCCTTCTGTTAAATCAGCTCGCCTCACTCAGGTAAGGGAGAGAGCACTGTCGCTGGCTCCACCTGTTCTATGGAACTCCATGCCACTCGAAATAAGGCTGCAGAGAAATTTGAAACTATTTAAAACTAAGCTGAAAACCTGGCTTTTTAAACAAGCTTTTTATAAAGACAAAGAGAAGGAGAAAGCAGTTGAAAGATAATGACGCACCAAGTAATCAGTTTTTTCCTCTAATATCTCCAATTGCATATTAATGCTAGATTTGAACCGCTTGACAGTTTTTCAACCGACATATAAGCCTTAATCAACACATAGTCTTTTCTTATTAAAATATGTTACCATTTTATGTTGGCACATGTATAATTTGTAACCTATACCAATTATAGTTTTTTCTTATTGTGCCTTTCTGTAAACCGTTGTGATGGTGAATTAATTTAACGACGGTATAGAAGAGGTTTTAAATAAATAAATAAATAAACAAACAAACCCTGGACATATAGTAATCAAGTGCTTACAGAGAAATCAAAGGCACTGCCAAGCAGGTTTATTGTATGAAAAGAGTTTCCTAACTTTCAGGTGAATAGAAACCTCTTTCTCTGACTCCCATGGGACATCTCTTGCTTTTTTAACCTGATGCTTTAGCACAGTGTTTCTCACAAACGGGCCGATGCAGTAAAGTGCGCTCAAGCTGAGCGCACTGTTAGCCCCGTTTGGCCACGCGGTTTCGACGCGCTATTTTTACCCCTTATACAGTAAGGGGTAATAGCGCATGAAAAACACGCAGCCAACAACACCCCCCCCCCCCCCCGAAACTAATGGCGCCCGCAACATGCGTGATACAGAAAGTGAAATGTGCAGCCAAGCCGCATATTTTAATTTCGGCCGGCACCAGGAAAGTGTACAAAAAAGCAGAAAAAACTGCTTTTCTGTACACCCTCCAACTTAATATCATAGCGATATTAAGTCTGAGGCCCCAAAAGTAAAAAAAAATGTAAAATCTGCCCGCAGCCCACAGGTTGGAAGACGGACACTCAATTTTGCCAGCGTCCATTTTCCGAACCCGTGGCTGTCAGCGGGTTCGAGAACCGAAGCAGGAAAAATTGAGCGTCCACTGTCAAACCCGCTGACAACCACCGCTTCTGTCAAAAAAGAGGCGCTAGGGACACACTAGTGTGTCCCTAGCGCCTTTTTACCGCGGGTCCTCATTTACATATTATTTTTACTGAATCACGTGCCCAGGAGAGTGGCCTGGGCGCGCATCGGGAGAGCTGGCGCTCGCCGGCTCTCCCGCGGGTTTTTCTGTATCGGCCCAAAAGTCCTCGAAGCGCACCTAGCCAGTTAGGTTTTCAGGATATCCACAATGAATATGCATGAGATAGATCTGTATGCACTACTTCCTTTGTATGCAGATCTATCTCATGCATATTCATTGTGGATATCCTGAAAACCTAACTGGCTAGGTGTGCCCCGAGGACTGGATTGTGGAGCACTGCCCTAGCAAAGGAGCACTTTAGTTTTAACTCCAATGACTCATCACTTCATATAATGCAGGGGTAGACAATTCTGGTCCTACGGTGCCACAAGCAGGTCTGGGTTTCAGGATATCCACAATGAATATGCATGAGATATATTTGCATACAAAGGAGGCAGTGCATTAAACATACTTCATGCATATTCATTGGGAATATCCTGAAACCCAGACCTGTTTCTGGCACTCCAGTACCAAAATTGCCTAGGCTGGGTTAGTCTGGAAAGGTGGGAGGGAATGGGGGCTGGGAATCAGCCACAGCAAGTGAAGCTTTCTTCTACTTATTTCTAGAGCACTGCCAGACAGTTCATTCCCTAGCCCTGTGTGTAGAAGCAGGGCCCCTCCAGATGTGCAACATAGTATACAGTGATTCACCCTGCCAGTCTGGTTTTCAGAATAGCCAATACAAATGTGCATAGTCTATTTGCATTCAATGAATGTATACAAATATTTTCTTGGGCATATTCATTGTGCATATCCGGAAAACCAGCATGGCCGGATAGGTCCAAAAGATCAACTTAACCAAGAACAGGGAAGGAAGTATGTCCAGACTATGGAGCTCTGGGGCAGTTGCCTTTCCCAACTAAACCCTAGCAAATTGACTCAGCATTGGGTTTGCATCTATGTACTTATAAATCCATAGACTCGGGTCAAGTTTAGGCACGAGCCCTCAAACACAGGGTCAGCTCCAAGCGCCGGGCCCAGCTCTACCCCTGCTTCCCTCCCTGTTGCCTGCTGGGATTCGTAGTTTCTTGCCGGGTCCTGGTGCCCGCCACCGCTCCCCTTTTAATCAGGGCGACCTTTTGACTATGCAGAAGACAGATCGGAACACACTGAGTCTCGGCGCCAGGCTGATGCATGCAATTCTTTATACTTAAATCATTCACAAAAGGATCCGAGGGGGGGGGGGAAATGGGAACCATTTAAGAGAATACACAGAAGCTCCAGCGCTGTACTCCCCCCCCCCCCAATTCTCCCACCGCAGGGGGGGGGTCTCTCCCGGCCCCGTTACCCCGGAAACCCGCTCACCTCCCAACCGCCGCCACTGCCGCCATCTTGGAATCGCACGTGACCTTCCAGCGCCCCTCCCCGTGCCTTCCCCTCCGAGGCGCCGGACACGTCACCCGCCGCCGATTGGTCCCGCGCCCTCGGTGACTGCTGAAAGCCTGGGAGGGGGGCGGTGGGGCTCAGTGCCTCGGCGTTGCCAGCTTGAGCCGCTTTCTTTCCCCCCTTGGGCTGGAAAAAATTGGTTGTTGGGTCAGTTTTGAACTGGGCGGCCGCGTGGCTGAGCGCTCACCGCTCTCTATGTCGCTGGCGGCTTTTTTCTTCGCCTCGGGCAGCCCGGCCTGCAGTCGCAGAGTTATGACGTCAGGGCGAGACGGACGGCAGGGCAGATGGCAGAAGGCGACTGTAGCTGCAGAAAGTGAAGTTGATCTCCCAAAGCTCAGTCTAGCTCTAGCCTTTTCGCTAGCATGTATGGTAGATCTACACTAGTAGCCACTGCATGAGCCCTGCGCGCCTGCAGTCCTGTCCGTAGCTGAAAATAAGTGGTTATAACGAGAGAATAACAAGCAAGGAGCAACAACAACCGGGAAACTTTCTGGGGGAGGGGGGAGGTGGGAGGGAATGTGCGACTGGTTGTCCCACTGTGCACGGAAAACACTTGTTACAGATTAGCAACTTTGCTTTTTCCATGGACAAGTGAGACAGCAATCACACTCATGGGACTCCCAGTCTGTCTCTCAAACACACCCCAGACACCTCCCTGCCCAGTTTCTGTCTCTCACACTCACCCCAGTCACCTCCCTGCCAAGTCTCTGTTTCTCACACTCACCCCAGTCACCTCCCTGCCCAGTCTGTCTCTCACACACACCCCAGTCACCTCCCTGCCAAGTCTCTGTTTCTCACACTCACCCCAGTCACCTCCCTGCCCAGAATCTGTCTCTCACACTCGCCCCAGTCACCTCCCTGCCCAGAATCTGTCTCTCACACTCGCCCCAGTCACCTCCTTGCCCAGTCTGTCTCTCACACACCCTTTGCTAAGAGCCCCAAATGCTGTGTTCCCCTTTAATTTTGCAGTGGCAGATTTCCCAGGGCTGCCAGTTGCCAGCTAGAGGCTTTACAGTCACTAGAAAAACTACGACTGTGTTTTTCAACTTTTAATCATCGGTTTCCCCACTTAGATATTAGTCCATTCATTAAGGAACATTTTTTAGAAAACTCTCTTTTTCATTTGTTATTTTTTAAGCAGTAATGAACACTTATCATAGCAGGACTTGAACGCCATCTGAAACTGCACAGCCCGACACAGCTCGTGTTTCTTAAGGCTTCATCAGGGGCAGTGAAGTTGGATTCAGTGTCTACAATGAAAGAGCAAATAATGCCGGTGCCATATATATTAGGTTCAAAAGTTACCTTATATCGCTGTTTAGATAATACATACGTTCCTGGAATCTGCCAAGCTACATATTCTGTTACTCGGTCTCAGCTTTTAGCGAACGACAGGATCCGCCATTTTTTTTTGACCAGTTAAACCATTTACTGATTTACAAAAGAACCAATCAGAAAGCAGGACTGAAAAATTAGAGAACCAATCAGAGATTATATCAACGAGGACCATTCAACACAATCATTCAAACCTTGCGGTGATTGGGATGCGAGTGTGAAAATCCACCATTGCTCCTGATAGTTGAGTAAATAGCTCCACGTTGACTTTTGACAACTTTTTCTAAAATCGTCCATTTTAGCTGGTCAAAAGTATGGTTAGCATCAATACAATGGCTAACAATCGGAGCTTCAAGGTTGCCTGTATTTACACGACTCCTGTGTTCCCGAAGTCGTATTTTAATTTGCCTGCTAGTATGGCCCACATAGATTAGAGGACATGGGCACTGAATCAAGTAAACGTGTGTCGATTCACATGTTGAGTCATGTTTTTTTCTGTACATACTGCCAGTAGTGGGGTGTTGCCAAAAGTTACCCTCTATAGTATTGCTGCACATATCGCATTTACCACATTGACTGTGAATGCCTTGCGTCACGGGTTGAACATCCTGTATGAGTGAAGCATGTACGACTTGGTCACGAATATTTTTACTTCGTTGGTATGAGAACAGTGGAAGTTCTGCAAAGATCGAGTGAAGCTGTAGGACATGCCAATGTTTTTTAATACTTTCAGCAATCAAATATAATTTGACGGTGCGTAAAAGTACACAGATATCTGCAGTAACAGATTGTTTCGATTGATATTGCAATAGAGCAGTACGTGGAGAATACCACGCTCTTTTAGAGGCTTTGTATACTGCAGAATACGGATAACCTGGGTGAAAAAATCTAGTTGCTAGTAACCCAACTTGTATTTTTAAATTCGCAGTCTGATGAACAGAGTCGCCGGATTCTGAAAAACTGGCTAATGGGGAGGCCATTTTTAAATGGAACTGGAGGAGGTAAGGGAGGTAGAGTGGAAGGGCCAGAGCCAGGTCTGTCCTGTGAAAAGGGGAGGAGCCAATTGTGAACTCTTTCCTACACATACATATATGCAAAAATACCCAGTAGCAGCAAATGCAGTGGGTCATTTACCTCCTGTCTCTTTGCCTTTTCCCATCCTGTCTCATGGCCTGTCAGTTGTGCCAGGAAAGTACATCAAAATCAAGGTAGTTGATTTGTGTGCAGTTCTCATCTTGGGGTAAGCAGCTCCAACACTCTTCGATCTGTTGTTTTTGGGGGTTTTTCTGGGGATCCTCCACCGGTTCTGCTCCAGTTCTGCAGGAAGCTGAAAAAGATTGATACCACCAGCTCTGGTCCATTTCTTGTGGGGGAGCCAGAACTGATTTACACTGCCGGCTCTACTCTGTTTCCTTGTGTCCTGGGAAAAAAAGGTGACTGCCGTCTTGGGCTGTTACAGAAATTAAGCCCTGGGTAACAGACACAAAAAGAGGTTGAATTAGCACAGGTCTGAAACTTGTGAACTGTAGTGCTTATTGGGGCCAGAACTGAAGCCGTGACTGGCACTATTGCACATTAACCTTTGCTAATTCAACCCCCTTTTTATTGTTGGGCGGCCTCTGCTTCCCTCTCACCTTTCTCCTCCTGTTCCCTGTAGAAGAGGAAGGGAGGGAGGACAGGAGGGACGGAGCTGGATTAGTGAATCGTGTGACTGTCCTCTGCTCTGGCTGCTCCAGGCTCATCCTTTCCTCTCCGCTTCCCTGCAGGCTGCCTGGAGGGCAGATACTGGAACAGGACAGCCCTGCCGCTCTACCTCTTAAGTCTGAAAAGACGTGGCCGATCCCCAGCAAATTGAGTCCTGGATAAAACTGGACCAGATGCTAAGAGAGAGAAGTCAATCACAATATAATGTAAGCTGTAAGGGAGATGTCTGTTTCATCTTACAACACAATAACATTAATCAAGGTTAGCAATACCAAATTTAGGAGCATTTGGTGCTCGCCATCTAGGTGCAAGATGGTAGCTAATGTCCTAATTTAGAATTCGTAAAAATTCTTTAAGGGTAATAAGCTCGATCTGTGCCTGATCACAGATTATAGCCCAAGAGCAAAAGTATCAACGATTACATTGCAGGTTTTGAGGGGTTATTTTAGGAAGCCTTAATTGTACGATGTGAGGCAAAACCTTCAGAAGCATTTGAGATGTGGATCCCATCTTATTACAGAGCACCTCTAAAGCAATTGAATTAAGGACTCTAAGGCCTGGATTCTCTAAGGTCACAGACCTTAGAGAATCCAGTAGCAGGGGGGCAAAGCAGGGGGCGGTCCTGCGATAGCCAGCAGCGATCGCACCTCCGCGGTGCGATCGCTGGCGGCTTTTGCGCCGAATAACTACACCTTTTATGGTTATTCGGTGCAAAACTGGCGGCGATAAGGAGTCTCTTACCTTTTGCCGCCAGCGATGTGTCCGCAGTGTCGGCCCCGGTGCCACCCCGACTCCTCCTCTTCCGGGGCAGACTCCGCCCCGAGTTAGCTATCGCACGCAAAGTCCCTTTTCGCATGCGATAGCTTTAGAGAATGACCCCCCTAAGTGTAGTTCCTGTGCCATCTAAAACTGTATTCAATAATTCACGCTTGTATCAAAATTGCTTATCTTGGGGTATAGTTGACTGCATATCAAGCCACACATTAAACATATGCATGTGACCATTGACAAGCTAAGAACAATTTGGATATTTGTAAGCAACTAAAACAATTTAGGAATCAGATGCCAAGCAAGAAAATGGGATTCCACATTATATAAAACATCATTTAAAACCTGAAAAGGCTGTCCTTAGAGTCTAGGAGGGGCAGAGGTGATAGGAAGTAAACAAATTACATGACAAATCAAGTTCGGGTAATATGCTGTTGATTACTCTGGAGCCCTGTATAGGTAAACTGGCCAGGTACTCTTATCTTGCCAGGCGATAATGTACAGAGTCAAGGCAGTAAATCTCCTGGAAAATATTTAATTGTTGTGTTCTTTCTAAAATGTAGAAGTAGGTGGATCACAGGCTCTTTCTGTGCAGAACAGAAACTTGGTATGATGAGGTCTTTTCCTGCAGGCAGAGGTCAGAGGATAATTCAGACAGTGATAGACTCCAGCGATGGCATTAATCCACCATTCTGACAACAGTTCCTGTAATAAAACTTAGGTAAAAATAAAGCACAAACACAAAACAAAAGCATGATAAAAGCGAATGAATGTGGGCTACACTAAGTGCTAGAAACTAAGTAAAATGAACAATAATTGGGATACACTAAATGATAAACAAAATGAATATTCCTTTTTATATAGAACAGTATAAAACATCACTTGCCAATATATATATGGCAGATCTAATATATAAGACTCATTAACTCTACAGCAGAAGGAAATATAATGTAGAGGTTACCATCCCATGGGAAACCTTTTTTACCCTGTGCAGGCATCAGTAATTGCCTTGAAACAGAAATCTATAAACCGCATTATTAACATATGGGTTCAGCTGCGTGATATGTTGCCAGCACCGCTGGTTGTCAGTCATTTGCACATACATCTGTCTGGGCTGCTAGCAAATCAAGTTTTAACTTGTCTCACTCTGATTTTAAATTGTCTTGCTCTAATGTGAGTTGATCTTGTTCCCACTTTATTTGTTTCTAACTCATCTCACTGTGTTTTTAATTCAAGACTCTTGCTCTGTATGTTTGTCTTATTAGATTGTAAGCTCTATGGCGCAAGGACTGTCTTTTTTTGTGCTTTTGTGCAGCGCTGCATATGTCGTGTAGCACTATAGAATTGTTAAGTAGTAGTAGTAGCAATTTTTAAATTTACCTCTGCCTTGTCCTCACCAGGATCCATATTCTTTCTGCCCTCTGTCTCTGCCATGTGTGACATTGTTGTTATCTGTGATGGCCGACTCTGCCAAGCAGATCCTTCCAGAGCATTACAGTATCAAAAGGTGATTCTATTGGGTCCTCTGAAAACAGCAGCAGGTGTTTAATAACTTTGGGGGGGAGAACAGTTCTAAGAAAAGTCCCTTAGGCCATTACATAAGAGTAACAGTGAGGAGACAGCCACTCCTCACTGTAACCCTTCCATAATGCACTTTCTACATTGGAAAATGAAGATGGCCCAGCAATAGAATATGAAGTGATGTCCGAAAGGGAAGTAGTCACCCAATGCACCCAGGATCAAATGTCAGAAAAGAAAGTTTCTTCTGCTGGGAGACTCGGTCATCAGTGGAATCAGTTTGGGAACTCATTTTGATGGGCACACTATAGTTAAATGCCTTCCAGGATCCTCAGCTAATAGAAATGCAAACCAAGTGGTCAAAGCAATTATAGAAGAAGGTTGATATCCATCTGGGGACTAGTAACCTCGCTAGAAATGGTGACCATGAAGTACAGAAAGATTTCCAAAATCTAGGGAAAAAGATTAGACACATGGCAAAGACTATTGCCTTTTCAGAAGTATTACCTGTTCATGGAAAGGATAGGCCGTGCCATATAGATAGCTTCAATGCCTGGCTCAAAACCTGGTGTACGGAAAGTGGTTTTGGGTACATTGGAGGCTGGGGCCATGTATGGAGCAATAATAGGTTATAGGGTAAGGATGGCCTACGTTTGTCTATGGCAAGAAAGAGGATACTACGTGAAAACTTCAGATCCTACATTATCAGCATTTAAACCAGAGAGCAGGGGTGGCAGGAGGTGGCCAGTGAAATTGTTACATCTCCCCCAAGCAAAACAGGAAGAGGAAATAAAATCAATCAGTTAAAAAATGCAGAAAAGGTGACTAGAAAGAGCAGCTGGAAAGCTATGAGCACAAAGGCTCGCAGTTTGGGCAATAAAGTCCCAGACCTGCAGGCCCTAATGGTGGAGGCAGACTTGGACATCATTGCTGTTACAGAGACATGGTTCACTGAGTCTCATGATTGGGATACGGCCATTCCGGGCTACAACTTGTTAAGGAAGGACAGAGAGGACAGGAAAGATGGAGGAGTAGCGCTTTATGTCAAAAACAATATCCAAGCAATTGAAAATCAAAGGACGTGGGCTAAGGAAGAAGCATTATGGACCATCCTAAAAAAAGATGATGATGCTTCCATTTTTACTGGTGTGGTCTACAGACCTCCAGTTCAGACAGAAAAGCTGGACAGAGATCTGATCAAAGACATCGAAAAGATAGGGAAGGAGGGAGAAGGGTTATTCGAAGATTTTAATCTGCCGAATGTAGACTGGCGTGTCCCTTCTGCAGAATCTACGAGAAGTAGAGAGATAGTGGATGCCCTGCAAGAGGCTCTGCTCAGACAAATGGTAATGGACCCCACAAGAAAGGATGTGATACTTGACCTGGTGCTCACAAATGGGAATAATGTATCTAATGTCCGGGCAGGTGCCTACCTGAGTACAAGTGATAATCAGACGGTATGGTTTGGTATCGCGAATAAGATACAAAAGACTTGAATTTTGAATTTCAAAAGGAAAGACTGACAAGATGGAGATGTACCTGGAGGAAGAACTAGAAGACTGGGAGAAAATGGGCGAGGTGGAACAACAGTGGGCTACATTAAATGGAGCTACTACAAAAGGCACAAAACTCAATGTTAGAAAAGGAAACAAAAGTAAGAGGAATAAGAAACCGATCTGGTTCTCAAAAGTGGTGGCTGCAAAATTAAAGGCAAAACAGAAACAGTGTTCAGGAAGTATAAAAGATCCCAAAAAGAGGCACACAGAGAACAATACCTGGTGAAAATGAGAGACAAAGAAAGGAATCAGAAAAGCAAAGGATCAAGCGGAAGAAAGGATTGCCAAAGAGATAAAGAGGTGAGAAATCATTTTTCAGATACATACGAGAAAGAAGGAAAGCCCGAAGTAGTATAGTGAAATTGAGAGGTGACAAGGAAATGGTAGAAATAAACAAATAATTCAGTTCAGTGTTCACTAAAGGGGACCCTGGAGAAGGACCTTTGCTGCTTATCAAGACCGTAGAAGGGGATGGGCTAGACACAACTCCTTTTACAGAAGAGAGTGATTGGGAAGAGCTTAGGAAAACTGAAAGAGAGGACAAGACCATGGAGCTGGATAAGGTACATCCCAAGAGATGTCCTGGTGGGTCCTCTAAATGACCTGCTCGATAGATCCCTGGAAATGGGAGTGGTTCTGCGAGATTGGAGATGAGCGGTGGTGGTCCCACTTCATAAGAGTAGTAACAGAAAGGAACCTGGAAACTACAGGCCGCTTAGTTTCATCTCAGTGTAGGAAAATTAATGGAGACCCTGCTGAAAGAAAGGATACTGAACTATCTACAGTCTGGTAAGTTGCTGGACCCAAGGCAGCATGGATTCTCCAGGGGGAAGGTCCTGTCAGATAAATCTGATTTTTTTTGATTGGGTGACTAGAGAATTGGATCAAGGAAGAGCGCTCAACGTCACCTCCTTGGATTTCAGCAAAGCTTTTGATACTGTCCGGCATAGGAGGCATGTGAATAAAATGAGAAGCTTGGAAGTGAGCGCCAAGGTGGTGGTGTGTATTTCAAACTGGTCGACTGATAAGAAACAGTGTGTAATGGTAAATGAAAACTACTCTGAAGAGAGAGCTATGTCAAGTGGCGTGCCACAAGGATCAGTTTTGGGACCAGTTCAATATCTTCATGAACAACACCGCAGAAGAAATAGAAGGTAAAGTTTGTCTATTTACAGTAACACTAAGATCTGCAACAAAGTGAGCATGCCTGAGGGAGTAGAGAGAATAAAATGTGATTTACGAAAGCTTGAAGAGTGATCAAAGATTTGGCAGCTGGGATTCAATGCCAAAAAGTGTAGAGGTGTGCATCTGAGGTGCAGTAATCCAAAAGACCTGTATATGGTGGGGGGTGCATGGACCAAGAGAGGGATCTTGGCATGATAGTGTCTGGGGATCTGAAGAGGATGAAGCAGTGTAACAAGGCCATAGCTAAAGCCAGAGGAATGCTGGGTTGCATAGAGAGAGGAATAACCAGTAAGAAAAAGGAGGTGGTGATGTCTTCGTACAGATCCTTGGTGAGGCCTCACCTGGAGTACTGTGTTCAGTTCTGGAGACCGTATCTCAGAAGGGACAGAGACAGGATGGAGGCAGTCCAGAGAAGGGCGACCAGAATGGTGCGGGGTCTGTATCAGAAAACCTATGAGGAGAGGCTGGTACATGCAATATGCAAGAAAATGTGTCGAGATGTGGAGGATTGGAATTAATAACAAACACACCGTAATCTTCCAATACAAAATTTCTCCAACTTAATCAAAGAGCGTTTCAATTTAAATTAAGACCTTCATAGTAGGCATTACTGGTCGAACACTTTCATTTGCCTTATATGCAATCATCGGTCTCTGTCCATCAACCACTGTATATTAATATCTATTTTTTAAGCACATTTTCTTTGCTTTTAAAATTAGAAACTTATCTCATTCTTGACAGTGGAATTTTAAGTCCCGCACAGGCATATGGCTTGAATGCTGTGCAGGACTGTAAATTGGATTATTTCACGTATGTGACCTACAATATACAAATATTCTACCTACCCAACTAGCGACCTGCTGGAAAACATCGCCGTCAGACAAGCTCCCAAAATGGAATCATTATTAGTATTGTACATGTTCACTTTCCCAGAGCAGTGGGTAGCCCCAGAAAATACACAGAAAGGCAGGAGGTAGTCATATAATAAAAAGCTACATCACCTTGCCGACGCTCAAGCGGAGAAGCTTGCAGAGCACCACAGAAGGTAAGAGGCAAGACTAGGGGAAAGAGACCTTTTTTTTTTTGGCTCGCTGGTGATCGAGGATTAGGCTCCTGGAAAGGCTGGAGGAAAGAGAGACAGTAGCGCTGTAAGATAGGAGAGGGAAGAAGGGGTTAGGGGAGAGACTGTTGAGCATGATGGGAAGGGGCCCAAGACAGAGGGGGGGTTGAGTGGAGGGAAAGAGAAGGATTGAATGGAGGGACAGGAGAGGAAGGAGGGGATTGTGGGGGTAAAGAGTGAAAGTGGGCGTAGGGGATGGGGAAGATAAATGGGTTAGAGGCAGAGTTAGGGGGTGAGGGGAGTGTAGGGTAAGGAGGTGAGGGAAGTTCTTGAGCACATTCTGCAGGGGGAAAGAGGATTGGGAAGGGATACTGGTAGTGGTGGTCTCCTAAGGAGAGAGAAGTGTTTTATTGGGGGCCATTGAACCCTGGTTTTTTTCTCACACCCTCCTGTCTCTCTCACCCCTTTTCCTCTCTCACAACAATGATACAAAATGTAGTTGCTGAGGGAGTCCGTTGCTGTGTCAGCGTACACAATTAGCTTCAAAATCGGAACCACTCCCAACTGGACAAAGAGTAACACCAGAATGTCCTTCTGTGTTTAAGGTGGTGAGGGTGGGGTTTCAGTACCTCATGACCTCTTTAGAGAACCTTGCCCTTGTTATCCAGACATGTGAAAATGGGATGCAGGAGCGGATGGAGTTTGTCCGTCTCCTGGGGAGGATCAGCCTGCTAAAGATGAATATACTGTCTAGACTCGTATATATTCCAACATGTGCCATGCAACATCCTACTTAAAATATTCATAGACTTGCATGGCGCAATGTGCATCTTTATTTGGAGTAACCAATTAGGAACTTAAGATGTGCCATATTAGGATAGAGCAAAGACCATCAAGCCCCGCAAACTGTCTCCGACAGTGACCAATCCAGGTCAACAAGCAGATACCTGGCAGATCCCAAAGAGTAGATCATGGCTTGTGGCTTACTCCCAGGGCTAATGGTTTAAGGACTTTTTCCTCCAGGAACTTATCCAGTCCCCGCTATGGTAAATACCTTGGATACATCTTTTGACAACAGATTCTACAACTTGTTTGTGCAGAGTGGAAAAAAAAAAACTTTGATTTTTTTTTTTTTAATCTGCTTGTTTCATGGCGTATCTCCTAGGTGAATCCTAGAACCTTCTGAAAAGGAAATAACCAATCTCTATTTACCTGTTCCCTGCTACTAATGATTTTACTCTTGATGTGGCTCCATCATTGCTCTCTGCTTCCACAGGCAGGGGTTAGGGAAATGGGATTCAAACAGCAACCCAGGGCCTTGACTTTTACGGTCTGGGAAATTGATAAGCACGGGGATAACCTGCCCAATGCAGCAGAGACTGGCATAAGCTTGCTGAGCAGACAGGGTGGATCATTTGGCCCAATTCTGCTGTCATTTCTATGTTTACAGGTCTCTATCGTATTCTCTCTTAGTCATCTCTTCTCTTAAGCGGAACAGCCCTTTCCTGGGGCTGCTAGGTAGATGGGAGGGAGTGTCAGTGTTTAGGAATTGCAGGGCTCATTGCACTGGCAGCTAATTGTACAATTGCAGCTTTCTGGAAGACAGTCCTTACTCTAGAATCCTGGAGAAAGCAAGCCATGGAAATAGCTCGTATTGAGAAAATACATTTCTGTGTGGAAGGGAAAAGGCAAACCGGGTCCCCATCATCGCTTCCCTGATGAGACAGCAGCAGCAGTTTCACCTCTCCCATCACACTTCTCTATATATTATACCATCTAGGGGTGGGGGGGTGTTCTTTGTTGGAGGCAGAGCTCTTGTCCAGGCTTAATTACAGGTAAGTGATCTTGTTTTGACAGGAAGTCTGTCTTCCTGTTTCAACTGGACCAGAAGAGGAGACACGACACATGAGATGCACGCATCATATGGTGCATTTTTGTTAGAAACCTCTGGAGGAAAGGGTCAGGTATTGGCTAAAATGTAGAGAAACAGAGGCCCTGCTGTACTGGCGCCGGGAAGTGTACAGAAAAGCAGAAAAAAATTGCTTTTCTGTACACCCTCCGACTTAATATCATAGCGATATTAAGTCGGGGGTCCCAAAATTTAAAAATAATTTAAAAAAAATTTTTTTTTAATTGGCCTGCAGGTTGAAAGACAGACGCTCAATTATGTCAGCGTCCATTTTCTGAACCCGTGGCTGTCAGCGGGTTTGAGAACAGACGCCAGTAAAATTGAGCGTCGGCTGTCAAACCCGCTGACAGCTGCCGCTCCTGTCAAAAAGGAGGCGCTAGGGACGCGCTGGTGTCCCCAGCGCCTCCTTTTACCGTGGGCCCTCATTTGCATACTCGATTGCACGCCCAAGAGAGTGGCCTGGGAGCGCGTTGGGAGAGCGGGTGCTCGCCTCGGAGCGCCGGCTCTCCTGCGAATTTTACTGTTTCGGCCTGATAGTGAAGGCCGAGAATTGCCTTGCAGAAGGGGGTGCTTTCATGGTCAAATGCATGCATGGGCTCTGCTCTCTCCTTTTGCCTGAGGCTGGCTTGCTGCAGGACCATATTTTTGCTGTTTAGCTACAAACAATAGTTTTGGGGAAAATATAGTACTTGAGATACTCATACAATAATTTATTTCAGGTTTGGGAACCAGAAAATGGGTAAATGGTTGCAACAGAGAAAGCTATATAGAAAGACGTAGGAAGGCATCATGCAAAGTGTATGCCTTCTGCAGGAATGACAACGGGTTTTGGTGGTGTTGCTATTTGACCAAGTACCATATCAAATGGCCAGAAATGCCAGGAATTAAGGATTGCGTTGCTGGTAAAATATCTATGAATTCAGTAGATAGGTTTGGGGGAAATTTGAAACTGGACCATACAAAATGCACAGCAATTGTTAACTTCATTTTAGGACCCCCACAAACAGCTTGAATATGTGAGCACAACTCCTTATTCTCTACTGATGAATCAACTGACACTTCAGTGCAGAAACGTTTTTGCCTTTGTATTAAGTATTTCGGCTATGTCAACCTCGGTACGACTGAATTAGCCCAAGCAAGTGCAACTGATATAGCACATGCTATTTTTAATTCCATACAAGATAATGGTCTTAAAACTGAATACTTTCTTGGAACTGGCACAGATGGAGCTAGTGTAGTGTGTGGCACTACACACTTGGTCTACTCCGTTTTGAAAGAAAAGCAGCCCGCTACTGATAACGTTGTGTGTGCCATTTTGTTGCTCAAAAAGCCGTGCAAAGTTACAGGAGAAACATGTAGAGCGGATCTTGCAGCAATTTGATGCACTGAAGTTGCACTCGAGCCGAGTATCCTATGTGGAGCACCGCTGCTCTGCTTGGCTTCTCAATGAAACGTACAATGAGGTGAATTCTCTTTACTTGGCTTTTCTGAAGCCCATCATACATTAAAGTAGTCAACAACATTTGCCAGCTGGAATTGGGAAATACTGTACATTGGCCATAGTCTGTGACCTGCAAAGGCTTTTATATGTCAGTTCTGAAAAGGTTTAAAAGCCATCTGTTTGGCAAACGAACGCCGAAAAGCAGGTGCTCAGTTTGAAGTTGCAGAGCTGCAGTATCTACCTGTCCCCAAGCTGATCCAGACCTTGGAATCATATTCCATCAAAACGATGCAAGCAAGCTATCTGCTGGGGCTGAAGAGACAACTGGCATCGGGAACGTGGAGCTCATGAAGGAACTGCGGGTCCAGCATGAAACGAGACTTCCTGCATCGTTGGACGTGCTGACGAAATTAGGTCTTAAATGCAACGTGACACCATCCGTGACTGAACGTCCAGGACAACTGTTTTACCTGCCCAACGGAAGAGCTTGCATCACAGTGGCAGGCCATGCCCTCATGTGAATTTACAGGAAAAGAAACCATGGAAGGAGTCTGCTTGGATGTGGATAAATACCTGGTCGCTGCTGGCAGCTATTGCTCTAAAGAGATGGCACGAGGCGTGATCAGATTGCTATCCCTTCCAGTGTCAAATGCCAAAAGGTGAAAGCGTGTTCTCTCAGACGACACTTCTGAAAGATGGCACTCGTGGCAGACTGGGACTCGGCCTACTATCCAGTATATTACAGACTTGATTTGGATTGCACAGAAAGAACTTGACCTCAGCATAGTTTATTCCACTGTCTGTAGCCCAATGCCAAGCAAGAGATGGGTTATTGAATCATTAGCACTGTTCATCTGATGCTGGGTCTTAAAATTTGTTTTAATAATTGCTCACTGTTTCTAATATTAGTCTTTTTCAAAAGTGAAGATTAGTGATCTGTATAAGACATGTTTTTTGCCTCTTCTGTTTTTTATTTATCTGATACAGTACAACTTTTTAACCAGACCATTTTATTATTTCCTTTATTGTTATGGTTTGTTTAATGATTGTGCTATTCTGTGATGCATAATAGTTTGAAGCATTAAAAACAACAGACGTGTTTTGTCTGATCACTCATGTTTTCTTAAAATGCTACACATTTTACAAATTCTGCCAGGGGGAGGTAAACGTATGAGCACAACTGTAGGCATATGTATGTTACACACACACACAAAAAAAAAAAAAACCCAACTAAAACACAAACCAAAGCAAAAATAACTCACCCTAGAACCAAAAAATGAGGATCACAGTAAATTAACACATCAATAACTCATATAATTCTGATAAATTCAAAATAAAAAAAACAAAACAATCCAAAATCATATACACAGCATTGGGACCAACTAATTTATTGCTTTTTGGCCTATTGGCATTTATATTTTAGGTTAATTTTTAATATTTAATTCAGGATTACCATCCCTTTTTTTTTCTGTTATAAATGTGGAAACATGACCACATGGCCCATCCAGTCGGCCCATCCGTCCAGTTAATTTAGCATTATAATTCTCATCACTTCCCTAGAGATCCCCTTTACTTATCCCATGCTTTCTTGAATTCAGATACTGTTTTTGTCTCCAACACTTCCACTAGGAGTCTGTTCCACACATCCACCACCCTCTGTGTAAAGAAATATTTCCTAAGATGCTGTTTAGTTTCCTTGTTATGTACCTCTATATGTTTTTAAGCGAACCATCCAAAATAAACATTAGGGGGGTAGATATTCAAAGCTGGCAGTGTAAGTAACTTATCTGGTTAGAACTAATCTGGCTAAGTTCTGATCTATATTCAGTGGCATGGCAAAGCCGCTGACTATACGTATATACGTGCGCACCGCTGGATACGTCTACCTGGCTACGTTTAGACCTGCTCTATGGGGTGTCTAAACTTAGACGTAAACGTGTGCAGCTAACTCCAAACATCAGTAGTTGGCCGTATAAGTTATATGTCTTAACTCACTCCACCCCCGATCTGCCCAGTGCATGCGACTTGTAGCCACATAAGGGACTTATACGGCTAAGCAGCAGCCGCTGAACGGAGGCGCATATTCAGTGGCCACTACTAGGCCGCCCGAGTCCCACTTATCTGGCTAAATAGACCTGAACATGCTCTGAATGTTGGGCCCTCAGAGCTCAAAATTTAACTTGTGAAAATAAACGTAGTAGGGTCCAGGGCCCAACACGCTTCCTCTGCTCATGAAGATTTAATCAGCAGGGGGGCAGGGCCGACAGATCTGCCAGCCCAGACAGAGGCAGGCCCTGACTCTGTGGGTCCGTCTCCGGAAACATCACCAATCCAGGGGAGGAAAAGGCCAATCGGCGTCTAGGGCAGGGGATAGGGGTGGGCACCGAAAGGTCGACAAGATGGCAGCTGCAGTGATTTGAGAGGTGAGTGGGTTCCCTGGGCCTCAACGGTTCCCTTCCTCCACTCAACTGGCCTTTTGGCCAAGACTTCAAACAAACACAGGGTTTTGCACGCTATGCTGTATTGTATGGTTTATTGAGTACAAAACATTACAATAGCATTGTGTATTTTTTTTTAATAAAACTGCTCTGTATGTCTTGGTGAAAAGTGGTCTATCAAGTGCAACAACCTAAGAGGGTTCTCCTTGGCTTTTGAATGCTGGCGGGTGAATGTCCTAATGCCCGCTCCCCACGGGGACATGGCTGTTGGCAAGATAGGATTAACCTCCTGGATAAAAAAAAAAGGGCACCTGGTAGGGAGGAGTAAAGCTGGGCTTGGCTCTTAGAGGGACTAGGCTTCAGGCATCACAATATGTGTCCTCCTCTCCCGCCGTCTCCCCCAAACAGAAACTTATTTCTACCTCACAGAACACTTACACTAAGAGGTAGATTTTATAACATGCGTGCACTACCCGGCCCGCGCATGTTATAAAATCCGGGGTCGGTGCGCACAACGGGGTGCATAATTGTGCACCTTGCGTGCGCCGAGCTGCTTTCCTCCATTCCGTTCCCCCTAGCCTGACCTTCCCACCCCTTCCCCGAACCTTTCCCCCCCTAGCCCTACTCTAACCCCCCCCCCCCCCAAAAGTTTTACTTTATCTTTTATGCCTGCCAGCACACAATCCCTCGACACAGCGACAATGGCCGCTGTGCTGCAGGCCTCTGGCCCCGCCCAGCACGTGCAGCCTTTTGAAAATCCGGCCCTAAGCTTCACATGAAAAGGTGTATTTTTATTTTTCGAAGGGTGCAGAGCTCCCAGTTTATTTACAGATTCTTTTGTGCGGGATCTTCTACTTTCCCATCCACTGCTGTCCTGAAAACATTAAGACTCAGGCCATTAGGAAGTGCCTGAGAGATGTCGCAGCAGCTCTGGATTGGAATTTGCAGTGTCTATCGGTGGTAACATCCCATCTGACACAGGTTAGCAAGTGGAGAGAGGGAGAGGGGTGCATGTGGGGGCACAGACCCTAGTTTCCTGCACTGGTTTGCATACATTTGAATAAGTTTACATTTTTTGAATACATTTGCATTTTAAATGCTGCAAGTGTATTTTGCACAATAAAAATTAAGTCATTTTCCAACCTTGCTTTGCCTGTACAATTTCTTTTGGCTTAGGAGTTTAATGAGTGGGAGATCTCAGGTAAAAATGTGGAGTAAGAGCTCTCAAAAATGGAGGAGAGGGCATTTTACCTCTTCAATTCTGTTCCCTCTCTCCCTTCTTCTCCCCATCCCGTACACTTTCTATCTTCCCCCCCATCTCAAATACCAGCCAGACTCCCTTAAGCGCCTCATTCACCTGCCAGCCCTCCTCATGCTGACTGGGCTAGTAGTAAGAGAAGAAGGTTGTCGCCTCAAACTGTGTCCTCCTCTGCTGCTCAGGGCCCGACTGTCGCTTTGAAGCATGTTGGACCTCTGTAATACAGCGTGCTTCAAAGCGACAGTCAGGGAACAGGAGGAGGACACGGTTACAGCAACTGCTGCTAACCCAACTGGTACAGGTAGGGGGGAAATTGGCCAGTGAAGGTGAGGAGTCGCAAATGTGCCAGCCAGCTGCTGTCTCCTCCCCCCCGGACTCAGCCACCAGTCTCCCGTGGTGCTTCTGTGGCGTCCAGCCAATTCCATGGCCGGTGTCTGATTCTGCGGCCATTCACACGGCATCACGGGAGACGGGAAGCCCCAGGTATGTATGCGATGGATGTTTAGATTGAGTTGAGATGTGCATGTATGAGATATTTAGGGGGCTAGGGGTACATGTGTGTGTAAATGCATGTAAAGGGGTTGGAGTTGGTGCACGTGTGAGGATATGAATCAGAGGCATGTTTTTAAGTGGGTGTGGGATACATGGATTTGTTTGTGGGAACAGAGTTGTGTGGTAAATGAATATGTTTAAAGTGGGCAGGGAAATGTGTGTCACGTGCTCTTGCTGTCACAGTAGTGCCCAGGGAATTACCACGGAACTGATTTAGGAGTACAGAACTGGAATTATCTGAAGCCGCACGGTGATACCAAATTATTCTCCCACCTCCAGCATTGTCCGGAGGTTAAACACTATTCTGAGCTGTTGCATCTCCCTACTGCAGGAAGGGAAGACTACTAAGCCTATTAAAAAAAATATAATTATATACAAAATAAATACCCACTGTATAATCTATTTTTTTTTTATTTTGTAATTTCCAGATTTCTGCCACTGGAGGGCGATATAGCCAACTCTTTCCATCGTGCCCTCCCGACCCTGAAGTTTCCAAAGGGCAGGCCCCCTGCCGCCTTGGTGGAATGTGAATGAGGAGTCACCATCAGTCCTGTCTGCTCGACTCATTTACCACTTTCGGCATCCTAATGACGCCCGGCTGCCGCATAAGGCCTTGAAGCATAACCACGAGATGCGAGGAGCCCTGCTGGCATCTCTCGTTCCACATCTATTGCCGGAGACATAAATCCCACTGGCCTTTGGTCTTCCCCCTCACTGCTCGGTGGTGTTCTTTGGTCATCCCAGAAAAGGCTAAATGAGGTTCAAGGATAGGCCTGAAGCCTGCCAGATAAGAGCCCCAGTCTATCAATGTTCTTGTGCAGGACACTGTGCAGGACGCCCAGGTACTTCCCCATGTCTCCATCGCGAGCAAAATCCCTGAAGAAGAGGCCCTTGTCGGCGCTGAAGGTAAATTTCTGAGGCAGGGGGCTGTTTTCCTTCAGGTACTCCCATACACTCAGCAGCAGCATGTGCACCTCAAACGGCGCCAGCTGGCTGAAGATCTCGTGCATGTTACTAAGCACAGGCGGCAGCAGGTAGCCCTCCCCCATGCAAGCTACCAGAGCACAGGAGGCCTGCAGGTGCCATGGAGAGCTTATCGTCTGCTCATCCCTGGAGCCTTCCCATTGAGCCATTAAGGTGGCCAGCAAGCCACGCAGCAAGACCGAGCAGTAGCAGAGGGCTGGCCGGCCCAGGGCCACGAAATGCAGGAGCTGGAAGAGCAGCGGGTTCTCCTTAAAACGCTTGTAGATCTGAATGTCCCTCTCCACCGTGTTGCGCGTGTGCTCCTCTGGCGGCCAGGCCAGTTCACTGTTGGTCACGTCTGGGCAGATGATTTCCACAAGCACCACTGCCACCGTTTTGGCAGCCTCAGGATTGACGAGTACCTCATGAGGCTGCAGCTGGGTGGGGTCCACGTGGTATCTGCCCCCACTACAACAGCGGATGATCAGGCTTATGAACCTTTGGGTGTTGTAAATGATTTCTGACTGCTCCTGCTCATGAGAGGCGTGGCACGGCTTCAGGCCACGCCCAATAATGCCGGCATGGAACACCGACCAGATGCTACCAGAGAAGTTAACGGCAGTGCTGAATCTTTGGTTGATGTCCAGCAGGGAAGTTTTGTTGCTGTCCTCCAGGCAGCAGCTCTCCCAGGTCCATGCCTCAACACTGCCCCCGAAGAGCCGGATGTTGCCCCTGTGCAAGGCACCTTCCACCAGCTGCTGCAGGATGGCCTTCATGCTGAGCGAGGAGATGCCACTTAGCCGCGAGAGAAGCTTGCTGGTATACCCGACCCCGGTGGAACATTGCTGGTGCAGCACTAGAAAGAACTGATGGACTGCTGAGCGAATGATGACCAGCAAATGAGCAGGTCTGATGGCCTTTGGCATGGGGCAAACAGATAATAGCAGGGTCACGGCCTTGGAGACCTCCATATTCCGATGAAGCAGCAACTGGCCAAAGTCATAGAGGTGCGACGACACACTCATAGCCAGATGGGAGCTCATGGACGAAGGGCCCTCTTCCCACTGCATGATCAGTGCCAGGTTGCCAAACAGCTGGACCATGTGCTGTTCTGAGATGCTTCCAGAATGGATCTGCGAGACACATTTCTTGATGGTTGTGGGCAGCAGGTTGCTCACAGAGGACATTAGGACAGCATAGAGCTGGGCAGCCAAACTCAGTTCCTCCTGGCTCTTAGCCAGGGTCAGCATGTAAAAGAGGGCATCAGGGGCACAGCTGGGATTGCAGTAAATGGAGAGCAGGCCCAGGAGTTGATGCTGCCAGAGAAACCGCTTTCTCTCTAGCCTCAGGGTCTCCACGCAGAGATCTCGGATGTGGCGTTTCAGCTCGTCCAGGAACGGGACTGGGCGGGGCACTGCGTCAATGAGGCTGGCAGAGCTGCGGCTGTACACCAGCTTCTGCAGATTGAGCAGCAGGAGCTGGATGATGCGATCGCAGGCTTCCCGCACCCCATCGTGCACCGCTAGCCCTGGGGTGGTGATGACGGACGCCGGCATGGCGGTGTTGACCAGGAACTGCAAGATGCGGTAAGCCCCGTTGGACATCTGGGAGATGAGGTGGACGATAAGGCTCACTGTGTTCTCCAGGTCCTCTCTGGGCAGGGTTGCGAAGTGTTGGTGCAGTTGGTTGAGGACACCGGGCTTCAGGGAATCCACCAGCTCTGCTGAGATGGTGCTGAGCAGCATGGGGGACATGACGGCCAGCTGGAGAAGGAAGGGCACGGTGGCTTTCTGCTGCTGATCCCGCACCGGCCCTAGGCTCTCGTGGAACATCTTCAGCAGCTCCTGCTTAATGCTGTCAGAGTGCCTGGAGGCAAGATGTCCCAAGATCCCCACCACCGACGCAATCTTGGGGATTCGCTTGTCAGCCGCTGTAGGAAAGAGGGCATCGGGTGGTGCCACCCCGTGCATACAGAAGTCTTTCAGGCCACAGGACAGCACCCGGCTAATGATAGTGTTGGGGAATGAGGAGCCAATGTGAGCCACCACCCAGTCAAAGTGGGGCGAGTGCTGGACAGAGGTGTCCAGGAGGGCGTCCACGCAGGCATCTGGGCAGGTGCTGATCATGGAGGAAAGGCACTGGGTGTAGCTGTCCATCAGCGTGCGGGTGGCCTTGCAGGACATCCAGAGCTGAAGGAGCTCATTCAGGCTGCTGGCATGGGGAACACTGTGCCGGCCAGCATACTTGCTGCTCAGCTGCCCCATGAGATCGATGGACCAGGCGGACACCACAGGTGCCCAGACTTTAGGGTTCACACAGATGAACTCGGATAGCACGCTCTGGATCTCCTGGACGATATCATCCAGGCTGGGCCCCACTATGGCCCGAGCCCCGTTTTCGCTCTCCAGCTCCATCAGGTAACCACTCACGTACTCATCGAAGACACCGCGCAGATGATCGAGGGCGGCATTGCGGGCGGGCGGCAGGTTCCAGAGCAGCACGATGGCGCACCGGGCGTGCTCCTTCAACGGGAGCTTGTTGCCGTGCACAGGGTCCACTCCACTGATAAATGCCTTGATCTCCTGTGCCAGCTCCTTGGAGCTGAAGGGGGAATAAAGAATAAATACGTCAGAATATGGAAATTGTTAACTCTACCAAGATTAACACAACAAAAGCAAACATCCACAGGTGCCAGCACCTCGAGTCCCTGTGAGCCCTGCTATAAAGGGGTCCCCTGTGCTCTTCTCTCTGTAAGCCCTGTTCTAAGGGACTCCCACACCCTGTCCTCTTCCCTTTCAGCCCTTCTCTCAGTAGCCCGTCCTCTTCCTAGGAGTCCAGCTACAAACTAGAACATGGGGGCAGATGAAGCCCACCCAGTTTGCTCATTCATATCTCCTGCTTAACGTTACAATCCCGCTCTCTCCCACAAAGACCCCCCCCCCTGTGCTTTTCCTGTGCTTTCCTAAATTCTGATACTGTCCTCATCTCCAGCAGGGAGGCTGCTCCATGCATCCACCACCTTTTCTGTACATTTCCTTGGGTTACTCCTGAGCCTACCCCCTTTCACCCCTCGTTCTAGAGCCTCCTTTCCACTGAAAGAGGCCTGCCTCTTGTGTATTTATTGCCTGAACGTATTTAAATGTCTGCATTGTATCTCCTCCTTTCCTCCAGGGCAGGGGTCGGGAACCTTTTTGGCTGAGAGAGCCATGAAAGCCACATATTTTAAAATGTAATTCCGTGAGAGCCATACTAACTACAATCCCCCACCCTCCTGACCACCCTCGCAAGACCTACCAAATTAATTTACTGCAACCCCCTACTCTCTTGATGCCCCCCAAGACCTGCCAAATTAATTTACTACAACCCCCCACCCTCCTGACCCCCCCAAGACCTGCCAAAAGTCCCTGGTGGTCCAGCGGGGGTCCAGGGCTCGCAGACAAATCTTTAATAAAAAAGTAAAAATCTAACAAAAACCCCCACCCTCCTGACACCCCCCAAGACCTCCAAAATTAATTTACTACAACCCCCACCCTCCTGACCCCCCCAAGACCTGCCAAAAGTCCCTGGTGGTCCAGCAGGGGTCCAGGAGCAATCTCCTGGACTTGGGCTGTCGGCTGCCAGTAGTCAAAATGGCGCCGATGGCCCTTTGCCCTCACTATGTCACTGGGGTCGACCAATGGCGATGGTAGCCCCTGTGACATAGTAAGGGCAAAGGGCCGTCGGCTGCCAGTAATCAAAATGGCGTCGACTGCCCTTTGCCCTTACTCTGTCACAGGGGCTACCGCCGCCATTGGTCGACCCCAGCGACATAGTGAGGGCAAAGGTCCATTGGCCCTTTGCCTCACTCCAGGTGTCATAATGGATAACACATTGAAATCGTCGGTACAGTGTGCTGCGGCAGTCAAAAAAGCAAACAGAATGTTGGGAATTATTAGAAAAGGAATGGTGAAAAATTCACCATTCCTTTTCTAATAATTCCCAACATTCTGTTTGCTTTTTTGACTGCCGCAGCACACTGTACCGACGATTTCAATGTGTTATCCAAAATGATAAGGGGAATGGAACAACTCCCCTATGAGGAAAGACTAAAGAGGTTAGGACTTTTCAGCTTGGAGAAGAGACGACTGAGGGGGGATATGATAGAGGTGTTTAAAATCATGAGAGGTCTAGAACGGGTAGATGTGAATCGGTTATTTACTCTTTCGGATAATAGAAGGACTAGGGGGCACTCCATGAAGTTAGCATGTGGCACATTTAAAACTAATCGGAGAAAGTTCTTTTTTACTCAACGCACAATTAAACTCTGGAATTTGTTGCCAGAGAATGTGGTTCGTGCAGTTAGTATAGATGTGTTTAAAAAAGGATTGGATAAGTTCTTGGAGGAGAAGTCCATTACCTGCTATTAAGTTCACTTAGAGAATAGCCACTGCCATTAGCAATGGTTACATGGAATAGACTTAGTTTTTGGGTACTTGCCAGGTTCTTATGGCCTGGATTGGCCACTGTTGGAAACAGGATGCTGGGCTTAATGGACCCTTGGTCTGACCCAGTATGGCATTTTCTTATGTTCTTATGGCGTCATTTTGATTACTGGCAGCAGACAGCCCAAGTCCAGGAGATCGCTCCCGGACCGCTCCTGGACCCCCGCTGGACCACCAGGGACTTTTGGCAGGTCTTGGGGGGTCAGGAGGGTGGGGGGTTGTAGTAAATTAATTTTGGAGGTCTTGGGGGGGCATAGGGAGGGTGGGGGTTTTGTTAGATTTTTACTTTTTTATTAAAGATTTGTCTGCGAGCCAGATGCAGCCATCAAAAGAGCCACATCTGGCTCGCGAGCCATAGGTTCCTGACCCCTGCTCCAGGGTATACACGTTTCGATCTTTAAGTCTGTCCCCATATGATGAAGATTGCTGACCTCTTTAATAGCTCTCTCTGGACCAACTCCATCTGGTTTATATGCGATTGAAGGTGCTGTCTCCAGAACTGTACATAGTCATCCAAATGAGGTCTCAGCAAACAACTTATACAGGAGAACGATCACCTCCTTTTTCCTGCTGGCTATTCGTCTCCTTATCCTAGGACGAGTGTCACCCACCAGTACCCCATCTACTCCCTGTGAGCCCACTGTAATGGGTCCTGCACATCTCCCACTCATCTGTGTCCCATTAACGATTTGGAAGTATTTGATTGCTAAAAGACGGGTGGGTCTAAGAGACCTTTTACAATGTGTTATCTTTTTACAGATACTTTTATGGCCATTGAATCTGGGATCAAATTTGTAGATTTGCGGGTTGGCTTCGGAGGATAAAAGTATTTTGTGAAATTCTACAAGAACTGGCTATTGATATTATTGAAATTCTTGATATGTTGATTTGGGTGATACATTTTATATGTATTGCTTTTGGGTTATATTTTTGTTTTGAATTATTTGTCTTCTAGTGTTTAACTGTTTTATATCGTGTTTGTATGGATCTGGTGATAGGACTATGTGGTTTTTATATTGTTATTTTAAGTTATATGTTGATGTGATTCACTTTGAGCAACCAGCTGGGAAAGCAAATACATTTTATTAATAAATAGAATTAGTAAACCGCTCAGCGTTATGGGGACACAAAGGGGCACTCTCCCCAGACAAGGCATACCTCTGCTGGGAGCTGAGTGCCATGGAGAGGCAGATGTGGTAACAGACATGCCAGAGGAAGGAGAGTGTCCCAGAGTGGGGGCGGGAGGGTGAAGAGGCATTATACAGAGGGCATGGCGCATGCTCGGAGTAGAGTACAGATGGGTCAGCATGCTCCCTGACAGTTATACAGAAGGATCAGAGCACTTTCCTGGGTGCCGTATAAGGGGTTTTTAATTCTTCCTCGGTATTAAAAAAGGGGATTTGCAATGTCATGACTAATGGGAGTGTGTGTGTGGGTGCGGGGGAGGCAGGGCAAGAAACCAAGATGACATGGGGGCAAGGAAGAGGAGAAACTGCTGACAGCCGGTGCGCACACAGCAGGCTGGGTCAAGCCCAGGACCTGCTCCTTCCGTTCCACTCTGCACCAGCACAGATGCACACAGATTTATTTACTTGCTATGTGTTTATATACTGTACATAATGTATACAGTCTGAGTTGCCCGTATTATGAGGGCATTTTCAAACTGCCCGAAGAAGTGAAAATTCCATGGGTTCTTTGCACCAATTTTTAAAACTTTCCTTTTGAAAACTGCCTAAGAACAAAATGTCATATAGGGTCAGACCAAAGGTTCATCAAGCCCAGCATCCTGTCTCCAAAAGTGGCCAATCCAGGTCACAAGTACCTGGAAGGATCCTAAATAGGACCAATCCCTCTTACTCCCAACCAGGGACAACCAGTGGCTTTCCCAAACCTACATAGCTACTACTGGTTTATAGACTTTTCCTCCAGGAACCGGTCTAAACCCTTTTCAAACCTAGCTACGCTTTCACCACTTCCTCTGGCAACAAATTCTATACTTTGTGTGCTGAATGAAAAAAATACTTTCTCCAATTTGTTTTGAGTGTGCTATCTATTAGCTTCATGGAGAGTCCCTTAGTCCATACTACTGGAAAGGATAAATAATAGTTCCCCATTTAAGTCATTTCTTGATTGAATGCAGTCCCTACAACCGATTGGGTTAATATTGCCCTGGCAAAGAACAACAGTTCAAAACATGGACCCGTGTCGGCTGAGGTTTGAAGAGTCTTTCATGTCTCCCAACAATCAACACACATCGCCAGCAATATCATTAATAGCCACCTCTTACAATGTTATTATATGTAATTATCTGATCTGCATTTTCCTCTTACTCCAAGTTCTATTTTTTCCTTGTTACATGTAACTGCTTTTTCTGCACTATTGTTCAAGTTGTTAAGTTTATTATTATTTTGCACTCCTGTTTCTTGTGAACCAGCATGATGGGACTGTCGTCTTGAATGTTGGTATATAAAAAACTTAAATAAATAAATAAATGTTGGTGTGGGCTGTAGAAGTGTTTTAATACACTCTACTGTGAAGCCTAGTATGCCGGTCTATCTTTAGGTGGTGTATTGAAGGCCCCATTTACCCAGTCCATTCCACTCAATTTTATAGACCTCTATTGCATCTCCTCTCAGCCGTCTCTTCTCTAGGATGAAGAGCCCTAACCTGTTTAGTCTTCCCTCATAGGGGAGCCATTTCATCCTCTTTTATCATTGTAGTCACTGTTCTCTGTATCTTTTCAAGTTCCGCTATGTCTTTTTTGAAAGGGATGACCAGAACGGAATGCAATATTCAAGATGCATTCGTACCATAGATCAATATACAGGTATTATATCAGCTTCTGTTTTATTTTCCATTCCTTTCCTTATAATACCTGGAATAAATGTTAACAAATTTAAAAAAAAAACCCTAGATCTATATAAGATGATACTTTTTTTATTGGAGTAATTGAATACATCTTAACTAGCTTTCAAGAGCTAATACTCTCTCTTCAGGTCTGAATTCAAACGAGCAAAAGATGACATTACCAGAAGTATAGTGTGGTATGGTTACCATAAGAGAATCATAAAAGGCATTCCAGTCTGCTGAATAACGTTATAGGAAATCTACTGTAGGTCTCTCTCGAGTCCTTTTTTGTCAGTCCCAAACTGCCTGATCATTTTGACTTCAGAAGGCTTGCATTCCTGGCTTGTTTTAAACGTTCCTCCAATTATCCTGATCATAAGGTCATTGAGGCAGTGGTTCTGGCTCCAAAAACTGCTGCCCCATGCAGCTGTCGGCCTGGCCTCTAAGATCTAGGTTTCCTATCACATTATGAGCCATAAATTAAAACTATACTGCTTGTCACCTTCTGATCACCTATCAATTCCCCTTCACCCCATAACTGAATGCTTTTTATGATTCACTTATGGCAGAGCCACATCTCTCTCTATTTTCAAATCGCTTTTAAAACCATAACTACCAAATAATCAATTCCAGTTTTCAAGCTCACTTAACAATTCATTTCTTACAAGTATTTACATGGCATCTTATAATATTTTTATTTATGTTATATTTGCTAACTTTTTTTTTGATAATACATTTTTTGTATGTTATAATTATTTTGTATTTTTTTTTCGGTTTCTTTTGGTTTTAATGCAATTAATCTTTTAATTTTTTAGAAATGCTGTTTATGTAAACCATTTTGAAGGACTTCAAAGGGGCGTGGGATAAACACTGTGGATCCATAAAGTCAAGAGGCTGCCAATGAAGAGTGGGTGACTCGCCAGAATGATGGCTACTGCCTGGAGTCAATACCCTTATTAAATAAACATACACAGGCTTACGGTGACTCCAACATCGCTCTAAGCTTCAACAGCAAGAGGAAATGTGGAAAAAAGGATTCACACTCACAAAGAGGGGAGTAGCTGGCTTGTTACGGCGGTTACTACCCCAAATCAAATAAGCCTGATACTTCACTTTCAATGCATATACAGCAAAGTTCTCTGATTCAACGGCAGGGGAGAAGAAAAACTGATACTTCACACATCCAGCAGAGCTCTCTGCTTCAACGGCAGGGGAGAAGAAAAGAGGGTTCGCACTCACAAAGCGGGGAGTAGCTGGCTTGTTACGGCGGTTACTACCCCAAACCAAATGTGCCTGATACTTCACTTTCGATGCACATCCAGCATGGCTCTCTGCTTCAATGGCATGGGAGAAGACTTATACGTCATGCATATCCAGCATAGCTCCCTGCTTCAACGGCAGGGGAGAAGAAAAACAACCAATAAGGGCTAATAACATAGTCTGGGTAAAACAAATAAGCATGGGTGCAGCTTGCTTATTGCGGCGGCTACTACCCCTAACGAATCAAGCTAGATATTTCACTTGGATGCAGCTCCATCACTGCTCTCTACATTAAAGGTGGGGGTGGAAGGGAAATAGAACCAAGAGCTAAGAGAAACAGATAAGTATGAGAGAAAATATGTGTGAAGCTTGCTGGGCAGACTAGATGGGCCATTTGGTCTTCTTCTGCCGTCATTTCTATGTTTCTATGTTTGTAAAAGCGGTATACAAACATTTTTAAATAAATAAATGTATTTATTTGTCGAGTTTTTTATACCGTCCGGATTCGCCATCACAACGGTTTACAAGAATATCTTTTTCTCATTTGAATTCAGACCTGAAAGAAGAGAATATTAGCTCTTGAAAGTTAGTCAAGAAATGTATTAAATTATTCCAATAAAAAGGTATCACTTTATATAGATATTTTTTTGTTTTTGTTAACCTTTATTCTGTGCATTCACTGGACTAACATCAGCCGGACTCATAATACCCAACGTTCTATTTGCTTTTTTGATTGCCGCTGTGCACTAGGCAGAGGACTTCACAGTACTGTCCACGATTCCAAGATCCTTTTCCTGGGTGGTGACATCTAATAAAGAACCCAGCATCGTGTACCTATAGTTTGGACTATTCTTCCGTATACGCATCATCTGCCGTTTAGATGCCCAGTCCCCCCGGCCTCACAAGGTCTTCTCGCAACTCCTCACAATCAGCTGTCATCTTCAAATCTTCTAACCTCACTCATCACTCCCTTTTTTCCAGCTCATTTATAAATATATTATTAAAAAGCACCAGTCCCAGTTTAGATCCTTGGTGGCATGCTACTATTTGCCTTTTTTTCATTGAGAGAAGTCAGCATTCAGTCCTACTTTCTACTTCCTATCTTTTAGCCAGTTACCAGTCCACCATTGGACTTTGCCTCCTATCCCATGGCTCGTTTCCTGATGAACTTTTCTCAAAGGCCTTTGTCTAACGCTCACCGATCTGTTGTTTTCCCATCACCCCTGGAACCCTTTTTAAAAATGGGTGTTACGCTGGTCACCTTCCAATCCTCAGGTGCCATAGCTGATTTAAACAAGGAGTTAGAAATTACTACTAAGTCTGCAACTTCATGTTTAAATTCTTTCAGAACTCGGGGGTTTATATCAGTGAGTCCTGCTGTTTTTTTTCTTTTTTAGTTTGTCGGTTTGCTCTATTACATCTTCCCAGTTCGCCCTGATTTGCTTCAGTTCCTCTGAATCAGCACCCTCAAAAAATGGGTCCAGCTTAGGTATCTCCCCAATACCTTCCTTCAGTAAAGACAAAAGCAAAGAATTCATTGAGATTTTCTGCAATAGCCCTGACGTCCCTGAGCGCTCTTTCTACACCTCGGTCATCTAGAGGGCCAACCAACTCCTATTTGGGGGTCTTGCCTCTCTGGAAAGCTTCCTGTCAAATTCACTTTTGGCCTGCACAAAGCAAAGATCTGGGCTTCCTTTTTGTGTCGGCACTTTTTACCTGCATACTTTGCCCAACTTCTCAAAGGATACATGCAAACAGGAACAATTGGAGATTGATGAGTGGAAGAGTATCCTCCGACTTAATATCGCCATGATATTAAGTCGGAGGATACACAGAAAAGCAGTTTTTACTGCTTTTCTGTGCACTTTCCCCGGTGCCGGAAGAAATTAGCGCCTACCCAAAGGTAGGCGCTAATTTCTGTGCGGCTTGGCTGTACATTTTACTTTCTGAATCGCGCGCGAATACCCAATAGGGCCATCAACATGCATTTGCATGTTGAGGGCGCTATTAGGTTCGGCGGGTTGGACATGTGTTTTCCTCCCCTTACTGAATAAGGGGTAAGGGAAAACACGCGACCAATAGCAGGCCCGATAGGTTGTCATGTCAACAGCATGATAAGATCATCCCTAGCTACCCCTGAGTATTTCTCCAAGGTGGGGCCCATTTACCATCACTCTCTAGATAGTCCATTGTTCTGATAAACTCTTGCTGGTCAGGGTAATTAACACATCTATGGCTGTGTTTATAGAAACCCCTGAGAAAGATTGCCTCTGTAGTATCCGTATAGCCGGAAGTTCCCACCGTTGGCTTCTGCTTTTATGACCCTATAATTAGGCATCATAGGTGGGGCTAGCTTGACTGCCTGTCCAGATGTCCTAGGAATTCTGCAAGTCATTCTCAATAAGTAAGAGTTCATCAGGCTAAGAAAATAGAGGATTCTGGGGCATTTTCCTTTCTCCATGTTGGTTTTCTGTTCAGGCACCCTCATCATTAGTTAGCATGTAGCACATTTATTTATTTATTTATTTAAATTTCTATACCGATATTAGTGGGGACATCATATCGGTTTACATCAAAAACAAAAGGTTGGAAATTACATAAAACAGGTAGGTGGGGGGGGGGGGAATAGGAACTATAAAACGCAGAGTAGGAAGTACATAGGAACAGGCTACTCAGAGAGTGGCACAACAATTTAAACTAAGCAAAAGATTTGTGGGAAACAGAGAGAACTTTATACAATATTCGTGTTGGGCAACGAGGAAAATTTATATCAAAATGAGTAGGGATGATGTTCGTGATGGGCATGTTGGGTGGCCGTGGGAAGGATTTAAGACATTTAAGACTAATCGGAGAAAATTCTTTTTCACTCAACGCACAATAAAGCTCTGGAATTTGATGCCAGAGGATGTGGTTAGTGCAGTTAGTGTAGCTGGGTTTAAAAAAGGATTGGATAAGTTCTTGGAGGAGAAGTCCATTAACTGCTATTAATCAAGTTTACTTAGGGAATAGCCACTGCTATTAATTGCATCAGTAGCATGGGATCTACTTAGTGTTCGGGTACTTGTAGCCTGGTTTGGCCTCTGTTGGAAACAGGATACTGGGAATGATGGACCCTTGGTCTGACCCAGCATGGCAATTTCTTATATTCAAGTTACAAAAAGTCAATATCAGGGACAAGTCTCAGATTTTGGTGCTGGTTCATATTCTCTCTGGTCAAATTTAATTTCTGGCCTGGTGGGCAGAATACCACACGTTTTTCTGCTATAGTTGCCGTTTCTCATGTTTCCCCCAAGATTAGAGTTTTTCCTGCCATTTTGTGGGAAGTCTCTCAGCTTTGGCGAATGTACATTTCTGAATTTTGTACAGCACAGGAGGAAAGGCAATTCCGATACTATTTCTCCATTATTACATTGCACAGAATCTGGCTTCTTGGGATTTCCAGCTCAGTTTTCATCTACATCTTTCAGTGTCTAGGCCTTGATCACTTATTCTGCATTTTGCAAGGGTCTGTCTGTGTTTTGCATTTGTGACAAAGGTTAGGTATTATTTCAGTGTGTATTTTCTGTGTAAGGATCTGTAGCAGGCCAGCTTGCTCCGTTTTCCAATCTACACCTCCCAATGGAGATATATTGGTGTTCTAGGGCAGGCTGCAATAATTAGCATTGCTGCCTTGTCATAGGCCAATGTCGGTTTTTTGAGTTCCTGGTGTTAGTGCTGGTTTGGTATAGCAAGTTTTGCTACATAGGTGCCGAGTGTCTTTTTTCTAGAACTATGTGCTACTTCACAAAATGCCTGCTAGCAGAGGGAATTTGTTTTGCGGTTATTGAGCTGACACCAGAATTTGAATATTCATTTGTATGGCGAGTAATAAGGGGACGTCACTTGCTGAAAGTGCTGAGATCTCTTCCTGCCTCTGAGCTCACAACAACGCAGGCTGAGAGACACACAGCATTTTACCAGTCCTGCCAGCATTTATAAAGCTTTAAAAGAATTGGAAGTCTGGTTTGGTTTTTTTTACTATAAAAAATACAGTGGACCAAAGCGCAGAAATCACACCAAAGGGAAAAACAACCAAACAGTATTGTGCTGAGATAACTCTTAGAGAGGCTTGTTGGTAAAGACAGGGAGTCAAATACAAATTTTTGACAGGGTGAGTATCATTCAAAATACAACATCAAAAACTTTGAAATAGTTTTATGGTTAAATATATTTTATTAATTGGTCAAGAAAGAAACAAAGCAGGAGAAGTGTGCAGTTTGAATTTTCACAAACATAGAGATACATACATAGTAATAGTCGTAGTTACCCAGCGCATTAACAAGCCAACACAAAACTGTTTATGCAAATGTTAATATACACTTCCTAATTCCCTCCTGGTTACTGCCATCCCAGCTAACCACCCTACCTACCCGGAAAGTTCACCAACCAGTCAATGCCGTGTTCTTGCACATCTGACCCTACCCATAAGCCCAACTCTTCCAGACCCCCACCCTCCCTCTCCCTTACCCCCAGATTCTACCTCCAAGTCTATGGGTAACCATAGTCTCTACAAAGTATTCAAAATTAAGCTCCTAGCTCTGCTTGAAAGAGTTGGGATATACAAATCCCATACTCCCAAGAAGCTTGGTCTTGGATCTAAAAGACGAATGAGCTGCCAAAGTCTCCATTTCGCCATTGCCAGTAAGAAGGAGAATTGTTTCCCCTCCAAACCAACAAGATCGAACGCTTCCCCTGAACCAGTAATTTCCTCTCCTCTGACTTCTTAAGATATATACATAGATAAACACATTTCAAATAATATTGTTTTGGGTTGCAAAGGCAAAGCAGATCCCAAAAGGTTATTTATTCTCTTCCAAAAACGAGAAATAATAAGGCATCCCCAAAAAGCATGGACAAAAGAGCCCACTTCTAATTCACCTTTCAGATACAATGCTGTAGATGACATTTGCGCCTTAAAGGCCCCGCGCGGAGAAAAAACATGCCCTATGTAAAAATTTAAATTGCATTTCTCTTAAGTAACTATTAGTAGATAAACTCTGCTCTGCCTGAAAGCAAGCTGACAAAGGACTGCAATCAAGTAAAACCCACCCTCTACCCTCAAACATTCCCAAACATAAGGTATCCACCCCTACTTGGCCAATTGTTGCAGCCCTTTATAAATCAAAGATAAAGAAAGTTTCCTCCATTCCACACAAAAAAGGTGTCTATTTTATCTATGACTGGAGACACAAGATCCATAGATCTTAAAGAGTTAGTATAATGGCGCAGTTGGAAATACGAAAAAAACATCTAAGTGTCTAAAGCCATATCTGCTTTGTAAAGTTTGAAAAGGAAGAATAATCCCTTCTCCAGAGAGCACATGCTGAAGCGGAGTAACTCTCCTCGCTCTCCAAAATAAAAATAGAGAAGAAGAATCGGGCTGGAAGTCTAAATTCGCTTGAATCGGTAAAAATGGGGTACATGTTGTCGAGATTTGTAATTTCATCATGAGAGATTTCCATGCCCAGCGTAGGGAAGTCAATAAAACATGGTGAGCTAAGACTAGCTGAAGGGGCTTGAAGAATATATCTCAAATCTAAATTAACTGTGAGTGATCGATCACTAACAATGTCAGTGAAAACAGAGCCATCATAAAGCCAATCCCTAGCCACCCACAACAAACTGGCCAAATTATAATCCTCCATATCAGGAAGACCCAATCCTCCTTTTCCCCAGTTCTAGGTTTCTTCCCCACCCAAAGGAAGGAAAGTAATCATCTTATCTAAGGCCTGTAGGTCATTCCTGACAAGACAGATAGGCAATATCTGAAGAACATATTGCCATTTTGGAAAAATGACCATCTTAAAGAGACTCACCAGACCTCCCAGCCATAAAGGAAGAGATTGCCATATCACTAGTCTATCCCCGGTATTAGCAAGAAGAGGTTGGAGGTTAAGGACATTTAACTGGTCCAAGTTCAAAGGGATGAGGATCCCCAGTTATCGAAAAGAGCCTCAAAGACCTCAGCCTGCTCCAGACCTGCTCGCCTGACTGCCGCCTGCCTCTAGACCTCTGCTTGCCTCTGACTACATCTGACCTCCAGTATCTGACCCTTGCTTCGTTGACCACTCCTCGGACTGACTTATGGACATTGACCTTTCGCCTGCCTGACCTCACCTCCAGATTCTGGCTCTGTTCCTCGCCTTGTCATCACCAACACTGTTCTGGTTCTCCCTGCTCCAGCTCGAACCCGACCGCGCTCCTTCTGTGTTCGTGGGCACGCCGGACTTCCATTCTCCCAGGAGACCCTGCGAGGACCACCTAAGTCCAAGCTGCCCGAGTTCCTACGGGCTACTCCCGGGGGAACCTTGGGCTTCCAGTGATGAAGCTCTACCTTGCCTCTATCTCCTTCAGTGCTCCGCCCCCTGGGGCCAGTTACCTCCTATTCCCTTTCAGGAGCCATTCCATCCTTGCCCCAGGACAAGGGTCCACCCCCGAGCGCAACATTTAGCCAACTGGATGCATGATCAGAGATGGCTATATTACCAATGCCAGCCTCATCAACCTGGGCAAAGCTAGATTTACATATTAAAAAATAATCTTACCTGGAATAGGTAGCATGGGCCCTGGATAGATGAGTAAAATCTTTCTCCAAGGGATATAAGGTATGCCAAGACTCCAAAAGCTGTAATTCAGAGAGCAAAAAGAGAATACTCTTTCGTGCGCCCAACCTCGCACCCCTCTGAGGAGTTGACTTTATCTAATAAAGGGTCCATAATGAGACTGAAGTCCCCACCCACGACCACTATCCCATCCATAATTGGCCAAAGTTTCTGGACTATGTGACAAAAAAAGGAGTGATCATATTAATTAGGAGCATAAATATTACAAAAAGTGACCCGATGACCAACTATTGCATCCTGTAAAATAATATATCTGCCCTGAGGATCTGTATGGACTTGAGTAACCTGTAAAGGCACATTTTTACTCATCAATATAGCAACTCCCGCAGACCTGGTTGTGGATGCAAAATGCAGCAGTCCAACCCAATACCTTCGGAGCTTCGGATGCTCAATATCATTTAAATGTGTCTCCGGAAGAAACAGAATATCAGCAGACTGTTTCTTAAGTGCATCAAGAACCTTTTTCTGTTTTACTGGAGTATGAATACCACAACATTCCAAGAGATCAATTTTAAAGTGTTTTTACCCAGTACTGAAATCTAATTGTAGGGAATGCAAAAGAAAAAACATCATCCTAGGGTGGTCACCCCCCAGCTAGAAAATCCCCTGGCACTAAATTAACCAATCGGAGCCTTGTCCAGAAATAGCCCACACACACTAACTAGACTGTTCTGTCCAACCCCAATACCACCCACCCCTCCCCAGACCCATTCCCAACCTTATAGCCAATACCACAAGTTGAGAGATCACCACCTATGCCAGAATCCTCCCAAACTGCCTACATTCACCCCCACACACCTCCCCAAGTTTGTATCAAATGGATGAATCTTATGACCATTCTCTGCATAGAAAAAAAAATGTGCAAAGTCCTCTATGCTCCCTGAAATTCCAGGGTACAAAAAGAGGTAGAAGACCCTGGTAGAGTCTAGTAAGTCCAATTGACTCCAAATATTAGCCAAAAAGATCAAACACTAAATCTCCCCCATAAAAAGAAAGATAAAGCGTGGCTAGCCAACCAGAAAGTAGACACAGGCCCCTGTGCTCCCCGTACAGAGCCTGGCAAGTCCAACAGTCTGGCAACCCCGACCAGAGGAGACTGACATCATCCCCCAAAGCCACTAACGAGAAGAGAAAACAAAAATGTTCAATGCTATGAGCCAGCCTGAGAGTCCAACTTTGCTTTTGCCAATGGAGAGACTAAACTGGCTGCCTCTGCCGCCGACTGACACCATTGTACTGCTTCAGGCAGATGAACACAAAGTCGAGCCGGGTAAATTAGAGCAAATCTTAGTCCCAGTTTACGCAATCTGGTACAACACGGTGAAAACCCCTTCCGGAGTGCAGAGAGCTTAGATGAATAATCTTGGAAGACTGATATGTGTTTATTTTCATATGTGAGTTTCTTCCCCGAACGCTTGACTTGCAGAATCTTCCATCTTGTGTACAAAGTCCAAACATTTTGCAATAATTACCCGTGGATTAGCCTCCTCTACCTAATCTTCATTGTTTTCTTGACCCGGAGAATCATCGTGGAGGCTTTGCAGCTCAGGTCTGACACTTCTCACAATTTAAGCACGAATTTGCGCAGAATCCCCCCCGCGCAGAACTGCCAAATTCTGCGAAGAAAATAGCAGGAGACCCCGGCATGAGACCCTGAGCGCGCAAAGACGAAGGCCTGCGTGTGCTGCGGGACGCACTACATTCGCAGCAAAGATGAAGGCCCTGGCGCACCGTTCGCGACAAAGATGGAAGGCCCCCCGTGTGCTGCGAACGGAGTGTGCTCCGCTCGTGGCAAAAATGGAAAGCTCCCGTGTGCCACGAATGGAGTGTGCTACGCTCGTGGCGAAAATAAAGGCCCCAGTGAGAGAGAATGTGTGTGAGAGGAGGGGGAGGGGGTGTGAGAGAGGAGAGGGGGGTGTGGGGGCGGTGAGCGAGAGCATGAGGGTGTGAGAGAGAGCATGGGAGGTAAGAGTGCAGGAGGGGGAACGCTTGAGTGTGGGTTTCAGAGAGAGGGAGCCTATATGAGGGGTGGGGGTGTGGGGGAGGGGAGGGTGAAAGAGAGCATGGGAGGTAAGAGTGCAGGAGGGGGAATGCTTGAATGTGGCTTTCAGAGAGAATAGGAGGTAAGGGGGGGGTGGGAGGATGTTTGAGTGTGGGTGCCAGAGAGAGGGAGCCTATATGAGGAGATTGTGAAGGAGTGTGTATGTGTGTGAGAGATTGGGAGCTCGTGTGTATGAAAAAGGGATCGTGTGTATGTGAGGGTGCTAGCCTGTGTGAAGGGATTGTGTATGTGTGAGAGAGAGCCTGTGTGAAGGGGAGCATGAGAGAGAGACGTAGGTAGCCTGTATGAGGATGTGTGTGTGAGAGAGAAAGGGAGCTTGTGTGGGTGGGTATGCAAGAAAGAAGGCCTGTATGAGAGGATGTGTGTTTGTGTGAGAGAGTGAGGGAGCCTGTATGAGGGTGTGTGTGAGTGTGTGAGAGAGAGGGAGCATGTGTGTGAGAGAGGGAGGGACAGAGGGAGCCTGTGTGAGGGGCAGTACTGAGAACGGGGTCAAACTCTGGGACTGGCAATAGAGTGGAAGGGGTTGAGCCTAGAGGTGGAGGGGAGAGATACTGGCAGGTGAAGGAGTTGGGGCCTGAGAGGGCAAAGTGGGAGAGCGAGTGGAAGGGACACTCTTACAGTGAATTTCTAGGGAAATTCTCCTCAAAATATTTAAAATTCTGCAACTTTAAGTAATAACTTATTTCTGTATTAGTTCAAAATATAATTACTTAGACTGTCATGTAATTGTATTATTTTGACCAATATAACGTTTGCAGAATTTTAAGTTTTTGTGCACAGAATTTTTTAAATTATTTTGCACAGAATCCCCCCAGGAGTAACAGAATATATTTAACACTCCTAAAGTCAGCCTTTCCCCCTTCCGATGCAGCTCTGTGAAACTCGGTCCCGTGTCAGGGGACTGAATTCGTTAACATCTATCTAGGCGACTGTTGGGGTTTTTTTTATAACTTTCTAGCATTGTATAAAAAAATATTCTCAATTAAAACTATTTCAAGTTTTGATGTTGTATTTTGAATGATATTCACCCTGTCAAAAATTTGTATTTGAATCACTGTCTTTACCAACAAGCCACTCTAAGAGTTATCACAGCTCACTACTATTTTTTTTTTTTACTATAACAGAAAATGTTACATCACAACATTGCAAGGTTAGTAATTTGATTTAACTGGAAACGGCACCCAAACATAGTGCCCACACCATGAAAACACTGTGATATGGTGTACTATCACAGTACTCTTACTTAGCTGGAAAATAAATGCCCACATTTGCAGATTATAAATAACCAAAATAAGAAACCCTACATATAATTCTATAGCATATGCTCTCTCTATATGCTATATGAAAATAATAAACATGTGGCACATGTAAAACTAATCAGAGAAAGTTCTTTTTTACTCAACCCACAATTAAACTCTGGAATTTGTTGCCAGAGGATGTGGTTAGTGCAGTTAGTGTAGCTGTGTTTAAAAAAGGATTGGATAAGTTCTTGGAGGAGAAGTCCATTACCTGCTATTAAGTTCACTCAGAGAATAGCCACTGCCATTAGCAATGGTTACATGGAATAGACTTCGTTTTTGGATACTTGCCAGGTTCTTATGGCCTGGATTGGCCACTGTTGGAAACAGGATGCTGGGCTTGATGGACCCTTGGTCTGACCCAGTCTGGCAGGTTCTTATGCACAACAGGTAAGGGCAGAAAAAGAGCAGCCCTGCCTGCTCCAGCTGCCAATCATAACAGTGCTGGCTGCAGTGGTGGCTTGAGGGTGCACGTGGGATGGGGATGGTGTTGTTGGGGGTTTTACATGGATTTGGGAATGCACTAGGTATTTCGGAGTATACAGGGGTATGGAATGTGTTGTGCAGCAGATGAGTCTAGCGATTGAATATGGTTTGGGTTTTTTTGAGGGGGGGGGGTGGATGCATATTGTAATGCCTCTAGCCTGTGCCCCCTAACTTCAGGACAGCTCAACTCGACCTATCTGGCGCTTGATGACAGTTGTAGTGTTCTGCCTGGCTTAAGCTGACCCTAGTGACCCATCCGCCCCCTCCTCCCTCATAAGTCTGCAGGAGAGAGTACTGCACCCACTGGACTCAGAGGCAGGCTGATGCCGTCCTACGTAGCTTTCAGGGCAGCTCCTGGAACCCGGTAAGCACGCGCGCTGTACTCCCCACCTCCCGCCGCGAGGGTCCGCCCCCGGCCCCGTTAGCCCAGAAACCCCCGCTCACCTCCCAACCACGGCTGCCGCCGCCATCTTGAAATCGCACGTGACCCAGCCCCTTTCCCTTCCTGCTCCCCATAGTGGCACCTACGTCACGCGACGCCGATTGGTCCCTCCCTCTTGGGCTGGATTGGTTAATGAGCTCCGCCCCCCTGCTGATTACAAAGCATCGAGCGGGGGATGCAGGATAATTCCTAGGGCACAATTTGAGTTTCTTATGTTGATTTTCAATGCATCACTTGAAAACAAATATAGAGATACATAACAGGGATACTATACAGCGTCAGGAAAAGAAAAAAAGAAAGGAATGATACTCTTAAAATTAAACATAATTCAAAGTTAACCCAAAACATAAAAATGAATTTACCAAAAAGCAATAAACTAGTTGGCTCCCATTCTGTGTATTGGATTTCCGATTGTTTTTACATTTTGAATTGTGTTTTTAGTTATCACAGTAAATAAGATATTAGTTAAGTATGATGTGTTAGTGTAATCTTCATTGATTTATGGGTCAATTATTTCTTGCTTTGATTTATGTTTTAAGTTTATTTTGTTTACAAATACATATTTATGTTTAATGCATTTAGTCTATTACTATTTATGTTTTTGGGCTATTAATATTTCTATTTTGGGTTCATTTTGATTTATGTTTGATTTATGAAACCCTCATCGCATCCCTCTGAAACTATTCCTTCGAAACTCCTGCTTTCAATACCCAAAGTAATTGCCAAACCTCTATCGAATATCCTGAACTGCTCACTAGAACATGGCTCAGTCCCAAATTTCCTAAAACAAGCAGTAGTGAAACCACTACTCAAAAAACCCAATCTCGACCCCGCTACCTTGTCTAACTACAGACCTGTTTCTAACCTCCCCTTCCTAGCTAAAATCCTTGAGAAACTAGTCAACTCTCGTCTTTCTGATCACCTTGAACTAAACAATATCCTCCCTCCCACACTACATGGTTTCAGGAAACATCTCAGTACTGAAACCTTACTGCTCTCCCTGCATGATACTCTCATCAGAGGGACTGACTCAGGTTCCTCTTATCTGGTTGCCATGCTTGACATCTCGGCTGCGTTCGACACAGTCAACCACGATGTCCTCCTTAACATCCTCAGGAGTATTGGGATCTCCGGCAATGCCCTCTCCTGGATACAATCATATCTCCAAAATCGCTTCTTCACTGTCTTTGTGGATAATAAAGAATCTGACCCCATTAGTCTGCCTCAGGGTGTTCCCCAAGGCTCCTCCCTCTCTTCTACCCTCTTCAATATATACATGCTTCCTCTCACCACCCTGCTCACCAACCTGCACATCAAGCATTTCATTTATGCTGACGATGTGCAAATCATTTTCCCATTTTCCGACTCCCTCCAAACTGCCCTACATAACTGGGAATCCTGCCTTTCCTCCATCACCCAACTTCTTAATGACATGCATCTAGCTTTAAATCCCAAAAAAACTGAACTTTTAATCATATCTAACAAGCAACCTCTTCCAGACATTCCACCTACACACTCATCCTCCTCTTTCCCCACACAGGTTCGCAATTTAGGTGTACTTATAGATAATCACCTGACTTGTAAATCATTCATTAACTCTATCATTAAGGAATGTTATTATAAGCTTCAAACAATAAAAAAACTCAGACCTCTTCTCCATTTCATGGATTTCCGTACTGTACTTCAGTCTATTATTCTATCCAAAATAGACTATTGTAACGCACTTCTCCTTGGCATCCCCGCTTCACACACCAAGCCTTTACAACTTTTACAAAATGCTGCCGCTCGTATTCTATCAAACTCCAAAAAGAAGGACCATATCACCCCCATACTCATCTCTCTACACTGGCTCCCTATACACTCCCGAATTCTTTATAAAGCACTCTCCATCATCCACAAAAGTCTGCTACACTCCAATCTCAATTGGATCAACCCTCCACTCACCCCTCGCACCTCCAACAGACCCACCCGCACAGCTCTCCTAGGAACCCTACATTCCCAACCCATTAAAGCTTTCAAACTCTCCTACACCATAAGCAGAGCCTTCTCTCTAGCCGGTCCCACTATCTGGAACTCCTTACCTCATGACATCCGCATGGAGTCATATACACCCACTTTCAAAAAAAAACTAAAGACCTGGCTCTTCCAGCAAGCCTACCCTACGTCACCCCCCATCACATAAACTCCTTCCGAAATGGATAACCCCAATCCACATTTGTGAACTCGGCCTGAATATTGGATTACGAAATGCCTCTGATTTTGGTACCTTGAAATGTTATAATTTTATGTTTATAGTTATTTATATATATATATATATATATATACATATATATAGGTTATAGTATGTAAATCAATACCCCCCTCCAATGTATTTCTTCCTTGGTTTTTGTTAAGGGCTATGCCCTAAAGTTAACTGTATTTATCTGTTCCTTGTAAGGGCTTCGCCCATAAAGTTCATGTTTTACTGTGAACCGATGCGATGTGCAAACGGACATCGGTATATAAGAGACATTAAATAAATAAATAAATAAATATTAACATTTATATGCCGCTAATTGAGCGGTTTACAATAAAAACATGTGTAATAAAGTCAGATAAACGCACAAGTAAGAGCAGCGTCTTCCTCTGTGCAGCCCTCCCATCTTACCACTCCTGCTAACATGCCTTTCCTGTTCATACACCAGATCAGTCCAGATGCCTGAGTTTTGCATTCCTACTAGCAGACGGAGACAGTTTTACTGACACTGCTAGTAGATGGTGTAAAACCTGCAGTGTGGAGTAGAAAGAAAAAGGAGAAGGTTCCTTCCAGGGGGTTGTTAGGTCCTGGTAGGCCATTCCCCCCTGGTTTGAGGTGGACGAGCAGGGGGATTGGTGACTGTTACAATGCCGTTTGTGGAGCCCATCCTGCAAGTAGCCTCTCACCTTTGTGCTGGTCTGGCAGGTGCCCGACTACCTCCTCCACTTTCCTGGCCCGAGGCCACAGGCCTTTCTTCTTTCATGCAGCCCAGGCCACCCCGGACTTCCGCTCCTCGTGGCCCGACGTCACTGTCTGCGGCAGGAGGGGCCGCTGCTGTTCTTCGCGCAGGGAAGCCACTGCTGGGAATCCTCTTCATGAAGCAGGAGTTTCCGCCGCCGCCTTCAACATCTTCACGCGGCAGGGACGCCACCAATGCCGCCAACAACGACTGTAGGAGAGAACTTGTGTGAGTAGAACGAACAGGGTATCGATTTACCCTTGGGAGAAAACTGGCTTAAGACGGCTCCTGCTCCAATTGCAGAGGGGTCGACTTCAATGACGAAAGGACGTCTTGGGTCTGGATGCTGGAGACAAGGACCGGAACAGAAAGCTTCTTTAAGTGTCTGAAAGGCGGCTTGGGCTTTGGGAGTCCACACACAAGTTTTAGCCCCTTTCTTGGTCATGGCGGTTAGTAGAGCAGTTAGGGTAGAATAATTGGCAATGAAGCTCTGGTAATAATTGGTAAAGCTCATAGGCCTACTGGCTGGGGCCAGTCACAGATCCCCTAGACCTTCTCTGGATCCATGGAAAAACCTCGACTGGATATGATGTACCCTAAGAAGGGTAAATGAGTTTGCTCGAAGAGGCACTTTTATAACTTGGCATAAAGATGGTTTTCTCTTAGATGCTGGAGAACAGTCTGGACATGATCTCGATGAGATTCAAGGTCTTTGGAGAAAATCAGGATGTTGTCAAGATATACGATTGCAAAGGAGTACAAGAGGTCTCGGAGAATTTCATTCATAAGACATTGAAAGACTGCTGGGGCATTGCATAGCCCAAAGGGCATCACAGTGTACTCATAATGACCATCCCACATGTTGAATGCGGTCTTCCAGATGTCTTCAGGTCGGATGTGTACCAGATTGTACGCACCCCTTAGATCCAACATGGTGAAGATCCGTGCCCCTTGTAGGCGGTCGAACAGCTTGCTGATAAGGGGCAGAGGTCTTTGCGGATTATGGCGTTGAGCCCTCTGTAGTCAATACAAGGGTGTAGACCGCCATCCTTTTTCTTAACAAAGAAGAAACCCACTCCGGCAGGGGAATCAGAGGGATGAATTAATCCTTTTTCTAGGTTCTCTTTGATATACTCAGACATGGCTAGGATTTCTGGGTGAGACAATGGATAAGTTCTGCCCTTGGGAGGCGTGGTGCCTGGCAGAAGTTCTATGGGACAATTAAATTTGCGCAATGGAGGCAAGGTATCCGCCTTCTGCTTCGAGAAGACATCTTCGAAGTCAGCATACTGAGAAGGTAACCCAGATAGGGTGGTAGACTTCAGAACAGGGACTACAGGAGTTACTTGATATAGATATGACTTCTGGCATAGGGACCCCACTATACCAACTACAGAGCATGCCAATCTAACTGGGGTTCTTGAGCCTGGATCCAGGGCAGCCGCAGGATAACTGGATGTGTAGAACGTTTCAATACATAGAAGGACACCTCCTCCTCGTAGAGAGTGCCCACAGTAAGATGGACGGCTACTGTTCGGTGGGTGATCAGCCCCAGAAGGGATTCTCCTTGAATGGAGGTGATTCAGACATTCACATCTAATGGCTGAAGAGGAATGTTCAGAAGCTTACAATGTCATCCATGAGGAAGCTGCCACTTGCTCCGGTATCAACTAGAGTAGTGGTGGCGAAGGAGTGGGCCGCAACGCCCAGAGAGATTGGAAGCAGAAGTTAGGGGCCGGTGACAGTAGTGCCTAAGCTCGGGACCCCCGCCAGGCTCAGGTGTTGCAGTTTTCCCGACGTGCCGGACAGAACTGCCGAAGATGTCTGGAAGTGCCACAGTAAAGGCAAAGACCCTCCTTCCTCCGATGGAGATTTTCGGTCGGAGACACTCACCCATGGTTTACCTCCACAGGTTCCACCACGGAAGAGGGCGGTGGTGCTGGAGTCTTGGCTGGAGGACTCGGAACATGCGTGGGGCGTGGTATCGGAGAGCGGGAAGCCTTTGTTACAGCTATGGCTGCTGTGCAACCGCCTCACCACCAGGGGTCCTTCTAGAGCTGGCTCTCCTGACGGGCCCAGTCCATCTCCCTTGTTCACTCTATGTTCTGGACTTCCCTTTAAATCTCTGCCTGGCAGTTCCCTCGAGGCTTCGGCATCGAGCTCGCCTGAGCTCCCTGCTCTAGCCTTCCTTGCTTTGCTGTGCGTGTGGTCTTTGGACCCTGCTTTGCCTTGCCTTGCGCTGTGTGTGGCCTTTGGGCCTTCTACCCTGCTTTGCCTTGCCTTGCCTTACGCTGTGTGTGGCCTTCGAGTCTTCTACCCTGCTTTGCCTTGCCTTGCGCTGTGTGTGGCCTTCTACCCTGCTTTGCCTTGCCTTGCGCTGTGTGTGGCCTTCGGGCCTTCTACCCTGCTTTGCCTTGCCTTGCGCTGTGTGCGGCCTTTGGGCCGTCTACCCTGCTTTGCCTTGCCTTGCGCTGTGTGTGGCCTTCGGGCCTTCTACCCTGCTTTGCCTTGCCTTGCGCTGTGTGTGGCCTTCGGGCCTTCTACCCTGCTTTGCCTTGCGCTGTGTGTGGCCTTCGGGCCTTCTACCCTGCTTTGCTTTGCCTTGCCTTGCGCTGTGTGTGGCCTTCGGGCCTTCTACCCTGCTTTGCCTTGCCTTGCGCTGTGTGTGGCCTTTGGGCCTTCTACCCTGCTTTGCCTTGCCTTGCGCTGTGTGTGGCCTTTGAGCCTTCTACCCTGCTTTGCCTTGCCTTGCGCTGTGTGTGGCCTTCGGGCCTTCTACCCTGCTTTGCCTTGCCTTGCCTTACGCTGTGTGTGGCCTTCGGGCCTTCTACCCTGCTTTGCCTTGTCTTGCACTGTGTGTGGCCTTCAGGCCTCTGCCCTACTGTGAGTGTGTGGCCTTCGGGCTCCCAGCCCTGCCGTATGTGTGTGGCCTTCGGGCCCTCTGCCCTGCCGTGTGTGTGTGGCCTTCGGGCCCTTTGCTCTGCCGTGTGAGTGAGGCCTTCGGGCCTGCTGTCCTACTGTGTGCGTGTGTGGCCTTCGGGCCCTCTGCCCTGCCATGTGTGTGTGGCCTTCGGGCTCTCTGCTTTGCCGTGCGTGTGTGTGTGTGGCCTTCAGGCTCTCTGCCTTACTACTAGGTACCTTGACCAGCCTGGACTCTGACACTGTTGCCTGCCGCCTGCCCTGACCCAGCCTGGACTCTGACACTGTTGCCTGCCACCTGCCCTGACCCAGCCTGGACTCTGACACTGTTGCCTACCGCCTGCCCTGACCCAGCCTGGACTCTGACACTGTTGCCTGCCGCCTGCCCTACCCAGCCTGGACTCTGACACTGTTGCCAGCCGTCTGCCCTGACCCAGCCTGGACTCTGACACTGTTGCCAGCCGTCTGCCCTGACCCAGCCTGGAATTTGACACTGCTTCCAGCCTTACTCTGCTCCACTGTCACCATCATCAGAGACTTTCCAGCCAGCCCTATCTCTCTCTATCTGGAGTCACTCCAGAAGGTGGTGTTCACAACACCAGAACACAGCCCGAACGTAACAGCCTTTACTTCTAGGTGCCTTTGCCAGAGACGATGGTCAATCTTCCCGGAGAGGGAAATCAGGTCCTCTAGAGACGTGGGAGTCTCATGGATGGAGAGTTCATCTTTGAGAGCGCTGGAGAGTCCATCTAGGAAGATGTCTTGCAGACAATCTTCTTGCCACCCAAGCTTAGTAGCCAGGGTCCTGAATTCCACCGTATACTCAGAGAGGGTCCGTGACCCTTGACAGAGGTGGAGTAGATCATGCCTGGCTACAGCCTGGCAGCCTGGTTCTCCAAAGGGTTGCTTGAAGAGAGCAACAAACTCGGATAACTAGTAATTTATGAGATCAGAGCATTCCCATAAGGGAGAGGCCCATGCAAGAGCCTTCCCTTCCAGGTGGGAAAGGATAAAAGTCACTTTAGTGATCTCCTTCAGGAACAAGGAAGGTTGAGTGCAAATTGCATGAAGCACTGGTTGAGGAAGCCACGACAGGAGCGAGGGTCCCCATTGTATCGAGGAGGTGCAGGGATTGCCAATGATGCTTTGGGTAGCATAGAGGCCGATAGGCCCACGGGGTTGGCCAGAACTGTATCTCGTAGCTGGGAACGAAGTTCTTCCACCAAAGAGGCTAGCGATTCCAAAGCTTGATGGTGTTCCTTGACTGTGGCGGCCAAACCCGGTAGGGCCCTGGAGGCAGGAGACTTCGCCGAGTCCATGGCCTTGGCAACCTGTTGCACTCGGGGGTGGACCCTTGTCCTGGAGCAGTGGAGAATGGCTCCCTGGTAGGGACCAGGAAGCACCTGCCCCCGGGGGGGCGGAACACTGGAGAAGACAGAGGCTAGAATGAGCTTCACCACTGGAAGCCCGCGGTCCCCCCGGGTGGAGCCCATAGGGACCCGGGCCGCTTGGACTTAGGTGGGCCTCGCAGGGTCTCCTGGAGAAGTGGTAGACAGGCGTGCCCACGGGCAGCAAGGGAGCGCGTTCGGACTTGAGACTGAGGTTCAGATGGAGCAAGGAAGACCAGAACAGCATAGGCGATGACAAGGCAAGGGACAGAGCCAGAATCAGGAGACGTAGTCAATCAGGCAGGGATCAGAATCTGAGGGTCAATCCGAGGAGTAGTCAGGCAAGGCAGAGGTCAGACGAGGTCACAAGGCAGGCAGAGGTCAGGATTTATTTATTTTATTTTAACACTTTTATATACCGAGGTTCTGGTAACAATGTTACTAATCACTTCGGTTTACATACAACATTGAAATGACTTAATTGTGTCTTACATAGAACAAGGAATGAAGAACTAGGATATAACTCATTTTAAATATGCAGGCAGCAGACAGGATGGTTGAGGAACAGGCCGAGGTCAGTACCAAAGAGACAGTCCAAGGGTACTACCTGGGCAGACGAATGGACAGACGCAGAAACAGGAGGATGCTGGAATAAGGCTGGAACAAGATTGGAATGAGACTGGAACGAGACTAGAACGAGACTGGATCAAGGCTTAGAACGCAGTGACAATCTAGCACACAATACAATGCCGACCCGATTGTCAAGGCAAGGAAGTGCAGGCAGGGACTTCCTTAAGTAGTTCCTTCAATCAGGGTACGCCGCAGAGCTAGGACCCGCCCCTGGCCCTACAAGAGGCCAGGCGGTCCACGCGCACATGTAGGGGCGTGGCCAATGCCACGGGAGACGCCGATCTCCGATGTGAGGCCTGATGCGCAGTGGCAGGCCCGGCGACCGCCGCTGCGGGACGCCGAGGCCTGGAGGTGCTCATGGCTGCCACTGGGGAGGCCAAACCGGGACCTGCAGAGACATCAGAGAGGTGAGCAAGCCCGTGCACGGGCTGGACGCGGATGGGGTGCGCAACACAAACCAATTTGGTTTCAGAAAAGATCGTTCAACAGAAACCCTACTCATTTCCTTAACCGACCCAGTACTACAGGGGTTCGACAATGATGAATCCTATATCCTGGTACTAATTAATCTTACAGCAGCCTTTGACGCCGCAGACCACACACTGTTGTGCCATCAGTTGAGATTGGTTCTCTTCCTTCCTAACAGATATCTCATTCCAAGTCAAATTAGACAATCCATTATCTGACACCTTCCCAATCAATACAGGTGTCCACCAGGGATTTGCACTCTCGGCTGCACTATTCAACATATATATATATACTACCCCTATGCACATTACTAGCAGAAATGGGAATCAACTTCTTCCTATATGTTACGATCCCCCCCTGTTGCTGCGCTACAGGAGGTATCTCACCTTTCTTCCGGAGGCCGCTCCGAGGCCAGGGCCTCGCCTGCACTCTATCCAGGACTTGCTCCAGGGCCGGGAGGCCTCGCTGTTCTTGGGTCCTGCCTGTGGTTTGCTTGGCTCTGTTTGGACTTCCTGGTTCGGCCACGCCCTTCTCCCTAGGGGCCGGCCCGCAGCTCTCCCCCTCAGTTATAGGGCCAGTGAGGGGCGGTCCATGTGAACTCCTCCCAGGGAGTTGCCTGCATGCAGCAGTATAAAAGGACTTTCACTTCAGTTCCTGTTTGCCTTCGGATTGGGTTCCACAGTTGTCTGTGTCTTCAGACCGATCCAGGTCCTCCGTGGTCTCGCTTGTCTTGACGGCTCCCTGTCCTGTCTCTGCCTGTGCCCTGATGTTTGTTCTGGATGTTCCTGATGTTTGTTCCTGTTCCAGTTCCTGATGTTCCTACCTGCTTTAGGCTGCCAGGAGTGCAGCAACCTGCCTTAGACTGCCAGGAGTGCAGTAACCCTCTTCTTCCCTGTGCTGGTCCCGCTCCTGCAGCTGTAGGACAGGGTGGTCCGTGACCAGTCCAGCCGTGCTGGCTGTGTAGGGTGCCCTGAGAGACAGTGCCAATGTCTTCCTTCCCAGCCCCCGTCTGTGATGTCTTTGCTTCAGCCCTCGTCTATGATGTCTTCAGTGTTCTAAGGACTCTGTCTGCCCTCGTCCTCTGTCCGGCCTACTGCCCATTGCCGTTACCCAGCGGCAGGTCCGAAAGGGCTTGGAACAGTTGGAGGACCGTTCATCAATCAACATTGCGTTGTTGGTTGCCATGGGCGTGCAGGTCCGGCTGAGGGTCAGACTCTGTTCCTCATTCCTGCTCCCATACCTGCCTGGCTCTCCATGCTTGCATCGGCTCACCCCCCACGGTGTGGCTTGGGGCTCCTCCCTGAGTCTCGCCGTGGCCCAAGGGCTCACTCCACCTGCTCTAGAGGAGACCGCGCTCCTCGCGCTCGCAACAGAATCCGAAAGGCCTCCTAGCCCTCAGATCGTCAGCAGCGTGGAGGACGCGCTCGTAACCCTATATGCCGACGACATACAATTCTACATACCATTTAACAAATCATTTGAAAAAAACTGCTTCGACCCTGTCCACCTACATGAAGGCAATACAATAAAAACTCTCTCAGCTGAAGGTAACTCTAAACACACATAAAAAAAAAATAAATTATATGGTTCAGGAGAAAGTCTATGATAATCAAGCCACCAACCTTAGACCTAGGAAATGTTAACATTATACCCTCAGATCAAGTACAAGACCTAGAAATACAGATTATTGAGACCTTTTCAATAAAAAAGCATATAAGCAAATTAATTATATCAGGATACACCAAGCTGAGAATACTACACCGGCTGAAACCATTGCTAACAATTCAAGACTTCCGCACTGTTTTACAGACATTAATATTTTCAAACATAGATTACTGAAACTCCCTATTGCTAGGCTTACCCGCAGGACTACTAAAACCACTACAGTTACTACAAAATGCCTCAGCCACATCACCCCCTCACTGATGGCACTGCACTGGCTTCCTGTACAATCTAAAATTCACTATAAAGTATTAATGCTAATTTTTAATATCATCAACAACACTAATCCATGTTTAATAGAAGTAACTCTTCAACCCTGCAACCCGCAGAGAACCTTAAGATCGCAAAACAAAGGACTTCTAAAGGTGCCTACAACATGGAACACACACTTATCATAAAATAAGAGATCCAATGTTTTGTCTGCATTTAGTTGGTAACCAGAGGCCTCTCCAAACCTAGTAAGTTCATCAACCAGTGACGAAAGGGGCTTATCAGGGTGTGCGATAGTAATCAGTGTGTCATCTGCAAACATGGAAAGTTTATATTCAAGCTGCCCCACTCTGACCCCCTGGATTGCCCCGGATTCCCGAATGGACGCTGCCAAAAGTTCCAAATATAAAGCAAAAAGGAGCAGGGACAAAGGACAACCCTGTCTGGTACTGCGTTCTGTGGGGAAAGCTCTTGAGAAACCCCCATTCATTTTAATGCACGCATTCGGGTTTCGATAGAGCTGCAGAATCCACGTTGAGAAATTACCCCCCAGACCTAACTTATCCAACACTGCGAATAAGTACTCCCAATGGACCACGTCAAAGGCCTTCTCAGCATCGAGTGAGAAGCACTATAGGGATTTTGGCTTCCTGCGCCCACCATATAAGACCCACCACACGCCTCCCATTATCGGCAGCAAGTCTCCCAGGGACAAATCCAGTTTTATCAGGATGTATCAGGTGCATAGCCACCCCACCCAGGTGAGTAGCTAAAATTTTGGCCAAAATTTTGAAATCTAAATTTATAGGCCTATAGGACCCACAGAGTGTTTGATCCCTACCGGGTTTTGCTAAAATAGTAATGCCTGCCCTATTAGCATCTTCAGCAATATGTCCATCTCCCAAAAGGTGATTAAAGGCCTCTATAAGTGGCATGAAATCACTGAGCTCAGTTTTTTATAGAAACCACCCGAAAATCCATCGATTCCCGGGGATTTTCCCATTTTTAGTCCCATTATTGCCCTTGAAACATCAGTTTCTGAGATTTCCCTATTTATAAAGTCCTGTTGAGTATCCCTGAGCCTCGGAAGAGTAATTCCAGTTAAATACTCCTCAATCTTTGCATTTGTGATATCTGGCCTTCTGGAATATAATTGGCGGTAAAACTGGGTAAATCGGTCTCTGATACTTTCATTATCAGAAACCTCAACCCCCCTAGCATCCTTGATCTTCAGGATCTGATTGAGTCCCATTTGGGTTTTAAGTCGCCAGGCGAGGAGCTTCCCGGCTTTGTTACCCCCTTCAAAAAATTCCTGTTTTGCTTTATCCAATTGGTGAGCTATGTCTCCCACTGCCAAATGATGCAGATCCTGCCTCAGTTTCTCAAGTTGCAAGCCTAACTGGGAGTCTGGACATCTTTTATGGCGTAGTTCCAATCTACCTAATTTTTGGAGGAGATCTAAGCGCTGCCTTTCTTTATCTCGCTTCAGGAACGAAGCCCTGGCTATCAGTTTCCCCCCTCGCCACTGCCTTAAAGCCATCCCAGACTATGCCCGGAGAGACATCCCCTGTATCATTTTCATACAAGAATTGTTCCATCTCTTGGCACAGTTGATCCCTAAACTTACTATCATCTGAGAGACTTTCATTGAGCCTCCAGTATCTGTCACCACCCTGACCTCCCACTCCCTTTAATATAAGCCAGATAGCTGCATGATCAGACCATGTTAGCCTCAATGCCCGACGCTTACACATAATTAACCTGGGCTTTATCAACTAGAAACATGTCAATCCGCGAGTAGGTCATATGCGCCTTTGAATAAAAGGTATAGTCTCTGTCCGTGGGATGGAAGAGGCGCCAGATGTCCACCAAGTTCCATTCCCGCATAAGGGCTTTCAAACTCTTCCTGGGGGCGTGGGACTGTACCCCACCCCGCCCCCCTAGTATCTAGAAAAGGGTACCTAGTTAAATTAAGATCTCCTCCAATAATGAGAGATCCTTCTACCCATTGGTGTAGAACTTTGAACAATTTCTCAATGCATCTCCCTTGCCCAGTATTAGGAGAGTCTACATGAACTAATGTATACATATTCGAGCTCAGTCTGAACTTGGTGATAATATACCTGCCTTCTTGGTCCCTAGCAATGGATATCACATCAACTGTCAGTTGTTTAGAGAAAAGTACCCCCACTCCACAATATTTACTATGAGATGAAGCTGCCGCAAAATATTGAGTAGGGTAGTGCTGCGAAGCTAATAATCTCTCATATCTCTTTTTTAAGTGTGTTTCCTGACAAAATAATATATCCACTTTAGCATTGACTGCATCTTGCAATAAAGTATTCAACCCCTTGACGTTCCATGACATTAATTTAAGTTCACCAGCCATAATAATAATGTCTAAGTATGCTTAATTCATTACCAAGATGAACAAACAGCGCCTTACCTCCGTCGCCTCCCCCTAGTAAGCTGTGCACATATTGATCTAATATAAAACCCCACAGACATTGAAAACTCTCCACATGGTCCCCCCCAAGCTTCCTTTCTGTTCCCCTATTATCCCCTCCCTGGATCCTTCCCCAACCCATACCCCCCATTCTCTACTGGAGGTTTCATGTCATCCTTCACATACCCACGTGATGTGTCCCCCCCTCAGTGGTTTATCAAACATCGTTCCCCCTTGCTAAAGAATTTCTTCCTAATTTCACTCATGAATACCCCACTGTGTAAGCAAACAGTTTAACTGTCAACATTTAGCCTCTCAACTAGCAAAACTATGAAATACATAACTCCGGAACCCTGCTGTGTTGTCTGTCCTGTAAAGAACATTATGTCTCTCGCCTTGGCCCTGTATATCCATCAGCTGGTCTCAGGTAGCTGCCTCTCCGGACCTGTATTCTCCTCCTGAATGTCTTCGTAAGTGCTTTCCTCCATGTTGCAAACTTTGCTAGCGTAGGTGCCCGTCCGGCATGGCACTGGCAGTCGTATCTTTCTTGGGATGGGCTGTGGCCTTCAGGAGACTCGCTGTCTGTAATATTTGCACAGGTTCTTCCATGGACTTCCCACAGGACACAGTACCATTAACTGTAAACTGCAGGCCAAATGGGAATAGCCATTTTTATCGAAAGTCACCTGCACGCAAAGCCTGCAGTACCTCCCGAAACTGCCGCCGCTTCCGAATCGTGATAGGCGATAACTTCTGAAACACTTCCACCTTACATCCATGCCATTGCAGGTCCTTCAGCAGCCGCGCCTGTTTCATGATTTTTTTCCTGCAGCGCATATTCTTGGAAAGAAACCACAATGTCTCTGGGATTATTTCCCAGTGGCTTAGCTAAGGAGCGGTGAGCCCGGTCTAAAAGGATGTTGGGCTCTGTTTCTTCCACATTCTCCGCCTTTAAAATCAATAAGCAAATGTCCGTGACCACTTGCACACAGTCAGAGTATGAGGCCCCCTCTGGGACCACTCGAAAATGTAAATTTCCACGCCTCGATCTGTTCTCCAGATCCTCCAGCCAAGTTTGGTGGTCTGCCGCGTCCTGTTTCAGCTGGGTACTGAGTCCAGGGCTGACTCCTGCACGGTAAGTTGTGTTTCTACCGTGTCTATGCAGTCCCCAAGTTCCGCATGTTCGCACCGCAATTCTGCCGCTAGCTGCTGAAATTCAGTTTTCAACGTTCCCATGCCGTCTCTGATTTCACTGAACCATAATTGGAATTCTTCCCTTGAAATAACCGGGTCTGTGGATGAGCTTGCGGCCGCCGGCGATTCTGCACGGGTCCGGTCAGGGCCTACTGCATCAGCGTTCTCCCCGAGGCCCTGTTCTGCTAGGCCTTCCCGTTTTTTTCTCAGCCACCCCGTCGAAGGAGAACTGCTTCAGTTCAGCAATCGTCTTGCGCACGGACATCTTAGATTAAAGTTTTGCCAGTACATACAGTTTGATGTTTCAGTGAAGGCGAATTGCTTCTGATTAAGGGGGATTAGGTTAAATCGAGGTGAGGAGCTCTGGATTCCCGCCGCCATTCAGGTGGGTGACGTCACTTCCGATAACATAATTTTTTTCATTATCTAGACCCATGACCTCCTTGCCAGCAGTAATGAAAAGGTTAGATAAGTTTGGAAGCCTATCAGGCTTGCGGATTAATCCTGACAAATCAGAGATACTTCCAGTTAATTTCTCTACAAATTTGGAAGGAGAGGGCAAGAGGAGATTTCCATTCCACTGGACAGAGGGCCCTATTCAGTATCTGGGAGTTAACCTGGGTCTGGATCTTATTATTTATTTATTTAGAATTTTTTATATACCGACATCCGTTTGCACATCGTATCGGTTTACAAATAACTTGGAACTTTTAGGCATAGCCTTTACATGGAACAAAAAATATATGAAAAGAGGAACAATAACTATTAAATAGGTACAGCATAACAAATCACAAAGTTCAATGGCATAGAGTAAATACACTGATTAAAATACTGAGTAAGCAGGGGGATATTTACATAAAGTTCGAAAATATAGAGTAAGATACACGACTTGAGGAGTGTCAGATCATGTGGGAAAATAGCAGCAAATTATACAAAGTTATTCGGTAAATATACTACACAAATTTCAGGGATTCGTCACAAAGGTGGGTAGAGTTAGACGGGTAGGCCTGTAGGAACAGCCAGGTTTTTAGTTTTTTTAAATTTAGGTGTGGATGTTTCGGTGCGTAAGTCTGGAGGCATGGAGTTCCAAAGGGTAGGGCCTGCCAGAGAAAAAGCTCTGTTCATTGTGGAGATAAGTTTAGTGGATTTGATCGAGGGAGTGCAGAGTGTTCCTTGAAGGGCGGGACGAGTTGGTCTTGTGGAGGTGCGCAGAAGGAGAGGAGGGCTGATCCAGTGGGAGTTTTCATTTATGATGCTTTTATGAATGAGGGGTAATGCTTTGAATAGGATTCGCGATTTTATTGATAGCCAATGTAGCTCAATAAGAGTTGGTGTAATTTGGTCTCTTTTTTTTTAGAATTTGTAAGGATATGTGCTGAGGCATTCTGTAGGAGTTGATTCTCTTGATTCTCTGGTACAACAGAATTACCGACCCCTGGTACGATCGCTGCTTGGGGGAACTCGAAAAGTGAGAGCAGCTCCAGTTATCATGGTTTGGTAGGATCTCTGCGATTAAAATGAACCATTTGCCAAAAATTGGGTACCTGTTGCAAGTGCTGCCTTGTTTGCTTCCGACCCATTAGCTAAAGCCTCTTCCAGCAGAAAATGTTTTCCTTTATCTGGCGCAAGAGGCCCTTTTGGATATCTAGACAGGTTTTGTATAGGTCCAGGAGAGAGGGCGGGCTGGGGTTCCTTCCCTATTGCATTACTACGTAGCCTCTTAGCTTAAGAGTGTAAGAGACTGCCATGACTTGGGCTCAACTAAGCAGTGGGTTGAAATTGAACAGGCCTTGGCGGCAGCACCCGCTCTGCACACATTGTTTTGGCCGAGCAATTTAACACCCCGAGAACTGGCTCTTTTACCTCCCGGATGATAATGTACACTTACTATCTGGAAACGGTGGAAGCCAAGTCTCGTGGGCTTGAAATCGTACTCAGCCCTATGTTCCATTCGGTATTTGAAAGAATTTTCAGCAGGGCTAGATAACACTACTTTCCAGGGATGGGAGGCTCGTGGTCTCTCAAGCTTGGGGCAGTTGTGGCCTAATGGGATGGTCCCTTTTTCAGAGCTACAGAAGGCCTTCGGTTTACCCAATACAGACTTCCTAGCTTATGCTCAAGTGCGGCATTTTATTTTTACACGTGGAATCAAACAGGATCTGCAACAAGGGCACTCAGTTTTTGAGGGATATTGTATTCTGGCAGGCAAATTAAGGAAAATCTGTAATTTCCCTCATTCTAGCCTGTCTGAACAATGCATCTACATCAATTCCAGGCATTCTAGCTAATAATGCTTTTATATCTCCAATGGCTAATGTCAATCCACTAGTTAATTTTTCAAAATCACGAATCCATGCCCCTGCACCCTTGGTTAACGGAGGCAATTGCAGGATTAAATTAGTCAGATCAGTAAATTGCCATGGTGTATACCGAGGGAGAACCTGACCCCTTTCATTAGGTCTCCCTAACAACAGAGGATACTGTGCAACTTCAGCCCCTGCTTGGTTTTCATATTTCTCCCATACCATTAAACCATCATTCATATATTGATCATCCCACTCAGGATCCCCATAAGGACCTCTAATACACTGACGAGCTACATTCATATCTCTAGAAGATAAAGAACCCTGTTTTGGATACGGAGACATATCTCCTCTCCTGTCCTCAGTCCATCTAGATAACCTATCTACCCATAAATCCACATAATATCTACTAGCTTCTTTCTCAGCCACTATTTCTTTTGGTGTCTGTTTACACCCACTCTGAACTATCATAACCAGATCCCCTTTTTCATCTCTACAAGCTGTCTCTTCATCTTTCCCTTCATGTGTAATTATACAGCCCTGCGTCTTACATTTTCGGGGTGGCTGTTGTTTAGGAAAATAATTTCCTATCTTAATTGATTTTATCTTACCCTTTTCCCTTACGCTTTTATCCACTCCTGCCATACTTATAGCACTGTCCCCTGTTGATTCTATGCTCTCAGATATTGGAAGAGTAAGCACTTCTCCAAACCTTTTTCTTAACTCATCTACAGTTAAACCTGGTTGCACAGTATTAGATGGATGCATTAACCCCTTCAAAATACAAGTTATCTCCTGCCATCCGTCCTGTAATTCTTCCTGAGGAGGAACATTTCCCTCTACTGGCTGCACTACCACTGGTGCTTTCTCTAATGCCGAAGCTGGGGAAACCATTTTTGGCTTAACTACCACCTCTGGCAAAACAGAAGCACCAGCACTGGGGGACTTAGATTGCCCAGACTTACCCTCTCCTGAATTATCAATAACTGATAATGGAGTCACTGGGAGAGGATCCAACTGCAATGGTTTATATCCTGGGGCTACATCTTGTGGATTAACAGGTCCTAAGTCTTTAGGCATAGTATATACTGGAAAATGCCCTAAATTAAACTGTGGCAATGCTGGGTATAATCCTGAATAACTAGAGGCATGAAGCATGGGATTCTCAGGTGCATACGCTGGGGGTTTCTGGGGCTCCTCAGTGTTTGTAGTAACTGAATCTCTCTGCCTATACCATAAATCAAATACCTGCAAATGCTTATCTAACGATTTCCCTTTCTTAGAATCTCTAATATATTTAAGCAATTGTAACAGCACAGAAGATTGTAATGAGCCTGTTGGTGGCCACATGAAATCTGATGATACTTTAGATGATTTCAGCCACTTACGGTGAAAGTCTGTGATGTCCTTACGATTAAGCGGATTAGCCTGAAAAACTGATTCTAACGGAGTTTTCATATTGTCCACTAGATGGCAACCCTATACCACAATCTACTTAACCCACACCAGTGCAAAAAATATATAGCTTATACCCCTATCCCTTTTTTTTTTTTTTTTTTTTTTTTTGTCTGTTTCTAGTTTAAGGCAGTCACAAGGACTGAAGGGGGGAAAAAAAAAAGTCAGAAAAGAGAGAGAACAAAATACCGAACTAAAACAAAATACCTGAATAAAATGAAACATACAATCACTATACATGTGCACACAAACACGCAAAAAATACAGATAATAAAATGAACATAATATGTCCATAAGCTGCTGTAGGAATATAGGTACAACACGCAGTACCAATGATAACACAAACCCCTCCAGTCGACGCAAGGACAGAATCCAAAGCTAACCTATTTTGCTGAGCAGTAATTGCAGTTGCTCTGAGCTCAGTATTGATAGCATTAAGACCTGCAGTAGTCAAATTAACAAACTATATCCATGGTATTTCAATTGCTTATCTCTGGGAAGTTTACTGTAACGACACATCTGTCTGCATGGGAAATGGATATGGGGATCCCTTGGGAAAGGGAGCAATGGGAGGAGTATATTTGCAACTTAGGGAAGATCTCCATGTCAGCGGCGATCTTGGAGAATCGGTGTAAGCTCCTTTACCGTTGGCATTATTCACCAGCCAGGATAGCGCGTTGGCTCCCAAGAGGTTCTCCCTTGTGTCGGAGACAGTGCTCTTATAGGCTCGTTTATACATATGTGATGGCATTGTCCAAAGATACAATCCTTTTGGGGGGAATGTCAGCAGCTTGTAGAGGATTTTGGGTGTACGGCTCCCCTTACAGATGGAGACCTGGCTATTGGGGCTCCCTTGCCCAGAACAAACTGATGAGAGACGAGCCTTACTTACATTTATTGCAACAGCAGCTTGCCTGCTGGTAGCAGCACAGTGAAAATCTACCAAAACACCGAGTAGGTCTCAATTACTCAACAAATTAAATCAAATTCAATACATGGAAAAACTGACAGCCAAAAGAAGAGATTCACTGCCTCAGTTTTATAGAATCTGGTCCCTAATGACGGACGATTTATAATGAGAAGGGGCGGCATTATTATTGTTTTGGTTTTTTTTAGGGCTTGGACCCCTCATTGAGCACTGGGGAGGAGGGGTTTTTGAACTATTTCTTATAACTACCAAGTTTATGCAACTGTTGTAACGGGTTCCGTATGATTAAGCTGGGGAGTTGGCGTGGGAGGGGAGGGGAGAGGAAGGGTGGAATAACCGAGAGGGGCGTGGTTTATTGGTTGGATTTCGGATCATGTCAGCACCATAGTCTGTACTTCACCTTTTGGTGTATATTATGGACGTATCTGAAAGTGGATGTTTATTGTTTATATGGTTTCATACTCCTCTCAATAAAAACTGTCAATATATATATATATTAAAAAAAACCCAACTCTGTGTGTGGGCAGATTATTCTCCATTCCTTTCCAAATAATTCCTAACATTAACTTGCTGATTTGATCAAGGGCTGCACAGGAGCTGAGGATTCCAACGTACATTCCACAATGACTCCCAAGAGCCTTTTCGTGAAGATGGAACTCGGCATTGTGTGCCTATACTTTGAATTATTTTTCCCTATGTGCGTCACTTTTGACTTTGTACTTAAATTGCAATTGCTATTTAGATTCCCAGTGCCCCAGTTTTGCAGGATCCTTCTGTAGTTTCTCAGTCTGCTTATATTTTAACTACTTTGAATATTTTAGCGTCATCTGCGCTTCTGATCACTTCATTCATTGCTTCCTTTTCCAGATTTAGATGTAGTACTGTATGTGGCTATTCTCTGCTGTACCCCCGCTGAATGAATTTCATATTTATTTACTTGTTTTTCTATACCCATGTTCAATTAGACATATCACACCGGTTCCAAAGACAGATAATAAATCCAAATAAACAACTTAACCATTGGTCCCAATTCAGCTCTCTAAGGCACTTTTTACCTTTCTCTATTGGAAGTTTCCTATTTTTTGACCAATTACCAAGCCACATTAAGATAAATACATATTTGGGATGAAAGTATACATGTACGTATATATTTCTTTTTTCCAAAAATTCATAGTATATGAACACAAATACTTGGAATGATAAACACTTTACCCTAATTTATACTATTTTAATAGATTTCCAATTTCAGTATGAAAATGAGAAATGCAAATCCCAGAAGCTTGTACACTGATGTGTAGGGAGATAAATATTAGTGCAGCAAACAATTAGTGCATTCACGACCCTGAGAGCTGTAAAATATACTATTGCAAATATGTGCAAAATGTTAATATTAACCACAAGAAATAGTCATTATGACAACGGATGAATTCATTATTTGTTTGTTTTTGACAGGTAGCTCAATTAGAACCAGACACCTGCAACTACAATGCCATGGACCTTCATTCCTGGCTCTCTGGGGTTTTATTTACTTCTATTCCTTCTTTCTCCTGCCTTGATCAGCTGTTAGAGCACCCAAAGTGAGAGACAAGTATTGAAGGTCTCTACGGAGTCTGATACATATTATCTTGAATTAGCCAGTAGGCATCACTGAAGCAATGGGCGGGACTCACTACTGGGAACCGGGAACACTGTGTCCTCGAGCGGCCCACGGAGCAGGAATCAGACCCAGAAAACAAACCTGAGCCTGCCACGTAAGAGCATGCATTGCTGCTGCTGTATCATCAGCTCAGCCCCAAGCATTAATATTGTGAAATCATTTACAAGTATGGCATAACCCACATCCAAAATAACAAGGTGTGACTCTAGAGCGTAACTTGGCATTAATTCACCAGAAACTGGTTTTTTTTTTTCAATTCAAATTTTATTGAATTCACCGGAAAATGTAAATACCTGAAAGGTATTACTAATGCACAGAAATCAAACCGTTTTCAATGGAAGGAAAACTGTAGGACAAGGGGTCATAACATGAAAGCCCCGAGAGAGTCAAGTCAGGAGTGACGTCAGTAAGTATTTCTTCCTGGAAAGGGAAGCGAATGCCCTCCCAGAGAAGGTAGTGAAGACAAACACGATAATGGGATTCAAATGGGCATAGGATAAAACGCAGGATTCCTAGCGGCTAAATGATGGAGATGAAGAAAAGAAAAACCCGTCTTGACTAGCATAATCTGCCCAGAGCAACAATTTCCCTCAACATAAAATCAAATAATAAAAAAAAAAAAGATTGGATGGACCGCTTGGGTCATTTTTTCCCAACATTTACTATGTAGAAGCTAGAGGGGTGCAAAAAATCATGCAGCACAGCAAACCTCCATGGGAAAGCGCCTTGGCTTTCAGCTATCCTTAAGCCCTACTCTCCTGCAAGAGCCTTGAGCTTGTCGCAGAAATCGGTTAGACGTGCGTTCAGCTGTGCTTCGGGAATCTGCCTTTTCAGTGGCTGCCCCCGACTGCTGGATCTGTCTGCCTGATGAGTTGCGAGCCCTGCCTTGTACTAAAACCTTTAAGGGACAGTTTGAACAAACATTTGTAACTGATCTCCTTTCACCTTGTTTTGTTTTGTTTTTTACATCCTTAAACAAATCTTTTAGTGTCTTTTAAGAGACAATTTGGGATACTGCTGTTTATAAAGTTCAGGTTATATTGTTTTATAGTTTGTTTATATTGATTTAATTTTATCGTATTAACTTTATTGATTTGTTTATTATGTGTTTCTTGTGAGCTGCTTAGGGCAACACATAGGCGACATATAAGTAAACTTAATCAACCAATATTCCTCAAGCTTTGCAAAATAAATGAAAATATTTGGCCAATCAAATGGCTTTTGCACTTTTGTAGACAGACATTTGTGCTTAGGAATAAGATCTTCCATGTAGGGAGGCCACAGTTTACAGAAAAAGTACACAGGATGTCAGAAACAGCCACAGTCCTGCCATGATTATACAGAGCCTGTACAAGACAAACATCTTCAATGAAGGTCGCATACTTCCTTGTGGTTGTTTATTAATGTCCTCTGGGAAGAAGTGCAAGTCCCTCTATTTCTTCCAGGGGGCTCTGTAAGTCACATTCTCCTTGGTCTCCGCTGCTGCTTTGATTGCCTCCAGTATCAGGGCATTCTGGCGTTGCTTCTCTGCCATCCGTGCAGGATTTGATTCGGGCAAATGCTGGAGGGGTGGGGAGAAGAGATTGATTAAGGGGCCTGCAAACATCATTCTGTGCTAACACCGAACCTCAAATCCACCAGAAGAGGAAGGGAAAAAAAAAAAAAAAAAGGAAAACATGGGGTTTGGTATAGGAAAATTGGTTCTTACCTGCTAATTTTTGTTCCTGGAATACTACAGATCAGTCCAGACTGCTGGGTTTTGCCTCCCTGCCACCAGATGGAGACAGAGAAAGTTTTACTGACACTGCATGTAACCTAGTGTGCCACCTGCTGTCCTTCAGTATTGACCTGTACCCAAGTCAAGACAACTCCCAAAATAACACTGAACCCAAACTCCCACAAGAAGCAGGGGGAGGGCAAATTATGAGCGGACTCTCCCTTCCTAACGGGTGGGTCTCTGGACTGATCTATGGTATCCAGTGTTAATTACAAATGGGCAGACAACATAAATTTAAAAATATCAATTGTAGTTATTAAAAGAAAAATTGCTGGAGTAAGGAAGCACAAGAAAAATTGTCTCAGAAAGCATATACACTCGCTCTATAATTTTCCAAGGAACTGGGGATTCTGCTCTGAAATTCTGCCTGTCATAATAAAGCAAAATGCCAGTCATGTATTTCCTCTTTTACTACTAATTTTTATCTTTCTTTGCTATCCACCCATTACATCCTAAATGCTTTTATATGGTAAGCGTAGTTCTCTATACGTGCTGACATTATACAGTCTTGGGCACCTGCCTGCCCTAGTGCTGGGTTCTTGCATGTCACCTGACACATGGACAAGAGTATGGCCTTCTAGAGTTTTCCACCATGCTCACACCAGGAAGGAAAATTAGCAGGTAAGAACCAATTTTCTTTTCCTGTTCATATCCCAGATCAGTCCAGACTCCTGGGATGTACCTAAGCTCCCTCAAACCAGGTGGAACCATAAGAGTCCTACTCGTAAAACCACTCCCACCAAAACATACGGAATCCGGAAACCAGACGTCCAACCAAAAGCTTCTGGCGAAAGTAGATAATGAAGAAGCTGCCCTGCAAATCTCCTGCAGGAACACATGTTGCGACTTGACCCAAGAGGTCGCCTAAGAATGAGACGAGTGAGCCCTCAACCCTTGAGGCACAGGCTGACTGTTACAAATATAGACCGAGCCAATCATGTGCCAATCGCCTCCTTCAGCCAAGGCACAATAATAGATGATATCTTTGACCCTTTCTTTTGACAACTCCACAGCACAAAAAGTTGCTCTGCGTTCCTAAAATGATTATTAACCTTCAAATACCTTAATAATGTCCATCTAAGCACCAAGACTCAAAGTCCTTTCACATGAGGTGCAGACAAATCAAATATCCAGAAAAGCCGTAAAATAAGGTTTGGCTATGATGGAATGCTAAAACAACTTTTGACAGAAAGGAAGAAAGGAAACATGCGCAATGATACCCCAGACTCTGAAATTTGCTGAAAGGATCTCTACACATCAAAGCTTGAAGCTCCAAGATAGTCTGAATAGACAGTCACCAGAAAAACCACCTTCAGAGTTATATCCACTATGGTTACCCTCTTCCGTAATTCAAATGAAGCCTCACACAGTCCTCTAAGCATAAGATCAAGGCTCCAAGAGGGATACATTTTTCTCACCAGAGGACATAAATTCTAGGCTCCCCAAAGGAAAAAAACTCAAGACAGCCAGAAGGGCAGACACAGACGACAGAGGACATTACTGCATTGCTCCTTGAAGACAGTCCAAGTCTGATACTTGCACTCTCAGAGAGTTAAAGGCCAGACCCTTGACCAAACATTCTAAGCGACACTGTATCCTAAGTAAGCTGCCCACTGAGAATGATACGCCAGGACTGGAAGACCCTCCACATCCTCACATACACATACATAAAGATGTGGAAGGTCGCCTGGCCTGCAATAAAGTGGTAATATCCTCTTCAGAATATCCCCTCTAGTTCAGCCATCCAAAGTGTATAAATTACCAGAGGACAAACCAAAAAGGCAGAAGATCTTTTCCTGCTTGTGCTCGCTTTCGAGGCAATAAGAAATTTCTTCAGAATAAAGGCTCATGGGATCTCATAGGCAGGGCTCAGGCAGAGTACAATCCGGAAGACAGCTCATTTGGGCACACGCCCTCCTGAGACCACTCTAGTCGGGGAACTTGGTGGTACAAATTCCTCACAAGAGAAAACACCATGCCCTACTCCATATCTAAAATGCATGCTGAGAAACTCTAGCAACTGAGAAGGTTGTAAACGGCTCTTGCGAGACGCCCAGAGATTCTCTTCTGTACTTTTGACCCAAATCAACCAATCGTCCAAATACAGATGGACCAGAATGCCTGCCTTGTGCAGAGACGCCACTAAATGACCTTGATCATGGTCCTGGGTGCAATAGCCACCTTGAAGGGCAGGGCCTGAAATTGATGACGATGTCTCAAAACGGTGAATTGTAGGGAATGTTGATGCTCCTGGCGATTGAGAATATGTAGATAGAGAAATTCTCCTGTTTGTACTGTCACCATTACGAAACGAAGAGTTTCCAATCAGAAATGAGTCTCAGGCAAAAGTTGATTGACTCCCTACATATTCCTGGATAGGTCGAAAGAATCCCTCTTCCTTCCTTCTTGGGAATGACCAAATAAAAGGAATAGCGCCATATCTTCTTGCAATCTGGGAACAGGAATTATGGCCTTCAAATCCAACAGCCTCCTAAACGTAGTCTCCACTGCCACTATCTTCTGTAGAGACTTGCATGGAGAAACCATAACTGCATCAGGAGGAATTGGGAGAAAATCTAGAGCCTGCCCGTCTCTTACCACCTCTAGAATTCACTGGCTTATCATAATCTGGTCCCACCTTTGATAGATGCCCATATATCTCCTCATCCAGTAGATGAGCCTGCACCCCTTTATTGCAAAGATCAAGTTGCTCTGGCTCTGGAGCCCACTTCCTTAGGAGGCATCGCAGGCCAAAAGAACTGAGATCTTCTGAAGGGACAAGACTTTTGAGAAATTGCTCCTCAAAGGACGAAACCAACTGGAATCCCTGGAGCCACCCTTCACACCAAAAGGACGCAATGCCATCTTCCTGTCCTGTGGCAATCGAGGAACCTTGTGTTCACCCCAGCTATTTGGCAAGTTCGCCAACTCACCTTGAGGAAAAGAAAACCCAAATTTCCCCAGGTTGCCCTTTAAGGACTTGGAAATAGTGCTTGCCGACCAATTGTACAGCTATAATTGGAGTCTAGCCACTATCGCGGAAGCCATACCCCTGGCAGTCATCCACACCTAGCCATAGCCACATCGGGTAATAATGTAGCTCCTGGTTGCGGCCCCAGGTTCCATCACTGATTCACCATTGAACTCACTCCTTGTGTCTCCTGAGAGAGACGCAAACCAGCTCGAGCCACCAGGCAGCAGGAAATAGCAATCTGTAAATTTGTCATGGTTTCAAAGTTCTAGTTAAGGATAGCCTCAATCCTCCTTTTTTGATCAGCTTTTAGAGCTGCCCCTCCTTCCCCTGGGATGGTGGTTGGCTATATAACAGCACATACCAACGCAACAACCTTCAACTGCTCCCCTGCCTTCGGTTCCAAGAGGTACAAACTCGCCAAAGTTCGTCCCTCTTTTTAAAACTTGCCTCTGAGGCATTCCACTCAAGGTCACTTTACCCTTGAATTGGAGAGGGAAGAAACAGGACGCTTTACTTAAAGTGAACAATACAGGATCCTTCGATTACAAGCTTGTAGCATCATCCCGGCCACACCGAATGTCTTCAGGATCCGAGTGTAATGTAGCTCTAAAGCAGGTGTAATTTCTCCCCTTTCAAGAGGTGAGAAAGACAATTCCTCATCATATGTATCCTAATCCACATTCCCCTGAACATCTCCAGGGAGTCTCCCTGCAGCATTTGCCTGCAGTGGCTAACAAACATGAGGCCTGAGCATGTGATCCTTTCTTAGTAGGTTGCTTTGCCTTTGCCGGGCACCCCTACCGTAAGGCCGGCAGGGTCTGGAAAAATTCTACCCAGGAGGAGGGTGGATGTATACTGAGGCTCATAGGCCTAAACCTGGCCCTCTCCGACCTTTCTCTCGGGGATGCCTCTGTCATCGGGAACAAGGAGGGAGGAGAACTGACCACTGCCTCACCTCCCACTCTACCCCCTCTCCGAAGACACAATAGGTTGAGGGGGTAGAGTGGGAGGTGAGGCAAACATCAGCAAATCTCTAGTAGCCAAATTGCCTTGAGCATCCCAATAGCGCTGACACAGGTGATTGCCCTCAGATGGTAGGTCTCACAGATAGCAAGGCACTTAGACATGTTCGTCTCCGGCACCTAGCTCTCCTGAACTTCGGTTTTAGGTGGCTTCCTGTGTGCACACCAATGCCGCCCTGGTATATGCTTGCACCCACAAGGATGCGGGCAAATACGTGCTCAAGTCTAGGTCGCGGCTGTACACGCACAAGTACCGCGGTTGTACATGCGGCCTTACGTGCACAAGTACCCACGCATTTGTGTGCCCACCTCAGTAAACCGCTATGCGGCTGCCAGCCAATCTCCCCCTGGACTTCCCCCAAGAGAGACTGAGAAAGAGAAATTTGTCCCTACTAGCCTATAACTCAGGAGTGGGCAAGTCCGGTCCTCGAGGGCTGCAAACCAGTCGGGTTTTCAGGATACCCCTAATGAATATGCATGAAATAGATTTCCATACAACTGAGGCAGTGTGTATGCAGGTCTCTCTCATGCATATTCATTAAGGATATCCTGAAAACCCGACTGGTTTGCGGCCCTCGAGGACCGGAATTGCCCACCCCTGCTATAACTGCTGGGTGGGGAACCCCCTGCATGCAACTAGCTTTCTCCTTGCAGGTACTATCAAGAGGCGCTTGAACCTGCCCCACAGATCCCACCTCCCTACTTCTACTGGGCACGAATAATATGATTAACATATTTATCATGGCCCCTTGAAATTCCCCCCCCCCCCCTTTGTGGGAATACTATCCCTCCAGCCTTGACGATGAGGGGGAAATTCTACAACGGATGCCTCTGGGCTTCAACTGTAGTGGAAGCGATCACAATAGCGCTTCTAAATTTCGCTGCAAGTACTGAGAACCTGCGATGGCCTCACTGTCGTTGGCTTTCTCTCTCCACTCTCCGCCCTGAAGAGTGAGCACACAGGCGCTGCCCCGACACAGCCTACACTGAGCGCGACCGACAGGCCTGATGCTCTGGGACTCCTCTTCCAGACTTCAACGGGAGTGCGCACCATTGCTGCGTAAATACGTTCTGCCTGGTGCAGAACCGCAGCCTAACCCACTCCTTTTCCCACCAAGCGCTGCAACCAGCACTTGTCCTCCCGCTCTCAATGGGCTGAACAAAGCGGCAAGGGAAATCAATCCGGTTGCAAACGTTCAACAGGTCGCCAGCAAACTTCCGCTCCTGCCTCTAGCAAGAGCAAGCACATCAGATTGCTCTTGTATTTTTTCCAAATAAAACAAATCGTTTGATCGGAGCAATCCTGCTCGCATGATGCAGCCGGACCCACATCGCTCGCACTCGGCTCCACAGGCCGAGCGGAACGAATCAAGTGTCAACGCCTAGGTCCCTTAATATGCCCAGCCACACAGTAGCCACCTGCAAAAACAACCTCCCTGTGGTGAACACACTGCACAGAAGCCAACCGCTCGGCTAGTTCCCTGGCTCCAAGCAATTTTTTGTTGTTTTTACAAAGGAAAGAAAATACTTCCCTGTCAGTAGTCTTTGCCTCTGAAGCCACCACAGGGAGCGCAGCCAAGCGGGGAAAGGCATGAGGGATCTGGCACCACCGGATTTCAGGCACAGGCATGAGGGATTCAGCCCCACTGGATTTCAGCATTCTCTCAGAGCAGAAGCACACCAAAGGTCACCAAACCCCTGCTTGCCCATCTCAACCAGGAAGGATGGGCCCACCAGGACCTAACAACCTCCTGAGAGGACCCTTTCAAACTTCTGCCTTCTTTCTGTTTTTTTTTAATACTCTAGATTGCAGGTTTTGCACCACCCGCTGGAGACAGAGAAATACTGAGGGACTGCAAGTGGTACATCAGGTTATATAAAGTGTCAGTAAAACCTTCTCTGTCTCCACCTGTTGGCAGGGAGCAAAACCCAGGAGATTGGGCTGATATGGGGTATGAACAGGAACACTGTAAACAAGGGAGAATAGATGGCCTACCTGGTAATGGGAGGAGCACTGCAGAAAAAAGTCTATCCTGTGTACAGTGAATAACATTCTGCCAGATTTTCCCTACCCGTGGGAAAATATGTCAAATGTAAATGTAACAATATTATAATATAAAGACAATTTCTCTTTCATTGTGTTCTTGTCACAAGTCAGTGAGGAAGTGCACAGAATTCACAAATTCATAGGAATCTGATAGAAGCTAGGATGTGAACATTTCTGCTATGACCCTTGGAACTGGGCAGAAAAGGAAAATTGGTTCTTACCTGATAATTTTCGTTCCTGTAGTACCACAGATCAGTTCAGACTCCTGGGGTTTGCCTCCCCTCCAACAGTTGGAGACAGAGAAAGTTTTCCTGACGCTGCCCCATAACACGAGATGCCACCTGCAGACCCTCAGTATTGATCTGTACCCAAGCCAAAATCCAAATAAACACCAACACCATAACTAACATCCCCTGAACGAGCAGTGGGAAGTGGAAAACCTAGAACAGAAAACCGTGCCCACACTAACCAAACCTGTGCCATTCTTCAGAGAAATCACACAAAACAGATTGAGTGGACTCTCCACATTTCCCTTTCCTCCAGTGGGCGGGATTCTGGTCTGATCTGTGACACTACAGGAATTAAACCAATTTTCCTTTCCCTGTACGTACCCAGAGTAGCCCAGACTCCTGGGATGTACCAAAGCTTCCCTAAACGGGGTGGAACTGCGAGAGTCCCGCTCGAATTACACTTTCACCAAAGCCCAAGGCCTCTGGGGCCTGGACATCAAAACGGTAATGCCTGGCAAAAGCGTGCAATCGTTTCCTAGTAACTGCCCTACAGATCTCTTGTGGCAAAACTTGCTGACACTCGGCCAAGGAAGCCACATGAGAACGGGTAGAATGAGCCCTTAGCCCCTCCGGGACAAGGCGACCCCAACAGATATAGGCGGAGCTAATAGCCTCTTTCAACCACCGCACAATTGTGGCTCCTATCACCTTATGACCCCTTTTTGCACCACTCCATAGCACAAAAACATGATCTAACAAGTGGAAGCTGTTTGTGACCTTCAGGTACTGCAACAATGCACATTTTACATCCAAACGTCACAATTCTTATGCCTGAGGCGCCATAGGATCCAAACTTGGGAAGGACGGAAGCTCCACCGACTGCTTTAAGTGGAATGACGACACCACCTTCCGCAGAAAGGAAGGAACTGTCCTCAAGGAGACCCCAGAATCCAAAATTCTCAAAAAAAGGCTCCCTATATAAGAAGGCCTGAAGCTCCGAGATCCATCAAGCCAAACAAATTGCCACCAAGAAAACCACCTTCAAAGTGAGATCTTTCATAGTAGCTCATTTCAGAGGTTCGAACGTAGCCACACACATGCTCTTAAGGACTACGTTAAGACACCAGAAAGGACAAGGCTTCCACACCGGAGGACATAAATGCTTTGCTTCCCAGAGAAAATGTATCACGTCTGGATGTGTAGCTAAAGGTGCCCCTCAAACCTTACCTCAAAGACAGTCCAATGCCGCCACCTGGATCCTGAGGGCATTAAAGGATAAACCCTCTGCCAAACCCTTTTGCAGAAAGGCCAAAATATGTGCCACCGAGGCTTGCATAGGATCTACCCCTTGTTCTGCTCACCAGGCCTCAAAAACTCTCCATACCCTCACAAATGCTAAAAAGACGACTGCAAGAAAGTACCGATGACCCCTTGCGAGTAACCCTTATTCCTCAATCGCTCCCTCTCAAAAGCCAAGCCGCTAGATAAATTTGAGCCACCTGATCTGAAAATATGGGGCCTTGACACTTAATCAACTGCTAGGTTGATCAAGTCTGCAACCCATGGACGCCTTGGCCACTCTGGCGCAACGAGGATCACATCACCTGGATGGACCTCTATGGTTGCAAGACCTTGCCCACCAGCGACCAAGGCGGAAACATATACAGGACGTCCATCGGCTCCCCATTCCCTTCTTCAACTGAAGAACCGCGGGGGCCTTGGCATTGCAGAAGGTCGCCATTTGATCCATGCACAGCGTGCCCCATTTGCCACTGATGAGGCACTTCGCTTCCTCTGACAGCTCTCATTCTCTGGGGTCCAGCTGTTGTTGGCTCAGAAAATCCACTTGCACGTTGTCTGTACCCGCTATGTGAGAGGCTAACAGCGCTAGATGTTGCTCTGCCCAGCTGATTAGATCCCAGGCTTCCTGAGCCACTGCCCGACTCTTGGTGCCACCCTGTCGGTTGATGTAAGCCACTGCCGTCGCATTGTCCGACAAGACTCTCACCAGCTTCATCTGCACCAGGGGCAGAAACGCCTGTACAGCCAAATGAACGGCTCTCGTCTCTAAGCGAATGATGGACCACAAGGCTTCCTCTGTCAGCCACTGCCCCTGAATGGACTGGTCCTGACACACCGCTCCCCATCTGGAGAGACTGGCATCAGTGGAGACAATCGTCAAGACCGGGATATCTAGGTCCATACCCGTCTCAACTTGTCCAGAATGAACCACCATGAGAGACTGGACCTGGCAAACTCCTAAGTGGAAGAGGCAGCTGAAACTGTTCTGACCACAGGTCCCAGCGGGATAATAAAGCAGACTGTAGAGACCTCACATGAGCAAACACCTATGGAACCAACTCCAAGGTGGAAGCCACAGACCCGAGAACTGGCAAGTAATCCCAGACCTTGGGTACCTGCTTTCTCAATCTGCGAACTTGAGCATACAATTTGAAAATCCACTTTTCAGTGAGGAATACTTTCCCCACCTTGGTATCGAAACACACCCCCAGGAATTCCAAAATCTAGGAAGGGAAAAGATGACTCTGGGATAGATTGACTATCCAGCCCAACGATCTCAGGCATCAGAGGACTAAGTCCACAGCCTCCCGGCAAAGGATTTCTGATTTTGCTCGAATCAACCAGTCATCCAGATAAGGGTGTACCAAGACCCCTTCCCTCCGAAGAGCCACAGCCACCACGACCACCACCTTGGTGAAGGGCGCAAAACTGAAAATATTCTCCCAGAACCATGAATCTCAGATATCTTTGATGATTGGGCCGGATTCTTATGTGCTAGTACGCTCCAGTCAAATCCAGAGACACCAGGTACTCCCCCTTGTGCACCGAGGCACAAGGGGGAGTACCTGGTGTCTCTGGATCACCAAGCACAGTTTCCATTCGAAACCAAGGAACCTTTAGAGCCATGTTCACCTTTTTTAAATCGAGGATTGGGTGGAACATGCCCTACTTCTTGGGAACTATGAAATAAATAGAATAGGGGCCTGTCTCCCGTTCCTCCAGGGGACAGGAACAATGGATCCCAGCATGTAAAGACGCAAACGGTTTCCCACATTGCCAATTTCTTTTCCTTGTAAGTACACGAGCAGAGCAGGAACAAATCTCTTAGCAGCCAAGCAAATTCTAAAGCGTAACCTTGTTTTATCAAGCTTAAGACCCACTGGTCTGACGTAATCTTGGCCCACTCCTAATAAAACAGAGCCAACCAGCCCCCCTATCACTAGAATTGCGGAGTGGACCAGCCTCACATCATTGGGTGGATTTGGCTCCACCGCCTCCCTGGGAGGAGCCATCTCTACCCAAGGACCCTTTCCCTTTTGGCTTATCTTCAGGCAATATATGAACCTTATTCTCCCCAAGAAGCTTGATCATCTCCTTCAAGTTCTAACCAAAGAGCAATTTCCCCTTGAAAGGCAAAGCTCCCAACTGAGACTTGATGAAATGTCGGCCGACCAATTCCTCAACCAGAAGACTCTCCAGGCCGAAACCACCAACATCATTGTCCTGGAGGAGGACCTAACAAGATTATACAACGCATCAGCACCATAGGCCACCACAGCTTCCAGCCACTCCGCCTGGTGCATCTCAAATTCAGACAAGGACCTGTCTGCTTGCAACTGCAGTACTCAGCGCAAGCCCACCCTCAACATGAAACTGCTACACACAGCCGCTCGAATGCCAAGGGCAGACACCTAAAAAATCTTCTTGAGGTGCACTTCCAGCTTCCTATCCTGAAGGTCTTTCAGAGCTATAGATCCGGAAACTGGAATAGTCATCTTTTTAGTAACAGCCAAAACTGATGCATCCACCTTTGGGACCTTCAGGAGCTAAAGCGTATCCTCTTGCAAAGGATACAACTTATCCATAGCTCTGCTGCCCTTCAGGCCTGTCTCGGTTAGCACATAAACACCAATGTGCTAACCGATTTGTGAAATGGAAAAGACCATGTTGGACTCTAGAGACCAGACATGACCGGGTCCACTTCTTCCAGCCCCGATTCCTCTTGCGGGATCTTTATACCCAGTTCCTTCAGAACAGTGAGTATCAGGGGATCACCTTGGGATCAACCTCTTCCACAACTGGGCTCTTGGTCAGCACTTGATCTGGATCCTGATCCACCAAACCCGGATCCGACCCTGATGGGTCCTTTGCCTGCGGGTCCTCCGCTTCTGAAGCATCGGAGCTCTATGAGGTGGTAGTCAGTGCCCAGGCCCCTGGAACCTGCTGGACCCTCGTAGCCCTCTCAGCCCGAGAGGGCCTGGCCCCCTTTGCCAGCCTTGGGTGCACTGAAGCCCCCTGCGCAGTTCTAAGCCGCCCATGGCTTTCCTGGCCTTATAAGCTTTATGCAGTAGGAGAACAAAATCAGAGGAAAAGGTAGAAGAGGCATCTGAGTCCTCCAGGGGATCCTCCTTGTCTCCTGAATGAGGCGCCTCAGCATCTTGACCTCCCCGGAGGTCTTAACCACTGGGGATAAAGGAGAAGAGAAATTCCCCTCCCCTTCCACGGCCCACGTTCCCATGTTAGTGGGAAGGCATCATCCACAGGCTGCCTCGCTGGTGAGAGCTTCCCAGGCTCGTGGCACCTAGGCGAAGTCACTGCCATCATCCCCAAAGTGCCCTCTCTGTCGGAGAGCACCGGGTTCACACGTCTCCACAAACTGACCAACATGAACCGTGTGGCATGACACCTGGCGCCGAGCCACGGCAACAGAAGAGCAACCGAAGGAACGGTAAATAGAAACTGGGCCAACCAATCGCCTAAGAGGAGGAGTCTGAGTAAAGCGTGCCGACCCACGGCAACCCGTTTATTCCCTTTGCCTTTAATTTGTTTTGTTTTTTTTAAAGAAAGCTTTAATCAATCTAAGAAATCAACACTTCCCTTGAAGAAGAATGGCTGTAGGCTCTGACCATCCTGCAGGGCGAGGGAACTAGGACCCTCAATTTTCTCACCATCCAGTGATGATGGACAGAGCAATAACCCCTGCTCATCCGCCTCACAGACCGGGGGGGGGGGGGGGGGGGTGACCCCCCCGGACGTAACAAACCCCTGGGAGCAAGCACTCCTTAATCTTCCAGTCTCACTTTTTTTTTTCCTTCAAAACTCAGACTGCAGGCTTTGCATCTCCATCATCTGCTGGAGACAGAGAATACTGAGGGTCTGCAGGTGGCACCTCGTGTTATGTGGCGGCGTCAGGAAAACTCTCTCTGTCTCCATCTGCTGGAGGGGAGGCAAAACCCCGGATTCTGGACTGATCTGGGGAAGTACAGGGGAACCAGCATTTCGGTTCACAGGGGCAGCAACTCGAGTGGGGATCTGAAGTGACCTTGTGCCCATCCCTCTGAGCCACTCAGTCTCCACAAGGACATAATTAGTGCCAGGCAGTGTCGAGTTAAGAAATGATGTCCACGGGGGGGGGGGAGAAAGAGAGCCCACAGACTGCAACCCTTGCAGTCACCTGCCGACTCCACGTTACCGGGGCTCAGGCTGAGCCAGGCCTGGGCTTACCGCAGTGCATGCTGGGAAAGGAGAGTGAAAGCGAGGGTTTCTTAGTATTACACATGTAAACCCCTTCCCTTTACCCGCAAAATTTCCTTCTTGCGCTCCTCTCCGGGAGCTGCCACGACCCACAGCAAGAGCCCGAGCCCTGAACTCCCGGCCAGGACTAGAAAACTGTACGCCAGCTGCCGCCCCAGCGCCATCAGACCTCCCAGCACCAGCGAGACGCAGCCAGAGCAGCCCAGGACCATAGAGCGCACGGGCCAAACATGGCCAAAAAAACCATTGAGAGGAAAATCTAGACCAGAGTGGCTAGAAACCATCGAGAGCAAACGCCACAGGAGCTGCAAATCATAGAGAGCGAGGGCTAGACTTTCTCTCCTTTGTAATTTTATTTATCTGCCATTATACACTAAACATATACTTTTTCTCTTGGGTTTTTTTTCAGTGTGTGTATCATTTTGCAACACATATGCATTGCCAATAAAGTTTCCTTACCCTAAAGTCACACAACCTGGGCTGGGAACTCTCCGAGTTGAGAGCCATTTCTCCTGCTTTCAGGGAGAGAGAACCCAAGATCGCTGGGTCCTAAAATTCCCCGGCTTTCTCTCAGCCAAACTGCCTCTTTCTCGTCTGTACTGAGGAGGAGCAGGCGGGAGGCAGGCACAAGCTTTGCTGCTAATTCTCGCCTCCTTTCTCTGATTGGTTATGGCTCTGAGAATGAACCAATCAGCAGCTAGAGGTAGGGACAGCACTGTCTTCATCTCCAGTTCTGCAAGGATATCGAGGAGGAAGGAGAGAGAGATCAAAGCCATGGGGAACAGAAAAACCAAGGGGGGGGGGGGAGGAAGGATCACAGAGCTGGAAAGAGTTGTGAGAGAAGAACAAGAGTGTGTGTAGGGAGGAAAGCAAGAGAGGGGATGGCCAGAAGAGAGAGCAAGAGTGTGGGAGGAAAGAGAAAATGGAAGAAGGCACTGGTGTGGAATACAGGTCTCCTTCTTAAACAGAAAAACTGGACAGTGATCTGATCAAAGACATCCAAAAGGTGGGAAAGAAGGGCGAAGTGTTGCTTGTTAGAAATTGTGATATGCCAGATGTAGATTGGAGTATCTGTCCTGTGGAATCTACCAGAAGTAGAGAGATAGTGGATGCCCTGCAAGGGGCTCTGCTCAAACAAATGGTAATGGACCCCACGAGGGAGGGTGTGATACTACCTGGTACTTAATAATGGGGATAATATCTCTAATGTCCACATAAGTGCCCACTTGAGCACTAGTGATTATCAGAGGGGATGGTTTGATATATCAAATAGGATATAGAGAAGTTGAACAAAGAACTGGATTTTGAATTTCAAAAATATGGACTTTGTCAAAATGAGAATTATCTGGAGGAAGAACCAGGAGAAAATGTGTGAGATGGAACAACAGTGGTCCAAATTAAAAGGGGCCACAAATCTCTATCGGGCCAATACAGTACAGTGCACTCCGGTGAAAAGCTTGGGAGTGGAGCGCACCGTTAGCCCAGGGTTGGCCGCGCGTTTTCGATGCGCTAGCTTTACCCCTTTGTACAGTAAGGGGTAATAGTGCGTCAAAAACGTGTGGCCAACCCCCCCCCCCCCCCCCCCAAACTAATAGGGCCATCAACCTGCAAATGCATGTTGATGGCCCTATTAATTATTCCCGTGCGATCCAGAAAGCAAAATGTGCAAAGCCGCACATTTTACTTTAAAAAATTAACGCCTGCCAGTGCCGGGGAAGTGTACAGAAAAGCAGAAAAAACTGCTTTTCTGTACACCCTCCGACTTAATATCATAGCGATATTAAGTCGGAGGCCCCAAAATTTAAAAAAAAAATTTAAATTAAAAAAAAAAAATTTAAAATCAGCCCGCGGCCCACAGGTCGGAAGATGGACACCCAATTATGCCGGTGTCCGTTTTCCGAACCCGTGGCTGTCAGCGGGTTTGAGAACCGACGCCGGCATAATTGAGCGTTGGCTGTCAAACCCACTGACAGTCGCTGCTCCTGTCAAAAAAGAGGCGCTAGGGACACGCTAGTCGGAAGGTGTACAGAAAAGCAGATTTTACCGCGGGCCTTCATTTGCATACTAAATCGCGCGCACAGGAGAGTGGCCTGTACGCGCGTCGGGAGAGAGCGCGCTCACCTCGGAGCGCCGGCTCTCCCGCGGGTTTTACTGTATCGGCATGTGTGTTAGAAAAGTAAACAAAAGAGGAAAAAGAAACTGATCTGGTTCTCAGAAGAGGTGGCTGAAAAAATAAAGGCCAAAAGAATAGTATTCAAGAAGTACAAAGGATCCCAAAAGAGGAAGACAGAGAAGAATACTTAGTGAAAGTGAAGGAGCCGAAGAAAGAAATTGGGAAAACAAAAGCTCAGATTGAAGAAAGGATTGCCAAAGAGGTAAAGCGAGGTGACAAAACATTTTAACTATTACTCTCAACTTTAGTTTATCTATGCCCTCTTCTGTTCACTCCTAGTACTATTGTTACCTTCTTATAACCATTGATCTCGCCCTCTGTATATATGTATATAAACCGTCCCTTCCTGACCCTTTCTCTTTCCTTCCTGTTCCATTTTGCTCCCCACCCCTCTCTTTCCTCCAGTTTTTGCCTTGATACTAGATAAAGTTGTGCTATCACAGTTATTTTTACTCTATTATCTATTATTAGCTAAATAAGTTGTTCTTGATACCGTATTTTACTGTTTTAATGTATTGTGGAATTCAGCTATTATTATACTGTTATATGTACACGCAACTGCGTATTTTTGTTCTATGTACACCGACGTGATATCTTTGATGAGCGGCGGTATATAAAAACCAATAAATAAATAAATAAATTTTTCAGATATTTCAAAGAAAGGACAGCCTGAGATGGTATAGTGAAATTGAAAGGTGACAAGGAGCAATGTGTGGAGAAAGATGAGGAAATAGCAGAAATATTAAACAAACACTGAAGTTTGGTGTTCACTGAAGAAGACCCTGGAGATGGACCGTTGCTGGGTTAACAAAACCATAGATGGAATTGGCGTAGATGCAACCTTGTTTACAGAAGAGAATGTATGGGAAGAGCTAGAAAAACTGAAAAGTGGACAAGGCCATGGGGCCAGATGAGGTACAACTCAGGATACTGAGGGAGCTCAGAGATGTGCTGGCGGGTCTGCTGAAGGACCTGTTCAACAGATCCATGGAAACTGGAGTGGTGCCCCAAGATTAGAGAAAGAATGATAGCAGAGAGGAGGCTGGAAACTATAGGACTGTTAGCTTCATCTCGGTGGTGGGAAAATTAATGGAGACTCTGCTGAAGGAAAAGATAGTGAACTGTCTACAATCCGGTGGGTTGCTGGACCAGAGGCAGCATGGATTCACCTGATTTTTTTAATTGGGTGACTAGAGAATTGGCTCGAGGAAGAATGCTCGATGTGATCTACTTGGATTTCAACAAAACTTTTGATACTGTCCTGCATAAGAGTCTCGTAAATAAAATGAGAAGCTTGGGAGTGAGCATGAAAGTGGAGTGGATTACAAACTGGTTGACTGATAGGAGACAGCGTGCAATAGTAAATGGAACCTATTCTGACGAGAAAATAGTTTTAAGTGGAGTGCCACAGGGATTGGTTTTGGGACTGGTTTTGTTTAATATCTTTGTGAGCAACATTGCAGACAGAAGGGATAGAAGGTAAAGTTTGTCTGTTTGCAGTTGATACTAAGATGTGCAACAGAGTGGAGTAGAAAGAATGAAAAACTGTAAGAGTGGTCAATGACTTGGCAATTGGGATTCAATGTTTGTTTATTCAGTTAGAACAATGAATGTCACTTTGTAAACCATTGTGATCTATCCTTGGAACGACGATATATAAAATGTCTAAATAAATAAATAAATAAATAAATTCCAAGAAGTGCAGAGTCCTGCATCTGGGGTGCAGTAATCCAAAAGAACAGTATGTGATGGGGGGTGAAAGACTAATATGCATGGACTGTGAGAGGAACCTTGGTGTAATAGTTTCTGGTGATTTGAAGGCAGCGAAGCACTATAACATGGTGATAGCTAAAGCCAGAAGAATGCCGGGCTGCATAGAGAGAGCAATAACCAGTAAGAAAAAGGGAGGTGATAATGCCCTTGTACAGGACCTTGGGGAGGCCTTACTTGGAGTATTGTGTTCAGTTCTAGAGCCTGTATCTCAAAAAGGATAGAGGTGGGCCAGAGAAGGGTGACCAAAATGTTGTGGGATCTGTATGAGAAGACCTATGAGGAGAGGCTGAAGGATCTGAATGTCTATACCCTGGAAGAGAGGAGGGGCAGGGGAGATGTGATACAGACCTTCAGATACCTGAAAGGTTGTAATGATGCACAAACTTCAAGCCTTTTCCGTTGGAAAGAAATCAAAAGAACTAGAGGTCATGAAATGAAACTCTAGGGAGGACGACTCAGAACCAACATCAGGAAATATTTCTTCACAAAGAGGGTGATGGATGCCTGGAATGCCCTTCTGGAAGAGATGGTGAAGATGAAAGCAGTGAAAGAATTCAAAGGGCCATGGTATAAACACTGTTGATCCCTAAAGACTAGAGGTTGGAAATGAAGAAAAGGATGCATGGGGATAACCTGCACAGAGCAGCAGTGACCCTAAACAGAAGGCATGGGGATTACTACCTTAACCAATTAGCCTGATGTTTGTGATGCACTAGAGAAGATACAGAGAAGGGCGACCAAAATGATAAAGGGGATGGAACAGCTCCCCTATGAGGAAAGACTAAAGAGGTTAGGACTTTTCAGCTTGGAGAAGAGATGGCTGAAGGGGGGATATGATAGAGGTGTTTAAGATCATGAGAGGTCTAGAACGGGTAGATGTGAATCGATTATTTACTCTTTCAGATAATAGAAGGACTAGGGGGCACTCCATGAAGTTAGCAAGTAGCACATTTAAAACTAATCGGAGAAAATTCTTTTTCACTCAATGCACAATAAAGCTCTGGAATTTGTTGCCAGAGGATGTGGTTAGTGCAGTTAATGTAGCTGGGTTTAAAAAAGGTTTGATTATTTCTTCGAGAAGTCCATTAACTGCTATTAATCAAGTTGACTTAGGGAATAGCCACTGCTATTACTGGCATCAGTAGTGTGGGATCTGTGTAGTGTTTGGGTACTTGCCAGGTTCTTGCGACTTGGATTGGCCACTGTTGGAAAGAGGATGCTGGGTTTCATGAACCCTTGGTCTGATCCTGTTTGGCAACATATTACACACAAACTAGAAAACGTATTACATTCCCTTAATGTAACCATTTTGCACACCTTGTATAACAGTTGAATAACAGTAATATCAAGTTGTAATTATAAAGTAACGTACGGTGCATTACAACAATGTGGGTGTATATTGCTTAGTTTAAATAAAAGTAATAACATGGTATCTTAAAGATGTTGTATTGGTTTTCATTTAGCCTGTATTTATATATGTATTTTTTCAATATTTTTCCCTCCATCCATATCCCTCCTCCCCTCCTCCCTATCCAGTTTCAAAACAGCCTCTGAATGAAAATAAAGAGATGAGAGCTTTGTGTTACCAGATCGCATCATAAAGGTGTATCCTAGGTTTGAGGGAAAGGTACCCCGCATCCCCAAATAAAGAGCCCCATACAACGGCAAGTTGATCATGAGGGGTTTCTCGAAGTAGTACAAAATGCTTAAATCTAGCACTTGATGTTTGACTGAGGTAAGGTGGCCATACTTTACCAAAACTGTGCAGGCGCTCACATCTTAGAGCTGTTAACTTTCCCATGTAAAATACTTTTTCCAGCTGGGCAAGATTTCTAATTGAGGCTCAGTTTATTTCTGGTCCAGACAGAGTTTGTTTTGCTTTGTTTTTTTTACATTTAGTGCACACCTTTTCATTGATAGCTCAAGGCATGTAATACTTGGGAACATTAGGCATCTCTCCTGTACTTAGAGGGTTTACAATTTAGCAGGATGATGCAATACAGGGTGCTCGGGTCAGCGCGCCACTAAATGCGTGGGTGGACACACGTTTTGGACGCGATCCTAACGCCAGATGCAATAATGGGATCAGTGCCATCCAAAACCTGTAGCTAATAGCGCTCATCACAAGTAAATTGCATGTAGACGAGGCTATTACTGCCCCAGTCAAAAAAAATTCCCACGCACATTGGAACGTGGCAAATTTAATGCCAGTCTGGGAGCTGGCATCAAGGCGTGCCGCAGCCGAGGATCTACCAAAAATTCTGCTTTCTGTGGTTTTCTTCCTATTAGTATCCTTGAGGTACAAAATACGAGGAACCACAGAAAGCAGCATCTCACAAATAAAATCTTGAGAGGAAAAAAAACAAAACTTGGATGCCCAATATACAAGGTCCAGGCCATGGTCTTTGTGCTGGCAGCCAGAGAAAATGGACGCTTGCACTGAGCATCTGTTTTCCTAACCCCCACCGACAGGCGTGGCACCCGGGTGCCTGATGCAGAGGAGGTGCTAGGGATGCCCAATTTCCCCATGCGCCTCCTTTTTTTTATATGCAGCAGCTCATTACCCTATTCCGACGCACGCCCGGGAGAGGTGACTGGGGTGCGTGTTAGCAAAGCGGGTGCTCAAGCACGAGCACCTGTTTTTTTGCCCAGCTCCTTAAATTTGTACCTGTAGTAATGGAGGGTGACGCGACTTGCCTAAATTCACAAGGATCATCAGTGTGGATTTGAACCCTGGCTTCCCTGTGTTTACAGCTTGCGGCTCTAACCACGAGGCTTCTCCTAGCTCCATTACAATCATTCTTTTATTTCCCTTTGAAATTTTGGTAAAGCCCTCTCCCTTTAGACAAATCTGTTTCCCACTTCCTTTCTCCTTTTCCAATTCTGCCAGCCCGCTACGTAAAGCTGCTCCTTATTATTCTTGAGACTTGACAAAAAAAAAAAAAAGATGCGGGAAACAGGGCCCAACACCTGACAACAGGAGCAGGGCGAGGTCACCAGGAATTGTCTGGTATCCCTGTATCCATCTGTTGCCCTTTCAACTGCTTCCCAGATAACACAAGCTCAAAATTTCCTGGGCATCAGCAAGCAGTGCTCGTGGCTGGGAGGTTATAGGGGCAAGCTTTTCCCTCAGGTTCCTTCTGGGGCCTTAATACTGATCAAGACTTATCTGCAGCAAGAGCCAGCAAGCCTTCCATTTTGCAAAATAAAACAACTTCAACTATACCAGCATCTAGTAAAAATTATTAGTGTATTCCTCTCTTGGTTAACAAATCCCAACGTAGTTGGGCCCTGCAGCACCCCTTGCTATTCCAGTACTGAGATCCCACACGGCTCTACTGATGCACCTCGTTCCTGGCCCTGCAGCACCCCTTGCTATTCCAGTACTGAGATCGCACACGGCTCGACTGATGCACCTCATTCCTGGCCCTGCAGCACCCCTTGCTATTCCAGTACTGAGATCCCACACGGCTCGACTGATGCACCTCATTCCTGGCCCTGCAGCACCCCTTGCTATTCCAGTACTGAGATCCCACACGGCTCTACTGATGCACCTCATTCCTGGCCCTGCAGCACCCCTTGCTATTCCAGTACTGAGATCCCACACGGCTCTAGTGATGCACCTCATTCCTGGCCCTGCAGCGCCCCTTGCTATTCCAGTACTGAGATCCCACTCGGCTCTAGTGATGCACCTCATTCCTGGCCCTGCAGCACCCCTTGCTATTCCAGTACTGAGATCCCACACGGCTCTAGTGATGCACCTCATTCCTGGCCCTGCAGCGCCCCTTGCTATTCCAGTACTGAGATCCCACACGGCTCTACTGATGCACCTCGTTCCAGGCCCTGCAGCGCCCCTTGCTATTCCAGTACTGAGATCGCACACGGCTCGACTGATGCACCTCATTCCTGGCCCTGCAGCACCCCTTGCTATTCCAGTACTGAGATCCCACACGGCTCTAGTGATGCACCTCATTCCTGGCCCTGCAGCGCCCCTTGCTATTCCAGTACTGAGATCCCACACGGCTCTACTGATGCACCTCGTTCCAGGCCCTGCAGCGCCCCTTGCTATTCCAGTATTGAGATCGCACACGGCTCGACTGATGCACCTCATTCCTGGCCCTGCAGCGCCCCTTGCTATTCCAGTACTGAGATCCCACACGGCTCTACTGATGCACCTCGTTCCTGGCCCTGCAGCACCCCTTGCTATTCCAGTACTGAGATCCCACACGGCTCCAGTGATGCACCTCATTCCTGGCCCTGCAGCACCCCTTGCTATTCCAGTACTGAGATCCCACACGGCTCTACTGATGCACCTCGTTCCTGGCCCTGCAGCACCCTTGCTATTCCAGTACTGAGATCCCACACGGCTCTACTGATGCACCTCGTTCCAGGCCCTGCAGCACCCCTTGCTATTCCAGTACTGAGATCGCACACGGCTCGACTGATGCACCTCATTCCTGGCCCTGCAGCACCCCTTTCTATTCCAGTACTGAGATCCCACACGGCTCTACTGATGCACCTCATTCCTGGCCCTGCAGCACCCCTTGCTATTCCAGTACTGAGATCGCACACGGCTCTAGTGATGCACCTCATTCCTGGCCCTGCAGCACCCCTTGCTATTCCAGTACTGAGATCCCACACGGCTCTACTGATGCACCTCATTCCTGGCCCTGCAGCACCCCTTGCTATTCCAGTACTGAGATCCCACACGGCTCTACTGATGCACCTCATTCCTGGCCCTGCAGCACCCCTTGCTATTCCAGTACTGAGATCCCACACGGCTCTAGTGATGCACCTTATTCCTGGCCCTGCAGCGCCCCTTGCTATTCCAGTACAGAGATCCCACTCGGCTCTAGTGATGCACCTCATTCCTGGCCCTGCAGCGCCCCTTGCTATTCCAGTACTGAGATCCCACACGGCTCTAGTGATGCACCTCATTCCTGGCCCTGCAGCACCCCTTGCTATTCCAGTACTGAGATCCCACTCGGCTCTAGTGATGCACCTCATTCCTGGCCCTGCAGCACCCCTTGCTATTCCAGTACTGAGATCCCACACGGCTCTAGTGATGCACCTCATTCCTGGCCCTGCAGCGCCCCTTGCTATTCCAGTACAGAGATCCCACACGGCTCTACTGATGCACCTCATTCCTGGCCCTGCAGCACCCCTTGCTATTCCAGTACTGAGATCGCACACGGCTCTACTGATGCACCTCGTTCCTGGCCCTGCAGCACCCTCTGCTTTCCCAGTACCAAGATGCTACCCACACACTACTCTGTGCCCTGCAGCACTCCCTGCTATTCCAGTAGAGACCTCGCACACCCAGCTCTGCCAGTGCACTCCATGCTTGCTCTGCAGCGCCCTATGTTATTTCGGTACTAAGATTCCCCTCTTAACTGCATGGTATACCAGCATCTAGTAAAAATTATTAAAATGTATTCCTCTCTTGGTTAACGAAACTCAATGTAGTTCAGTAACAAAACGTTAACCACCAAAATGTTCTAAATTTAACAAGTCATTTCTTCACCGACATTTCAATCCCTTTGTGTGTATCTTTTTGTTTTTTACTTCTATCTTTTTTGGTAGTACTTAACGGACCATCATAACACCCACGGTATACGAGCAAGGAAGTTGGAGCATTAATGCTCGTATATCGTGGGGTGTTATGATGGTCCGTTAATTGCTACCAAAAAAGATAGAAGTAAAAAACAAAGATACACACAAAGGGATTGAAATGTCGGTGAAGAAATGACTTGTTAAATTTAGAACATTTTGGTGGTTAACGTTTTGTTACTGAACTACATTGAGTTTCATTAACCAAGAGAAGAATACATTTTAATAATTTTTACTAGATGCTGGTATACCATGCAGTGAAGAGGGGAATCTTAGTACCGAAATAACATAGGGCGCTGCAGAGCAAGCATGAAGTGCACTGGCAGAGCTGGGTGTGCGAGGTCTCAATACTGGAATAGCAGGGAGTGCTGCAGGGCACAGAGTAGTGTGTGGGTAGCATCTTGGTACTGGGAAAGCAGAGGGTGCTGCAGGGCCAGGAATGAGGCGCATCAGTAGAGCCGTGTGGGATCTCAGTACTGGAATAGCAAGGGGTGCTGCAGGGCCAGGAACGAGGCGCATCACTAGAGCCGTGTGGGATCTCAGTACTGGAATAGCAGGGGGCGCTGCAGGGCCAGGAACGAGGCGCATCACTAGAGCCGTGTGGGATCTGAGTACTGGAATAGCAGGGGGTGCTGCAGGGCCAGGAATGAGGCGCATCAGTAGAGCCTTGAGGGATCTCAGTACTGGAATAGCAAGGGGTGCTGCAGGGCCAGGAATGAGGTGCATCAGTAGAGCCTTGAGGGATCTCGGTACTGGAATAGCAAGGGGTGCTGCAGGGCCAGGAATGAGGTGCATCAGTAGAGCCGTGTGGGATCTCAGTACTGGAATAGCAAGGGGCGCTGCAGGGCCAGGAATGAGGTGCATCACTAGAGCCATGTGGGATCTCAGTACTGGAATAGCAAGGGGCGCTGCAGGGCCTGGAACGAGGCGCATCACTAGAGCCGTGTGGGATCTCGGTACTGGAATAGCAAGGGGCGCTGCAGGGCCAGGAATGAGGCGCATCACTAGAGCCTTGAGGGATCTCGGTACTGGAATAGCAAGGGGTGCTGCAGGGCCAGGAATGAGGTGCATCACTAGAGCCTTGAGGGATCTCGGTACTGGAATAGCAAGGGGTGCTGCAGGGCCAGGAATGAGGTGCATCACTAGAGCCTTGAGGGATCTCGGTACTGGAATAGCAAGGGGCGCTGCAGGGCCAGGAATGAGGCGCATCACTAGAGCCATGTGGGATCTCAGTACTGGAATAGCAAGGGGTGCTGCAGGGCCAGGAATGAGGGGCATCACTAGAGCCGTGTGGGATCTCAGTACTGGAATAGCAAGGGGCGCTGCAGGGCCAGGAACGAGGCGCATCACTAGAGCCGTGTGGGATCTCAGTACTGGAATAGCAAGGGGCGCTGCAGGGCCTGGAACGAGGTGCATTGGCAGTGCTGGGTCTTGGTAGTGGAAAAGTAGGGGGTGCTGCAGAATCAAGAAGTGTATTAGCAAGAAGTGGGATGGCACAGGGAGAATGAGAATTCAGAACTGGGGGTGCATTTGGGGAGTCACCGTGCTGACATTGCTTTTGATAACTGAAATAAAAGAAAGACATTAACTCACATCAGGCGGCTGGTGCCAGTGATCAGCAGTGTGTGAGCGTGGCAGTTAATCCTGGGAGTGTGGCTCTCAACCCTAGGAGCAAATCCTTCTCTGTCTCAGTGAAGGAGAACAGCAAGATCCCCACACAGCAGGTGAAGGTGCCCCTGCCAGCACCACAGGAAAAGCCCCTTCAATGGATAGGGAGACCACACCTCTCTCTCTCAGAGAACTGCACAGGTCTGGCTTGTCCCCTATTTCTGCTGCAGCTTGCATGGATAAGGTTAGCGCTCCCCTCACTCAGGCAGGGCTATTTCTGGGCAGATGTAAGATCACAACCTTTCATCAGAATCCAAACTGGAAACAGAGAAACATGACAGCAGAGAAAGACTGTAGGGTCCACATAAATAAATCCCGTCTGCCCATCTGTCAAGTTAAACATGGTTTTTTTTTTTAATTTATCCTTTATTGAACCAACAACAGTAGGCATGTGGCAAAATGTTTTACATAAATAAACGCCTAAACAAATCCATTGTACAGATTCTCTGCCGACGGAGTGGGGTTTAGATTCGGAGGCAGTATTTCTGCAGCATTGTTTCCAATTCTGAATACAGAAAAGGGTAGAGGTTGTCCACAGAAGGGCGGCCACAACGGTGTGGAGTTTGCATCCGAAGCTCTGCAAGACCTAAGCGGGCAGACGCGAGAATAACAAGGACAAGATTTCTTCGCAGAGAGGGGGGTGGAGAGATGCAACAGCCTCTCAGCAGGCGGTGGTGGCAAAACCAATGACAGAATTCAAAAAAAGCCAAGGGTGGGAAAGAAAGTCAGTCCGAGATCAGGGACGGGTAGGCTAGACAGGCCTAGGTGTCCATTTTGCCATCAGATTCAGTGGTTTTGTAAGGAATATTTAGGTGCTTCTAATCAGGGGGAGCCGTGGCCAGCAATAGGTGGTTCTTTGGGGTGTGTGACCCTGGCACAGGTTTCCTGAGACTGAGCAGAGACCACAACACGTGATGCTCAGCCACTTTCCGCATGACCAGAGCAGTCAGCACTCATCGGAAAGAAGCCTCAGCTTGCCCCGGACGTTTCTGATCCAAGACACAGTAAAAGATCCCCCAGTTCTTTTATTTAGCACCAAATGAACAAGGAAAAGCCTGTTTTCAGGTGACACAACCCCTTTCCCTGCTTTTTATAGGGAGAAGCGCCTATGCTACCTTCGCACAGATAACAGGCACTTGCACGGTCCTTGCCTGCAGGTATTAGAGGCGGCAGAACCCGAACTGATGAAGGAAAGAAAGAGCGAGGAGGGACCCATGGGCCAAGCGCAATGCGAGAGTCGCGTTCCTTTTCAGGTAAGGGGACAGGAGAGAAGATGAGGTATCCAGGTACAGGCCACTGACCACACAATAAACATCCTCATGTTGTACTGAACTTAGACAAAGGTGAAGGCAGATGCTAAAACTCCCCAGAGAGCAGGAGCTGAACACCTTCAGGCAGAGAGAAGATACTTCTGCACTCTTTTTTTCTACTTTAGATGTCTAGCCTGCCTTTCTAAGAGATACTCAAAGCAGCTTACAACATGATTAGAATACAGGAAACAGTAAACCCCTGCCCCAGAGAGCTTACAGTCTGAGATTCCCCACTATCCGAGGCTCTCAAAGGAGGGAAACTCTCTCCACAGAAGGCAGGGATGCAGCAGGAAGCTCCAAATCTCTCTCGCTCTGACAGTAGTAGCTCTGGAAGCTCACACGGTGCAAGAGGCTTTTTAGGGGAAAATAAATGCTCAAGTCCCGTGTTTGACCAGCTCTTCCCAGACCCCTGTGAGGCACATGGAGGGCTTGTGAAACTGACATCAGCGAGGTGGAGAGCGGAGAGCTGAGGTGGCGTCCCGAGGACTTCCTGCTGGCTAGAAAAAGGAAGAGCAGATGAACTATACTGAAGGGGAAAAAAAAAAAAAAGGAGGTGGCTGTGAGAAAACAAGGTAAGAGGGAAGGAGAAAACCAGCATGGAGAGGAGACAAGGAAGGAAGTAGCGAGGAGGCCATGAAAGACCGAAGGCAGAGGAGGAACAGAGGGAAGGCAGGACACAGAAAGCGACATGAAAAGGATGGAGGGAAATGGAAGAGGAGGAAAGTGTGTTGTATAAGAAATGTTTGACAGCTGACCCTCTCTGTTCCAACCACCCTTTCCCTCCGTCTTTCAGGTTATGCAGCAGAAACATCACCTCATTACCCCACCATCAGACCACCGGGAACAGGGTCTCTGCTGCCTCCCTACCTGCCCCTTGCTCAGAGGGAGCAGCTTAGCGCTCTGCCAACTTCCACCACTGCCTCCTTACTACCTGTACATGTCCCTGTTATACAAAGGTTTTACATTTCGAAGGTCCAACACTCTTAGAACAGGTCAGGCTAGGTAGAAGCTGTAATTAAAATGTTGCCATTGGCGGTGGAGGTTTTGCTACAGGATGGTGTGCTGAGACTGTAAGCGGTACAGCGAAGCGCCGATAGGCTGACAGCCAATTCCTCCATAGAGACGAGCATTCGCTGTGCTTGAGCCTCCTGCGGTGTATGATGAAGTCCTCGTGTGAGTCTAAGAATGCTGCAGACAGGGTTCTCAATGTTCACAAGGTCAGGGTCAGAACTGATAACAAGACACTACAAGCTAGTGCCAAACAAACACTTTATCCACTGCATGTCTGAGACCTGGGCCCAGCACCCTTGAGGGAGGCCCTGAAATCCAGACATGCCAGCAACAGAAATATCACCAGCATGTGCAAGAGAATGGCTGGCAGCCTCAGAGTTTCTGTAAAGAAACATCAGAACATGCCATACTGGGTCAGACCAAGGGTCCATCAAGCCCAGCATCCTGTTTCCAACAGTGGCCAAAACCAGGCCATAAGAACCTGGCACGTACCCAAAAACTAAGTCTATTCCATGTAACCATTGCTAATGGCAGTGGCTATTCTCTAAGTGAACTTAATAGCAGGTAATGGACTTCTCCTCCAAGAACTTATCCAATCCTTTTTTAAACACAGCTACACTAACTGCACTGACCACATCCTCTGGCAACAAATTCCAGAGTTTAATTGTGCGTTGAGTAAAAAAGAACTTTCTCCGATTAGTTTTAAATGTGCCCCATGCTAACTTCATGGAGTGCCCCCTAGTCTATTATCCGAAAGAGTAAATAACCGATTCACATCTACCCGTTCTAGACCTCTCATGATTTTAAACACCTTGCACTCAACTCTCACAAGTATGGAATCTCATGAGATTTTGGCCACCCACTTGCTTTCAGACTTGCAGCAATGGAAATACTATCACACTACCAACTGCATAACCAGCTGCTTATGAAACGAGACTAATCCAGCTCTCCTTCTAGATACCATTAAAAACTGCCATCTTAACCAAAGGAGACAGACTGGGCCTAAGATGAGGCACAAATCCCTGTTCCACTGTCATTCCGCACCACCTCCCAACTTTCCCCACTCTCTAGTGCCCAATTCCTTGTGACATCAGCATGCTGGCAGTGTGATAATGTAACCATAGTAACAGACACCATGCACGTGCCCCAGCTCCTGCACGGTTACGTGTGTTTTGCTCGCTTGCTCTAGGAATAGGAGCCGGGCATCAGGATCCTCGTCAGAGAGCTGAAGCAGGGTACCCCCGGGCCTCAGCACCCTCATGCACTCTGCCAGCATCCTGTGGGTATTCTTAAACCCTGCAGGCCCACGCAGCAGCGAGTCGCAGGTGCCCTTGTCCAGCACCAAATGGAAGGTCTGGGCATTGAATGCACACAAGTCAGTGGCATCAGCTTCCATGAAGTGGAGCTGGGAGAGTGGATTCCGGGGCGGGGGGCCATCCATGATCTGCCCCTGCATGCAGTCAATTGCCACGCGTGAGAAGTCCAAGCAGAACATGTTTATGGGGTCCAGAGAGTCTCTGTACAAGCCTGGCCCAAGATCTGAGGTCCCACAGCCCACATCCAGAACCCACCATGGCTCCTTGGCCCTGGCTCCTCCGGAGAAGGACAGCAGGAAGCCTGACACATGCTTGTAGCCGAAGAACCAGTCAAAGTGACAGAAGCCGTCTGCAGTCTTCTCCTTGTAGAAGTGGTCCCAGGTGCTCCTGCAGTGCAGCCTCTGGCGGAGGTCATCTAAAACGCAAAGCCAAGAGTTCATGAGCAAGATCTGAGACCTCTCCCCTTCCCCCAAACTCCTCACAAAGGTTAGAAGCCCCTGGCAGAGACTCCCCCAAGTCAAGCAGAAACCATCCAACCCCAGCCCCAAGACACACATCCCTCCAAAACCAGAGGGGGACCATTTAATCCTAGCATTGAGACATCCCTGGCTTATGTAAGCATAATTAATTAAACATTCCTACACATGTGATGGTCTTGGATGGCTATGTATTCCCTTGTCCCCCTACCAGTGTTCCTACAAACCTGTACAGTGGCCTCTGACTGCCTTTTTGTCATTTCAATTTGGATGAAGACTGGAATCTAACAGCAAATCCTTTAAAAAAAAAAGCTCTGAAAACATGGCTATTTGACATCGCTTTTTCGAAAAACAATAGTGATTGAGCATCTTAATTGGATCATAATTGTTTTAATTTTATGTACATTAGGTTACAATTCATTGTAACTAGGACTATGTATACTGTTAATTTATGTTATTTAATGCATTGTAAACTGCCAAGGTTGTCTTTTCAGATTGATGGTATACAAATAAATAAATAATAATCATCTTCATCATCATCATCATCATCAGTAGTTAAGTAGCAATCAGAGGCTGGAGACCCTCATGCAGGTAAGGAAGAAAACTGCCCCCTACCACTTCTGTTCCAAGTTGCTCAGTATTGTGCTGTATAAGAACATGCCATACTGGGTCAGACCAAGGGTCCATCAAGCCCAGCATCCTGTTTCCAACAGTGGCCAATCCAGGCCATAAGAACCTGGCAAGTACCCAAAAAGTAAGTCTATCCCATGTTACCGTTGCTAGTAATAGCAGTGGCTATTTTCTAAGTCAACTTATTTAATAGCAGATAATGGACTTCTCCTCCAAGAACTTAGCAAATCCTTTTTAAACACAGCTACACTAACTGCACTAACCACATCCTCTGGCAACAAATTCCAGAGTTTAATTGTGCGTTGAGTGAAAAAGAACTTTCTCCGATTAGTTTTAAATGTGCCCCATGCTAACTTCATGGAGTGCCCCCTAGTCTTTCTATTATCTGAAAGAGCTAACAGTGCATGCTGCCCTTAAAGGTGTGATGGAAAGTGTTACACAGTTGGGGGCTGATGCAAAAAAACTTGCGCTGAAAGTGGGCGCTGTGTATTCAGCACCCGCTTTCATAACTTAAGGCCTGATTTACTCAGGCTTTTTACCCATTCTGTGACTACGGGAAAAATGCTTGGTAAACGAAGCTCTTAGATTGTGAGCCCTCAGGGGCAGAGAAATGCACAGTGTGCTTGAACGTAACTCACCTGGAGCTCCAGTTTGGAAAGGCGGGTCAATTAAAAATCCAAACGCAAAATCAGCACAAACCCGCCTTTACCTTCACATTCACAGCAAAACATCTGCCCCGGAAATCAGGGCCAACTCTTTGGGGAGGGGACCCCACGTTATCCGTTATCATCACCCCGGAAGTACTCACCTGCCAAACTGCAGAAACCACGCAGCCTGAGAAGAGCCGGAGAGAGACCCCACAATAACCGCCCCCGGGGCAGGAGCATATTACCGGAGAGTAACAGCACGGGCCCTTCCGTCTGTAAAGCACTTCCCCCAGCAGCGAAGAGCAGGGGCTGTTGACCTCGCGCAGCGCCCGGAAGGGAGCGCGGAAAGTCGGCAAATCACGACCAGGAATCTCCTACACCAACGTCAAATTACAGCGACTGCTATGGAAGGGGGGGGCCCGGGATTTACCCAAACGATGGCGTCATATCCCAGCGCAGAGCGTGAGGGCTCGAACAGCGACGGCTTCCAAGGCAACCAAGTTGCGCAGAAAATCCATCCGGCGCTGGCGGGCGTCACCCTAGCAACGCCAATAATGGACGGGGCGCGTGCGCTCCGTCTCGTGCTCAAGTCATTGCGTCATTGCGTCACCTGCGCGCTGCGCGTCGGGCAACCTGATCCGAGAGCCGGAAGAGGCGGGGCTGAGCTGTGCCCTTCCCTCGTCCGCCACCGTGTGGAAGGTCGGGTGGCGTCAGCTTTCGCGAAGTGCGTGGCTCGGAGAAAGGGCTCCGTGGTCGGGGGGAGAGCACTCTGTGAATTGCCGCATACTATCAAAGGCGGCGGGAGAGTGATTCAGAGAGTGTTCAGAGATGACCGAGATCCCAGGATCTCCCCCCCCTTGCTGAGACTCCCCCCACTCCAGTCAAACAGGCGGAGCGCACTGTTATCCCGCCATTGGATGCGCGTTTTCGACGCGCTAGCTTTACCCCTTATTCAGTAAGGGGCCGAAAACGCGCGTCCAATCCCCCGAACCTAATAGCACCCGCAACATGCAAATGCATGTTGATGGCCCTATTAGTCATTCCCGCGCGATTCAGAAAGTAGCGCCTACCCACAGATAGGTGCTAATTTCTCTGGGCACCAGGAAAGTGCACAGAAAAACAGTAAAAACTGCTTTTCTGTGCACACTCCGACTTAATATCATGGCGATATTAAGTCGGAGGTCCCGAAAGTTTAAAAAAGTAAAAAAAAGAAAAAAATTTGAAATCGGCTCACGGGTTGAAAACCAGATGCTCAATTTTGCCGGTGTCCGGTTTCCGAACCCATGGCTGTCTGCGGGCTCGAGAATCGAAGCTGGCAAAATTGAGCGTCGGCTGTCAAACCCGCTGACAGCCACCACTCTTGTCCGAAGAGGCACTAGGGGCGCGCTAGTGTCCCTAGTGCCTCTTTTTACCACCAGGCCTAATTTAAACAAATTTATTTACTGTATCATGCACACAGGAGAGGGGCCTGTGCGCGCGCTGGGAGAGCAAGCGTTCGCCCTTTCTCCCGCGACTTTTACTGTATCGGCCCGAAAGAGGGCAGAGGACTCCCAGGGGCCGATGCAATACAGTGCGCTCAGTTGAGCGCACTGTTTAACCCACTGTCGGATGCGGGTTAAATAGGCGATAATCCACCCCCTAATGCAATAGAGGGATTAGTGCGCCCCACACAGAGTGAATGAGTTAGCGCTCATCATATACAAATGCATGTGAATGAGGCTATTACTCATTCACTCCAAATGCAAAATGATAAATGTGTCAGAGACTCTGGCTTGTTGCAGTTTCCAGTTCAGTTTTTGTCTGCATGCTTCTAGTTATGCGTTTTGGTCTCTTTATTCTATGTTAGGTGAGGGTCAGCACATGTGATTCAGGTGAGGTTTTCTGCTGGTCTGTAGTTTCTGTGTAGGACTCTATAGCAGCCTGACTTGGTCCGTTTTCCTAATAGGAGATGTATTGGTGTCTTAAGGCCTGGTATAATATTTCAGTGTTGCCTTTTCTTAGGTAAGGTAGTTACTGTTTAAGTGCTGGAAATTGGTGCTGTTTTGGTGTGGGATGTTTACTATTTATGCAATTTCTGTTCAGACAGAATATGTATCTTTTCCTTGTGTCATTTTAAACAATAAAAATAATTACCGGACCTTTACTTTTTATTTCCTCCGTGAATTGTAATGAGCAGTGTGTCACACATGTGAGCGTGGCCTGTCCAGTGTGTCACGATGGGAAAAAGGTTGGGAACCACTTTGCACACCTAGCACCTGTACTAGGGTTGTCTCGGGCTGGCTTCCATCCACCCTGAAAAGCCTGATCCCAGGACCAAGCTCTGGCTGCGGTTTGCCACTGAGGCCCTGAAGAATCTTTAGTTTGTCGAAATCTCCTATTGTCTCGAAACCATGCCTAAAGCAGGAAAAAAATAAATCTTCTGTCTCAGCTTGTCCTCAGGTAACTTGCACATTTTGGACTCTCCCAGATGTTTATCTGCTTCAAGTCCTCCCCAAACAAGAGTTTGCCCTTAAATGGAAGGGCTCCCAGTTGAGATTTGGACCACACATCCACCAACCAGTTTCATAACCATAAATGTTCCAGCACACCGCAGATATGATCCTGGAAGATGTCCTGATCAGGTCCATGCATCTGCCCCATATGGCACAGCCGCTTCTAAAGGCTCAGCCTTCTGCACCACCACCTATAATTGCTGGACCCAATGCAGACATGCCCTTTGCATACAACTGCTGCAAATCACAGCTCTTATACCCAGGGCCAAGACGTCAAAGAGTCTCTGAATCGCCAACTTGCAATCCTGCACATATCTTAAAGCAGCTACCGGAATGGTCTTAGTTACTGCCAATTCCGAAGTATTGACCTTGGGAAGCGCCAAAAGCTCCATCTCCTCCGACAATGGATAAAGCTTCGCCACAGCTCTACCAACTTAAGGTGGACTGGAGAGCATCCCCCTAACTTTAGACTTATGAAAGGGAAAGGCTTTTGCTGGATCCTGTAAGTCATCCAGCACAGGATCTGTTTCCTCCTAGCCAGACAGCTCCTGGAGCACATGTGGAATCAAAGGCCAGAGCTGTGGAAAGGTGCACTTTGGCGTCAACCCCTTCAGCCATCGCAGCCTCCTCTTGGTCCCCACCCGAATCTGCACCATCAGGCAACTGGGTCTGCTCCCAGGGAAGCCACCAGTGCAGCATCATAATTCTCTGAATCATCATGTGGACCTCAAGACTGACAGGAAATATCCAAAACACACCTTCTCCTGCATGCATCTCCTTACTATTTATTTATTTATTTAAAGGCTTTTATATACCAACGTACGTTGGGAACATCGCATCGGTTCACATAGAACATAAAATGCAGCTAACGAGCTTTACAGAGAACAATGAACAGGGCACAAAACTGAACAGTAATGGGAGGGGCGAAACAAAAAGGGTGAATTGCAGATTATATTACACAGATTACAACCACGTTACATATTATAAAATGTAGAAACAAATATATAAGTGGGTAAAATTAATTAGGTGACAGCGAAATGTCCTATGAGGGGGGGAATCAAACTTCAGAAGGAGGTGTGTAGTTAAGAGTAAGCTTGTCTGAAAAGGGAAGTTTTCAGATTCTGTTTAAATTTTTTTGGGCAGGCTTCTTGACGCAGGAAGGATGGCAGCTTGTTCCATAGGACAGGTCCTGCCAAAGAGAATGCCCGTGTTCTACTGGCAGCGAGTTTAAACTGTTTAGGGGGAGAATCCAACATACTAGCCACAGATCCACTGAGGACAGAGACTGAGTCCAAGTGTGCATCTTCCCTGCTGCTCTTTGCCAAATACGTTTTAAGCATTAGCAACATGAACTTAGTTGAAAAAGCCTTTGAGGATTCAAGTCATATCAAGGGGGAAATCCTCTCAATCAGAGCCTTCTTGCTCCTCCTTGGGACTGGTTATAGCTGGTGATAACCTAAGTAGGGATTTCCCTGCTTTCCCCGCTGACATCCCTGCCCGGGAATCCAACATGGCTGCTACTCCCATGCTGACAAGGAAAGAATCAGTGGTAGATCCAGCCCCCTGTGGGTCTCCAAGAGACCTGACAGTAGCACCAGACCCTCGACTTGACTTTGCAGAAGCAGCAGGCACTGCCAAGTGTCTTCTCCACCCAAAATACAGCCTATGCACTAGCCAGCCCAAATGAGTGGCATACACTGCCATATGCCATGTATCTGGGACCGCATGCTGCCAATACAATCACACCTTACTGATCTGCACCCCCGAAGGCTGTCGAGAAAATTAACTAATTTTGCAGAGTCCTGTGAGGCAGGAAGTAACTTAACCCTTACTCTTTTTTTCCATACCATCCTAGGCTAGCCAGAAAATAAGAGGATATATTTCCCTGCTCCTTTAGGCTTGTAGCTGCAAAGCTGACAGTAGGTTCCAAACTGCTTTGTGACAGGTGAGGGATCTGGACCACCAGATATGCACCCCAAGGAACTCTGAATAGAGCTAATCAAAAGGGTCACAAACCCCCACCACCTCAAACCAGAGGGGATGGACCATCTCCTAGAGACAGAAATACTGAGGGACGGCAGGTAGTACACCATTACGTAGTAGTGTCAGTGAAACTGTTGCCATCTGCTGGCAGGGATGCAAAACTCAAAGAGTCTGGACAGATCTGGGGTATGAACAGGAATCCCTGTTTAGTTGTTGCAGAGCATGTTATAAGCCTATCATACCCCCTCCACCTTAAAAGAACCCTAACCTGTTAGCCCTTCTTCACAAGAGAGTTTTTCCATTCCCTTTTATCATTTTCTGTAGTTTTTTTTTTTAACTTTGCTATAAAGTTTTTGAGACTAGGCAATTAGGACTGCCCACAATACCTAAGATGTGGTTAGCACCAAGAATTTATATAAAAATTATTAGGTAACATTCTATTTACTTTTTTTTTACCCCCCTACTACATAGTAAATTGAGAATTTCAGTATATTATTCATGGAGGCAAAAGGTTCTTTTCCTTAGTGGAAACTTTTAGTATTGAAACTAGTATTGTTCAGAAAGTTAGGTGGCAGGGAATAATCCTAACCACATTAAATTGGTTCTGCTCATTTAGATGTTCAGTTCCCAGTCCCTCCTGCAATTCCTCAATCTTATACTTTTGCAGATTTAGTTACCTCATTCTTTACTCCCTTTTCCGGATCATTAGAAAATGTATTAAACAACTCTAGTTCTAGTAGATCTCTGGAGCACAGCGTTCGTCCCTCTTCTCCATCGAGTCTTAATCATCCTAGATACAACTGGCAAATTACATAAGTATAAAGATACAAAATTAAGATGGTCAGCCCTCTAAAGGACACAAATACCTACCGTACCTGAAGGCAATCCACTTTGAAAGTGCAGCCCAGTCGAAAGGCAGAACATGAAATCAAATCAATCATTTTGGGAACCACATACCACAGTACATAAAAATAGAGCAAAACAGAAAACTGTAGACGGGACCCCCCTCTCCCAAGTTTTTCCATATAATTTAAGAAGGAGGACAAGACAAAGGTTGCTAGAAGCGCAAAGTTGCTTTGGTGCACCCCGATCTCCGGGTGGCGAGTTAGTAACGTGCTGAGAGGGCACCGGCGCCAGTCCTCCATCCTTCCGGTTTGCCAGCGATAATTCCCAGCGACCGATTTTCCATCTTCTCGGGCAAAAGTTCAAGGATTTACGCCTAGAACAAGAGAAACCGCCATTAGCACAAATGCAATGAGTCAACTCCACCGAGCGTCAAGAGGCGCCCGGATCCCCTCGGGCAGGGCACTGGGGGGGGGGGGGGGGGGCACCCGAGATCTCGGAGGATCCACTGTCCCAGCGCTTGAGGATAGAACCAGCCCAAGGAGCAGGGACTGGCACCGAAGACATAGCGCCGGGGCGATGCTCTGCCTCCAAACATTACACGCACGAGTACTGAGCAACCCGCGCATGCCAAGAAAAGGAGGCCCCCGACCCAAACCACCCTCCCACCTACCAAGCGACCTCCCCGGTTACCGGACAGCGCCAGACCCCCCCACCGCCCCCTAACACGCAGCCGGCGTTTTACCTCCGCCAAAAAAGACCCTTCCGGCTCAGCGCTCCCGCTTTTATACAAACAGTGCAAGCCCCGCCCCCTCCCCCCCGCCAACTCGCTTCCGGTAGCAGCGCGTGCTTGGCGCGTAGGCGCTCCAGGTTTCCGTTTCCGGCGGTGCCTCGCTGTATCTTGTCCCCGCGTCCGGCGGCCTTGGTTCCTCCTGTCCTCCCGCGTCATGTCCTCGCCGGCTCCCTCGGCTTCGCGGCCTCCCTCCTCCTCCTCCTCCTCCGTCTTCGGGCAGTGCTGGAGCTGCCGCCTCCTCTGCGGGTCCGGGCTGATCCTGGCTGGCGGCTTCGTGTTCGCTGGGGCTCGCAGCATCATGGCGCGAGGGAGCGGGCCCCCGGGCCCCGGAATCATAACCCAGCTCGTGTTCGCCCTCGGTGAGTATCCATCTCCCCTCCCTCTTAATACTGCACATCACCGCCCTCTACTCTTATTACATAAACGGGTGCAAATAGCCCTGGATCTTTCCTTTTAAAAAGGGAAAGCTGTTGGGTTGAAGTTGTCCCCTACCTCCTAGCCCAAGCCTCTCACTGCAGAATTCCTGCATATAGCAAAATTTTACTACCACCTCCTCCTCCAGGCTGTACTGAGGAATGAACAGAGTACGTAAACTCTTCTTCAGCCTCTTTCACCGCCTGGATCACAGCCTGTGAATGTTTGTCACCTTCTCAGAAATGTTTGTAACAGTTTGTCCTCCTTGGCAGGTTTAGCATCTTGGGGCACGGCCCTATTGATGGATCCAGTTGGAAAAGCAGAAAGGAAGATGTGAAGGGACTGCAGGACAGAGAATCACTGACCTTGGTACTCTTTCATCTCTTGGGAGAGGAAACTATGTACAGGCATTTCACATACATAATTCAATGATGGTTTCAACAATTTGTAAATAAAATAAATTGTGCATACGGAGGAAATTGGTCTTGGGTAAAAGGCTCTAGGTGTTGTGGCAGCTGAGCTGTCTCACAAAGATCAAGTGATTACACCTTCCATAGTATGCCCAGTGGTCCTGAGCCCCTCCAACCACAGAGGGAGAGAGCAAGACTTTCTCGTCTCATACAGGCAGTTCCCAAGCACATAAATCACCATAGAGGGAGGAACATGCTTTCCAGAGCAGTACCATTCATACCCACAATCCATCCAGGCTATGAGCATGTTTTGTAGGCCCTTGTCCTCATCCTTACAGTAGTGACCAAAAAGAGACAGACGGGAAGTGGAAGAACACTTTATTCACTTGCAACTGCTCTGTTCAACTCAACTCATAACATTAAAGAGTCCAACAAAGAGAAATGAGCAACCAATTAAAATAAAAGTTAAGTCTCAGAAAACAAGAGTGGGAGGAGTTCAAAGGGCCTGTGGTCTTTCCTCTTCTTTAGCAGTGTCTGTGGTGAAGACACATTTCTGGGTATCTCTCCAAATTTTGCGGGCCTGGGTCATTCCTTCAAGCAGAGCTGAAGGGAAACATGTCAGTTCAGTTATTTCTTGGCAACAATCAGCACAGCAGAGGGTACCAGACCTGCAGGGAGAGGAGAGAGAGAAGCATGTAATATAGGCCGTGCCCCCCACTACTATACAAACCTAGGATTACTGTAATTCATTACTTCTAGTTCTTCCGACTATTCACTTAAAACCTCTGCAACTACTATAAAATGCTGCAGCTAGACTGTTGTCTGGTGCAAGGAAATTTGACCACATCACCCCAATATTCAGGCCGATATAGTACAGTGCGCCCCACCAGCATTTGGACGTGCGTTCTCGACGCGCTAGCTTTACCCCTTATTCAGTAAGGGGTAATAGCATGTCGAAAATGCGCGTCCAACACCCCCCCCCCCCCCCCCGAGACTAATAGCGCCCGCAACATGCAAATGCATATTGATGGCCCTATTAGTCATTCCCGTGTTATACAGAAAGTAAAATGTGCAGCCAAGCCGCACATTTTACTTTAAGAAATTAGCGCCTACCCAAAGGTAGGCATTAATTTCTGCCGGCGCCGGGGAAGTGCACAGAAAAGCAGTAAAAACTGCTTTTCTGTGCACCCTCCGACTTAATATCATGGTGATATTAATTCGGAGGTCCCAAAAGTAAAAAATAAAAAAAAAAAATTTTTAAATCAGCCCGCACGTTGAAAACCGGATGGTCAATTTTGCCGACGTCCGGTTTCCAAACCTGTGGCTGTCAGTGGGCTCGAGAACCGACGCCGAAAAAATTGAGCGTCGGCTGTCAAACCCGCTGACAGCCGCCGCTCCTGTCCAAAAAGAGGCGCTAGGGACGCGGTAGTGTCCCTAGCGCCTCTTTTTACCGCCGGCCCTAATTTAAATATTTTGGTTTACTGAATCGCGTGCACAGGACATTGGCCTGTGCGCGCGCCGGGAGAGCAGGCGCTCTCCCGCGAACTTTACTGTATCGGCCTGATTGCTGGTTCTCCATTGGCTTCCTATACAGTCAAGAATATATTATAGAGTCCTAACAATAATATTCAATAACATTAACCTGAACAACAATGATCTGCTAGGAATAACATTTAAACCTCACAACCCCCCCCCCCAACTCTCCGATCACAGAACAAAGGCCTCCTAGAAATCCTGAACTTAATAGGCTCTCGTCTAACGCTAACTAGAGAGCGAGTGATTGTAATTGCTGGCCCAAAACTTTGGAATTCCATACCAGAAGAACTTCGAACATTAACAGATAAAAAGAAATTCAAAAGTAACTAAAAAACTTGGCGATACAAAAACTTGGCGATACAAAAACGCCTTCTACTTGACAGAAACACCCAGTTCTCCATGTCTTAAGATAACCTAAATAAGTCTTGAACAATAACCCCCCCTCACAAACTCCTTTAATCTAGCTCTATTTTCATGTTATATGTCTACCACTGTATTACTTCTGTTTATTATGAATGTTTATCTACCTTGTAACACGTTATAGTTATGAATGTTTTACCTGTAAACCGTTAGAACTAGTGCTTCTCACATGGAATGATGGTATATAAAACATTTAAATAAATATACAAAGATGAGCATCTAACTCAGCATCCCCCACATCTGCAGGGAGAGGGGCATGTAACATAGATCATGCCCCTAACTCCTGCACAGAGATGCATGTTTAACACATATGCCCCCCTACAACTGCAGAAAGGAGCCTATGTGTCACTGCTCTCAACACCTACACCTGCAGAGAGAAGAGCCTGTACCCTTGATGATCTGCCCTGGAGAACGAGGCAGGGCCCTTGCTGAGGGGGAGCTTCTCACCAAGTTCCTGCAGGGGTTTCTCCATGTCCTCTGCTGTGAATACACGGCGGGGGAAGCTGGTCATGAGGTTAAAGGGGTGACCCCCATCATGGAGGTTCAGCTCCACGTAGAGTCGTACTGCTGCCAGCTGCTCTTTAGCCTGAAACGTCTGCGTAAGAGAAGAGCCATCCAGCAAGCGGACCTGGAGAGGGGCAGAGAATAGGGATTTTACACACATAGCCACCTCCCCTCAGCGTATGGGTTGCAATTACCTGGATTCAGCCCTAGTTCTGCTCTGCAGCCTCCATCCCTCAGCACAGGGCTGTGGGGAAGTAAACCCAGGTGGAACTGAATGAGCTGTCAGGAAGAATTCCAAATTGCCTTTATCAACTGCTAATAAGCAGGTTGTATATAAAAATAAAATACACTCAATTTTCTATATGTGAATGCCAGACGTCTACCAATGTTAAACGCTTGTTAAAATACTAGAATATATATTTTTGTAACATTAAAAAAAATGTAAAATTGGAGAATTGGAATGCATGGCAGTTAATGAAGATACAGATATAATAGGTATCTCAGAGACCTGCTGGAAAGAGGATAAGCCAAGTGACACAGATATCAGGGTAGAAATAATAACAATGTGAAAGAGCAGGTCAAATTGTTGAAAAGGTGACAGTATGTAAAGGATGGCAAAGACCCCAAAGCAAGATAAAAGTCCTGCCGGAAACAAAATGCACTGCAGAACCTTTATGGATAGAAATCCCATGTGTGATGGGAAGAGTATAACAGAGGGAATATGCTACGGATCCACTTGATCAGGATAAAGAAACAGACAGTGAAATGCTAAGAGAAATTAGAAAGGAAAAGAAAATTAGTAACACAGTAGCGATGGGAGATTTTAATTACCCCATTATTGATTGGGTCAAGGTCTTATCAGGGCATACTAGGTTAGTTACATTTCTAGATACTATAAAGGCCTGGTTCATGGAGCAGCCAGTCCTGGAATCAATGAAAGGGGAAGCTACTTTAGATAAATTCCTCGGTGGAATCCAGTGCAAAGGGTAATGGTGGTGAGGCCACTTAGCAAGCCAATAGTGATCATAATTCAAATCAAATTTGAGATGCACACTGGAGGGAACATAAAATGACTGCAATAATATATGCTGATATATAAAAACAAATAAATAAAAAAAACATATAATTTTAAAAAGGGAGATTATGATAACATGAGGAAACTAGTTAGAAAAACACAAAGGAGTGGTTACCAAGGATAAAAGGTTTGCATGAAGTGTGGACATTGTTTAAAAATTCCATATTTGAAGCCCAGATAAAATGTATCCCACACATTAAGTCAAAATAATACCAAATGACTGTTAGTGTGGTTTAATGGAGAGGTGAGAGGCAGTTATGCCTAAAAGGGCATCTTTCAAAAAAATAAAAAAGACCCAAATGAGAAAAAACAGGAAAGTGCATAAGCACTGATAAATTAGATGTAAAACATTAAGAGACAATTTGAAAATATGCTTGTCATAACAGCTAAAACTAATAAGAAAATCTTTTTCAAGAACATTTAAAGGAAGACTTAGGTGAGGGAGTCAGACAACTAGATGACCAAAGGGAAGAAGAGGATGACAAATCTGTAGCAGAAAACATAAATGAATCATTCGTTTTGATCTTTACTGAAAAAGGATGTTGGGATGATACCCATACCAGAAGTGTTCTTTGATGGTGATGATTCAGAGCAAATCACTGTGTAAATGGAAGATGTAATAAAGCAAACTGACAAACTAAAGAGTATCACCACCATTTCTGGATGGTATTCACCCTAGAATTGAGAAAAAGCTCAAATATGGAATTGCAGACATGTTACAAGTAATCTGTAACCGATCCTAAGAAACAGCCACTGTACCTTACCATGGAGGGTGGCCAATGTCATACCAGCTTTTAAAAAGGGATCCAGTAGGGACCCTGTATACTATAGACAGGGACTGTGAAGGGGAATATATATATAGGAGAAAACCCCAGAAATCAGACCCAGTCCATCTTAAACCAGATACTGGAGGGACTCCTAGCCCTGGGCAGAGATCCCTGAGAAAGGAGTATAACTAGCCAGACCCATGGGAGAAAAGGAGAAAGAGAACAGTGCTGATCTGTTTCTGCTTTTGTTTTGTGAACGGCGGAAGAAGGCAGAGCTTCATTTAATTTTGTTTCTTGTCACTAATGAAGAAGTTTGGGCAAGATTTGCCAGAGTCCAGCTTGAAAGACTGCTCACACTGCCCCTAGGGACCTTCGCTTTCAGTTTTTATTTTATTTTTTTCCGGGGGATTTCAATGTGATAAAAATAAAATCCATGGAAAAATGCCACTTCCAATAATATTTTTTCCCTGTTATAGCAAAATAATTGTTTCCACTGATTTTTATCACCACATTGAAATTCCCAGGAAAAATAAAACAGAAAACGGACTGGTAAGCAAAATCTCGGTGCTGGATAAATATTAGTAGCTATTCTTAAACTCAAAATTACTGGCCATATAGCTAGTCATGGATTCATAGGGAAGCATCAACATGGATTTAGCAAAGAGAAATCTTGCTTACTACATTGTTTTTTGAAGGTGCTAATAAATATGTGAGCCAGTCAATGTAGTGTATATGAATTTTCAGAATGCATTCAACCAAGACCCTCATGAAAGTCTCCTCAAGAAATAAAAAGATTATGGGTTGGGAGGCAGTGATCTATTGTGACTAGTTAAAAGACAGAAAACAGAATAGGACTAATTATTTGGTTTTCCCAATGGAGAAAGGTAAATAGTGGATTTGTGCTGTTTAACATATTAAATTTATCTAGAAAAAGGAGCATGAGCAAGGTGATCAAATTTGCAGATTATACAAAATGATTCAAAGTTGTTAAAACGCCCAGAGATTTTCAGGCACTGGAGAAGGATCTTGTGAGATTGGAGGACTGGGCATCTATATAGCAGAAGAACTTTAATGTGGACCAGTGCAAAGTGATGCATATAGGGAAAAAAAAATCCTACTAGGTACACAATGTTGGGTTTCATATTTCATGTGTGTACAATACACTGAAACCCTCAGCTCGGTTTGCGGCAGTGGTCAAAAAAGCAAGGAGAATCTCCTGCTATCCTTTTCTTTGAGACCAACTGAGAAGAGATGGTTGACCGCCAGGAAGGCACCAGCAGAGCTTTACTACTGCTAGGAGAAGTTCCCGATGCGAGCCACCAGGGAGCGCTCTCAGAAAGCATGGCTAATTCATCCTGCTATTTACGGAAAACACCGTTTATGGTAAACAAACTTGCTTTTTCCTTAGTGTAGACAGATGGACTCAGGACCAATGGATTATGCTCCCCTGCCAGGAGATGGAATCAGATTTCAAAGCTGACAGCACCTTAGATACACCCCTGCGGTGTCCTCAGCCATTCAGTATTCTCTTCAAAAGTCACTATGGACATACTATTGAAAAAACAATTTAAAATATGATTAAAAACGGATAACCGTAACTGTACTCAACCAATCATAAACAGTGAATTCCAGTAAGAATACAGATGCCCTGATCTAGGGACTGGATGATGGCTTACCCGTAATCTCTTGGAATCGATATCAATTCCACAGGCGAATCCTTGGCACCGTTTTTGGGCAGCCATGGGAGGGATGCTGAGTCCATCTGTCTACACTAAGGAAAACAAATTATCAGGTAAGTAATTTCTCCATTTCCTAGCATGTAGCCAGATGGACTCAGGACCAATGGGATGTTCAAACGCTACTCCCAATCAGGGCGGGAAGCTGCGCGTGGTCCCGTTAACACCACCCTTGCAAAGGCTGAATCCTCTCGGGCCTGTACGTCCAGGCAAGGTGTGCAAGGAGGACCACGTTGTCGCTCGGCAAATATAGACAGGAGACAGCAGTCTAGCTTCCACCCATGAGATCACCTGAGCCCTAGTGGAATGAGTTTTAACCTGAAAAGGTAATGGCTTCCCTGCCTCCACATAGGCTCCCATGACCACCTCCTTAATCCAGTGAGCTATGGTAGCCCACGAAGCTGGTTCACCCCACTTCCTTCCACCATGAAGGACAAACAGGCGTCTTTCGGACCAATTCTGAAACTTCCAGATATCACACCAAAAGTCTACAGACATTCAAATGACAGAGAAGGCAGTATTCTTCCACGTCCTTGTGCTTATCTAGGAATGGCAATGAAAAGGATTGATTCAAATGAAACTCCGAGACTAACTTGGGCAAGAAGGATGGAACAGTACGAAGCTGTAATGCTCCTGGGGTCATCCAGAGGAATGGTTCCAGACACGACAATGCCTGTAGTTCAGAGATTTGACGTGCCGAGCATATAGCCACCAGTAACACTGTTTTCAAGGTGAATAAATGCAAGGAAAGACTATGCAGTGGCCAAAAGGAGGGCCCTGTCAAAAATTCTAATACTAGATTAAGATTCCACAAGAGAACCAGTCACCGTAGGGGTGGCCGGAGGTGCTTCATCCCTTTCAGAAAATGGGCCACGTCTGGATGAGCCGACAGGCGGGTTCCGATAACCTTGCTCGTGAAATAGGAGAGAGCTGCTACCTGGACCTTCCTGGAGTTGTCAAATCTTTATTCAAGCTGTCCTACAAAAATTCCAGAACTAGTGGGATTTTGACTGCCCGAGGGGGGACACCAAATTCCTCGCACCAGGCCTCAAATACTCTGCAGACCCGCACATACGCTAGAGACGTAGAGAACTTCTGCCTGCGGAGTAAGGTGGCAATTAGTGCCGCAGAATATCCTCACCTCATCAGGCGAGACCTCTCAAGGGCCAGACCGTAAGACAGAATCAAGTCGGAAGGACCAATCCCTGCTGTAGCAGGTCCCTGTGCGGAGGGAGGCACAAGGGGTCTCCACCAGGAGTCTCTGCATGTCCACATACCACAGATGTCTGGGCCAATCTGGAGCTACAAGTAGGATTAATCCCATGTGGTGCTCAATTTTGCAAATGACTCTGTCCAGCAGGGGCCACGGAGGGGAGGCGTATAGCAACTCTTCTTCTGGCAGGTCTGAATGAGAGCGTAGATCCCCAGGGATCACTGACCTTTTCTGCGACCGAAGAATCAGGGAACCTTCACATTGTGAGATGCGGCCAGCAGGTTGATGGATGGAAGACCCCAGCGATCTACTTTCAGTTCGGCTTTGGCCAACAATGCCCACTCTCCTGGATCCAGATTCTCCCTGCTTAGAAAGTCTGCTCTGACGTTGTCTTTTCCTGCAATGTGGGAGGCTGAGATCATCTGTAGATGTATTTCCACCCATTCCATAAGGAGATCTATCTCCTGTGACACTTTCTGGCTCTTGGTTCCAACCTGGCGGTTGATGTAGGTTATTGTCATTGCATTGTCAGACATTACATGGACCGCTTGACCCTGGAGTCTGTGGCTGAATTGTAAACGTGCCAATCTGACTGCCCAGGCTTCCAGGCGGTTGATATTCCAGAGGGCCTTTTCCTCGGTCCAACGTCCCTGGGTCGTCAGTTCCTGACAGTAAGCTTGCATCTGTTTTGAGGACCAGCCAGTTTGGGAAGGACAGGGGTACACTCCTGCTCAGATGAGTTTCTTGCGGCCACCACTGGAGCCGAGAGCATACTCCCATCGGTAAATGGAGGCGAATTGAATAGTCTTGAGGCTGCGGGTTCCAATGCGACAGTAATGAGCGTTGAAGTGGTCACATGCGTGCCCTCGCCCACGGCACTACCTCCAGGGTTGCTGCCATCAAACCAAGAACTTGGAGCTAGCTCCACACCATCGGGCATATCGTGCTGATCAACTGACGTACTTGGGTCATCAACTTCCTTATCCGTGTAATCAGAAGGAAGACCTTGCCCTGCTTGGTGTCGAACCAGACTCCTAGATATTCCAAGGACTGGGAGGGCTTGAGACTGGTTTTGTTCAGGTTCACGACCCAACAGAGTTCCTAAAGTAAGGAGGTCACCCTGCTGGTCACCCAGAGCCTCTCTTCCATGGACTTGGCCCAGATCAACCAATCATCCAAGTATGGGTGCACCAGGATTCCCTCTTTTCTCAATGCTGCCGCCAAGACCACCATAATCTTGGAAAATGTTCTGGGGGCGCTGGCTAGGCCAAAGAGCAGTGCCCGGAACTGATATGACAACACAGTACTGCAAAGCGTAGGAATCTGTGTTCTTGACGGATTGGAATATGTAGATAGGCCTTGGATAGGTCCAGGGAGATTAAGAACTCTCCCAATTGTACGGTCATTATCACGGAGCATAGGGTTTCCATGTGGAAATGATTCACTTGTAGATGTCTGTTATCGCTCTTGAGGTCCAGGATGGAGCAAAAGGAACCTTCCTTCTTGGGTATGATGAAATAGATGGACTAACGCCCAGTATTTTCCTGGGAAGAAGGTACTGGGATTATAGCCCTCATCCTGAGGAGCCTTAAAAAAGTAGTCTGCACTGCTTGCTTCTTATGCTGGGAGTGGCAAGGAGACATCATGAATATGTCCTGAGGAGTGCTGTGAAATTCCAGCGCATATTCTTCTCATATGACCTCCAGCACCCATTTGTTTGAAGTGATCTCAACCCACCGCTGGTAGAAGAGGGACAGTCAACCCCCTATCTCATTGTTCCGAGGGTGAGTCGGTAAAAATTAATTGGAGGTTTCGGGATGAACCTGAACCCAAGCCCGCCCCTCTCTTGGGCTGTCGACTACGAAAAGACTGAGACCTCCCAAAGGGCTGAGACTCTGAAATGTTGAGTTTCTGTAGGAGTGAAAGCTTGGGAACCCCTGGATCTACCCCACATAGGTGAAGGGCATGGCAACTGCTTTCTCTTATCTTCTCGTAGCCAGAGAACTGGAGATTTGCCCCATTTACTGGCCAGCTTTTCCAATTCGCTTCCAAAAAGGAGTGATCCTTTAAAGGGCATCTTTGTAGCCTTGGAGGTTGCGTCTGCTGACCATTCTGCAGCCATAGCTATCTTCTGGCCGCCACCACTGAGGCCACTACTCTGGCAGAAGTATGGACTAGATCTGAGCCCACATCAGCTAAAAAGGCAGCGGCGGATTCCATAACCACTCTAGAATTCACCATCAAGTCATCCACCTCCTGAGAGAGAAGTAGGCACGAACGAGCTACCAGGGCACAACAAGAAGCAATCTGTAAGGTCATTGCTACTGTGTCAAAGGCCTTTTTAAGGATGGACTCCATCCATCTATTGTGCCCATCCTTTAAGGCTGCTCCTTCCTCCACCGGGATAGTTGTTCGCTTAGAGATGGCACAGACCAGCGCATCCACTTTAGGGAAATGCAAACACTCTCTCGCTGCCGGATCCAGTGGGTATAGAGATTCCAACGCTTGTCCCCCTTTAAAACTTGCTTCTGGGGCATCCCATTCCAGGTCAATCAACTCCTGGATGGCTTCCAGTACTGGAAAGTAGCAAGAGGATTTCTGTAGGGAAATCTAATAGTCCATCATAGAGTCCACCCCAGGAAATCCCAGCATCTTCAGGGTCTGGGAAACCAGGGCCAGCAATTTGTCTCTATGGAAAAACTGTAACATGGTCCAATACGGTTCTAAATTAGGAGGAATTTCCCCATCTTCCAAGGAATCTGTATCCTCCTCTTTGACCGTGCTGTCTGGGTTCCTGCCAGGGATATCCTTGATGAGGCAAGGCATGCCTAGAGGTCTGCCAATAGGACTGGGAGAGGGAGGGCTTACCGGCTGAGGTTCCATCCAGACAGGGGCAAGTGAGGCAGTAGACTGCGCCTGTATGAAGGCTTGAAAGCCCTGGAAAAATTTCACCCAAGAGAAGGCAGACAGGTCCATGCCTAGCCCAGGAGGTACTGGAATAGGTGCCGCTAAATTTCCCTCTCCCATGGATGACCAGTCCCTGGGGTACTCAGATATGGGGTACTTCCAGTTAAGGCTATGGCTAACCCATCCTCTGATTGGAAGGAGCCGGGCTAAGCAAAGTCTGGGGAGGCCAGCTCTCCCTGAGTTTCCTCACAGTGTTGACATAAGTTGGAATCCAGGTCAGACTGTGAAGCCCTAATATGACAAGCAGCGCAGAGAGAAAGGCGCGTATGTTTCTTGGCTGCTGAAGCCATTGGTGGCGGTAACTGTGTGTTCTGTCAGATCGTGCTTCAAATTTTATGTGCATAATTTCGGGCACCAAGGCGGGATGTGGCGAGGCGCGCACACAGCCTGTGGGCCCAACTTTACCTGTATTCTGCGCTTAGTAGGTTGTACGCGTATGTATGTGTACGACGTTATGCGCACAGCACGTGCGCCGAGCCGACGCACTGTGCATACCGACGTTCTATGGAGGGCAATTTGGCACACACAAAGAAGTGAGCAAGATGGCGTTGCCGCGGCGTGCCAACCAAGCTTAAAGCAGGGCCTAGCCCACCGGAGGGCCGCTCAACCCGCTCAGAAGCCCACTTCCCCTTACCCCAACGGGATCGGGAACGACGTCGGTATGGTGCGCTGAGCAAGGAGAGTGGAGGAAGTCTTACCAAAACCCCTCCAAATGTCTCTGAATCAGGAGGTAGATTTTTTTTTTTTTTTTTTACTTACCTGGGTTCAGCGCTTACAGGCTGAGTACAGAGATGGTCTCCAGCCCGGGAGGAGAGGGCTTTGGCCGTCACTGCCACACTCGGCTTCCTGCACCCGCTACCTTTCAGCTGCTTTAGCAGCAAAGTCCACGCCTAGAACCGGCTACTGGACCGAGGCCCACCTCTGAGGGATCTCAGAAATCACCTCAGGAATTCTCAACTGGGGGAGGGACCTTTAGGTATCACCGCAGGAGAGTGGGGCTCAATTTTTCCTCCAATTTAAATGTAGAATTTCTCCTTCCAAAAAGTACAGCAATCCCCATAGGGAGAAGTACGTCCACCATCTGCTGGAGACAGAGAAATACTAATGGCTGAGGTCACTACAGGAGTGTATGTAGGGTGACGTCAGCTTTGAAACCTGAGTCCGTCTCCATTTGCTGGCATAAGAGCATAACAGATTGGTCCTGAGTCCATTTGGCTACACACTAGGAAAACTTGTATTTACTCTTTCAAATAGTTTCATGGAGTGTCCCATAATCTTAGTACTTAACAGATTTAAAACAAATCAGAGAAAGTATTTATGCGCTCAACACACAATCAAGCTGTGTAATTTGTTACCACAGGACATGACCGAGGCATCTAACATAGTTGGGTTTAAGAGAGATTTGAACAAGTTCTTAGAGGAAAAGTCCATAAATCATTACTAAGCAGGCAGATTTGGGAAAGCCACCACTTATCCCTGAGAGTGAGCAACAAAAAATGGATCTACTCATTTTTGGATCTGCCAGGTACTTCTAAGGGACCTGGACTCACCACTGTCAGAGATGGGATGCTGGGCTCAATGAACCTTTGGTCTGATTCAACGTAGCACTTCTTATATTCTTACCTGTATCCGACACTGGTTATATTCTCTCTTGCTGGGAGGCTCCTGGATTGGAGATGATGGGACAGGTGGGACAGGTGTTGGCTCTACAGGAGAAGTCTGAGACCCACTCCCACCTCCAAACTAGAGAGAGAGATACACAACACAAGATCAGAAAGATAGGGTCAGATGCTTCTGGATATTCTTGACAGGAGCTACTCTCTTCCTCTTTCACGTAAGGATCTCCTCAGCATGACCTACAGAATACTGAGAATTTAGAAATTTCAAGAGATCCACCAAGGGCTACTGAAAAGCTGACCAAGAGGTAGTTACTCCCAACTCTTTTCTCCCTGTCCTCCGTCTCAATCCTCTCCTCCCCCCTCACCTTTCACCAACCTTCTGTGCTCTCTCTGCTTTGTCCCGTTCAATCTTCTCCCGCACTCGCTGCCTGAGAAAGGAAGCAGAAGAGATGTTACGGCTCCTAGCCATTCCCCCTACCTGAGCAAAAAAGCAGTCCTTCTCCCGCATGCATACACAGACCCTCTCCTGTACAAACACACACAAAGATACAAAAATTTGCAGCTCCCCTATTACACGCAGGCAGGGGACAGACTCAGGTGTAGTAAGAAAGATTCTTCACAGAAAGGATGGTGGATGTCTGGAATGGCTCCCAGCAGCAGGGCTAGAAGTAAGAACAGTATAGAATTGAAGAAGGCCTAGAATAAGCTCAGAGGAGCCTTCCCAAGTTTGGGAGGTCCTGATCCCAGAAACCAACTGGGGTCCTTGGCAAAGCTTCCCAAACTTGTCCTGGTGATCTCACAAGCAGTTGGATTTTCAGGATTATCATCATGAATATGAGATAAATTTGCATATTCAAACCCAAAAACAGAACAGACTCAGTAGTATCTAACACCACCTACCCAAGTATATTGCAATTTTAAATAAAGGACCATCATAAAAAGAACATGCTGCCAATAAATTATTTAACCAACAGTTCCAAGGTTATACTCATCAGTCCTATGAAAGTCCAAATTCAAAGCCTCTAGAGTCAATGCTCAGTCTTATTTTCTCTCTCTCTCTCTCTCTCTCTATCTCTCTTTCTCTCTCTCTCTCTATATATATATATATATAAATAAAAGGGTACACCCTATTTAACACCTAAGCATTGTAAATAAGTTATCACAAATGTTTATTCTATCCTGTATATAAATCATAATAGATACAACCTACAGAATTAAGTTCTCATTTTGTTCTCATATAATCTCATGCTTAAAGCTCACACATACCCAACATCCATACACATTCACTCATTGCAAGCATAAAATCAATTAGAAACACTCTAAATTGCCTACTAGCAATATGTAGCTGTACACCATCATTCAATTTACATCATAAAACTATCTTATACCATTTTGCACTCCATATCTTCAACATTAAGAAGCATTTTTAGCCAAATGGCAAGTCTGTGCATATTTGACCTTTTGAACAAACTTAAAATATTGTCCTTTAAACAATGACATGAGTAGTACAATGTCCATATGCAAATCTCCTTTGCATAAGTAGACTAGTTCCCAAACTTGGACATTGATCAAGTTCACGTAACTAGCAAGATTCCCAAATCTTAATCTCAGTCCAGACAAAGGCCTTTAAGTTACCTGTCATCGGGATTTGTCAGAAGCTCCTTATTAGATAAAGAAAGAAATGTATAACTGCATCATATTTTCCATTGCCTCATGCAAAGCTGACCCATAGACATATCAATTAGTCTTTAAACTGCATGCTGCCACTTTTACAAGCAACGAGATGTCTACCCCAGGCATATTCTACGGAGTACATAATATCTGGCGTCTTTATAAGAAAAAAAAGACACCGCCATCCAATGCTATTGTTTGAGTTGAAAAATGTTACATTGGATCAGCTTCGCATGAGGCAATGGAAAACTCTGATGCAGATATACTTCTAACAAAATCTATTCAAGGGTCTGAAAATAGACTACTGTAATGCACTCCTTTTAGGTCTTCCAGCTTCCACCACCAGACCCCCTTCAACTCCTACAAAACTCGGCTGCCAGAATCCTAACAAATACTAAACTATCAGAACACATAACCCCCGTACTAAAAGACTTACACTAGCTTCCAATCACTTACCGGTCTCAATACAAAACTCTATCATTAATCCATAAAACTCTATATAATGAAAGATGGAATGGCACACTGCAGCACTTCACTTCCACACGCCTCAAAGAGCCACAAGATCTGCCAGCAATGGAACCTTGCCCATCCCCTCACCAAAGTCAGCACATCCTAACACCGTCAGGCAACGAGCCTTATCAACTGCAGGTCCTCAGAAGGGGAAGTCACTTCCTCAAGATCTTAGAATGGAACCCAACACCAAAGCATTTAAAAAGGGTATTAAAACCTGGCTCTTCCAACAAGCTTTCACCTAACATCAGCCTAAAACTTCATGCCTTTTGGTCACCTTGCTCACAACTTTTTAGTCATATTACAGATTTTTAAAGATTTTTTATTTATTTTTATTGTATTTTATAATATTTGATTTGTATTTTATGACATGCTATATTGTTGGGTTTTTTTTTAAGTATTTTTTTTATGTGCTTAGTTTTATTCTACTGTTTATTTTATGATATATTGTAAACCGATGTGATATACATTTTGAACGTCGGTATATAAAAACAAACAAACAAATAAATAAATAAATAAACAAATTGTTAGGGTATATTGTGGAAATCAAGAGCTCCTGATGAATCCTGAAGATGTGTGAAACAAAAACCTTTGTCAGGACTAAGTCAGATAAAGATTTGGGAATTGTGCTAATTACATGAATTCAATTAATGTCCCCGTTTGGGAACTAGTCTATTGATGCAAAGGAGCGTTACCGATGGACATTACGCTACTGGTGTAATCTTTTAAAGGACAATATTTTTAGTTTGTTCAAAAGGTCAAATATGGGCACAAACTTGCTGTTTGGCTAAAAATGGTTCTTAATTTTGAAGATATGGGGTGCAAAAGGGTATAAGATATTTTTATGATATTTATTTATTTATTTGCAGTTTTTATATACCGACATTTGTTTAGTAACCTCACATCGGTTCACAATTAACAGAAACATTGCAGCTGTGCCAAATAGAACGAACATGTGCAACAGTGCTTTACAATACACAATAAACATTTACAATAAACAATAAACTTTACAATAAACTTGTTAACGAACATATGCAATAGTGATTTACAATAAACTTGTTAACTGGGCAGGGGGAGGGGAGAGAACAGTGGAACAATGAAAGGGAAAAATAATATAGTGGTACAAAGCAAATTGTTATCTCACTGAATTTATAAGTCTATAAATAAATAGAATGAAATTATAAGTCTATAAATAAATAGAATGAATTTTATAAAACAATTGGAAAAGAGAAAAGCTGGGTATGAGAGAAAGAAATGGGATAGAAGTCTTATATACAATTGAGTGCCATCTGCGGCCCCGTTCTACTTAGGGGACCAGGCCTATTGCTTACATTTTTCAAAACCAATCCACCATGGACCGGCCTGCTTCTTGCTTGGTGCTGAAAGCACAAGGAAAGGCTAGGCAGGCCTTGCATACTGGATGAGCAATTCTAAAGCATAGCCCTCTCTTAGGATCCACCGGTCCATTATAATGTTGAGCCACTCCTCATAAAAGAGAGCCAACCGCCCTCCTCTTACTTCTTGAAAGGAGAGGACCAGCCGCATCCCAATGATTGCCTTTACTTTCTCGGCCCCTTGGCCAGTGCTCTCCCAGGTGGGTGTACGCGTTGTCCAAAAGGACTGCAATCTAACTGCCCCCTGGCTCTGAGACGAGGCCTACTGAAGCGGTATCGCCTCGCATTTCTGATCCTTGCCTGTTTTAAAAATGTATTTCTTTCCCTTTGGGCATACCCTCAGGCCTCTGGGCCTCGCCCAAATGCTTTACCAACTGTTCCAGGTCCTCGCCAAGCAAGATTTCATTTTTAAAGGGAAGATTTTCCAACTGCAATTTGGAGCAAATATCACCCAACCAAGCGTACCACCCCAGGAGCCGCCTTGTCGATCCTGCCGATTTCACATTCTGGACGAACACGCGCAGCAAGTCATCCAAGGAATCCACAACTGAGGCTACACCAGCCTCCAGTCGCGCCACCTGCTTGACTGGAAGAAAGGTCCCTGATCCCTTCACCTGTATCTATTGAATGCAGCACAAGCAAGCCTGTGCTTTGAAGCCACTGCAAACCGCACACATATGCCCAGCACTGAGACCTTTAACATCTTCTTAAAATGTATCTCCATCTTCCAGTCTTGTGCGTCCTTCAGCACCACCGAACCCCGCCACCGGAATGGTACCATCACGCTATCAACTTTCAACCTGGCTTCTGGAGTATTCCACTCTCAAACCACTAGCTTAACAATGCAATGGAAGGAAAAGGCGTCTGCCAGGCCCTGGAGCCCATCCACAATAGGATCAACTCCCACGTGTTCTGACTTCTCCTGGACCTCATACAACACCTGGGGAATCAGTGGGGACATCACCTCCTCCCAGAAAACTGAACCACTCCTGCGGAGGCTCCTACAAGTGATCTCCCTCACCACCCATGCCCATTGAATCCTCCAACTCATCTGCAGTCCTGCTAATATGGCTAGGGGAATGCCCCCCCCACCCGAGGGAATATCCTGCATGCCTTATTAGGATTCAGAGTGGAGACGACAAAATAGGCCTTGTACCTTACAAACAGAACATTCCCTGAAAAACTCCCTTGAATCTGAGAAGAGTCCCCCCAACTTTCTCTAAATCCTCCAAAGCACTATCAAGGACATCCATGGCAAGGAATAATGTCATGGAAACAAAGGTTCTTTCCTGCACTGCTTTAAAATGGGCGCAGTTCTGCCCTGCCAGGCAGAATCATCTTAGCAGAGGCTGCCGAACAGGTGGATTTCCTGCCCAAGTCTGCTTTCCCGGTTGACTTCCAGCTGCCTTCCTCTCCATGCATACACCTCTTACACATCACCGTTGTGTTTAAGTGCACCCTTTTGAACCAAACAGACTTGGCAGCATTTCCTGCATCAACGGTTGCCAGCACGTGCACCTAAAATGGGTGCACTACTCGGTCTTAGAGGGATTCAACCCCTCAGAGGTAAACGCCGGCCCCAGCCTGTGCGCCCAAAATGGACGCTCCCCGGCCTATGCCACCAAGTCTAAACGTTCCTCCAGGTCTCAGAGGGACTACACCCCCCCCCCCCCCCCCCCCGCAAAGATAAGCACTAACCCCAGCCTGTACGTCCACGCTATCCAGGCTGAGTGGGATTCCCCAAAACAGCTCGCGACAGTAAGAATCAGACCCTGGCCTTCCTCACAGCCAATGACTCAAGCCTCTACCTGCAGCCCTAGCCGTATCCGGCCTATATGTAGGCTGACGTCAGCTTTGAAATCTGACTCCGTCTCCCATCTGCTATCAGGAGAGCACAATACCCATTGGTCCTGAGTCCAACTGGCTACACGCTAGGAAAATACATATATATTTTATTTTTACGTTTTAATTGCACTTAAAACCACCACTTATCTGTTCAATGTGAAAGTAGACTAATTTGGACTTTCAGAGAACTGATGATTGTAACGTTTGAATGGCTGGTTAAATAACGTATTTATATACTAGTTCTTTATTTGAAGATGCAAGATACTTTGGTAGGTGGTGTTAGATACTGATAAATTTGCATATACCAGATCTCCATGGTATGGAAATTTATCTCATGCACATTAATTGTGGCTATCCTGAGAACCCAGCTGGCTGTGGGGTTACTATGACAGGTTGGAGAAGCCCGGCTCTATAGCACTGCACCAGGAATGAACCTGGACCAACCAGATGGACTTTTCTATGGTCTCACTTGGCAAGTTTCTCCTCCATCTTCTCTCTCCGTCTCTCCTCTGCTATTTTCTTCATTTCATCTTCTTGCAGCTTCTGCCGGATCATGGACAGTTCCTGCCCCTGCTTCCTTCTTTCCTTCTCTCTTTCAATCTGTTCTCGCTTCTCCCTCTCCTCCCGCTCCTTCTGTTTCTGCGCAATCAGCTCCATCATCCTGAGGGGAAAATCAAAAGCGTGAGGCAGAAGAGTCATCTGCACCCATTCGGCAAGTTCCACCCTCCCCATCCCCTGATCAGATGCCCTGAACTCTAACTCAAATCTTCCAGTCCATTACCCCTGCAAACTTTCACTCCCTTAACTCCTCAATCATATCCTTTTTTTCTATAAATTTTGTTTTTTAATTATTACCGAGAGCAGTACATATATAGTTAACAAATAATAGTTTTGTATAGGAGTCTTAGGGCATAAGGACCCAAACAGAGAATGAGTATAAATCTAGTCTCTGTTAAAGGAAGTTATATAAACATGAGAATATTAGAAATGCCATGATGAGTCAGAGCGATGATCCAACAGAGCATCCTATCTCCAACAGTGGCCAGTCTGGACCACTGAAGTACCAGGCAGATCCTAACAGGGAAGTCCATTCCTTGTTGCTCACTCCCTGAAGAAGTAGTCTATCTACCTGGTGAATTATGCCCTGCAGAGAGACATCCAAATCCTTTTAAATCCAATTATACCATTAGCTGTAACTACATGTTCCGGCAACAAATTCTACAACTCAATTGTGCAACCAGAAATTATCCCCCATCTCCAATTCCACTTCTTCCCAGAATTTTTGAACCTTCAGGCATGTCCACTAGACACAATATGTCCTGGGTTAGGCCGCACCCTCTGCAACAAACAGGAGAGGCTTGTGGAGAAAAAGACGAAAATCTGCATGTGCAGTATAAGAAACGTATCTTAAGGTCCACTCGGTGATAGCATATGAAAACAAATGGCATCAAACAGACCCCCAAGCATCATGTGAAAGCAGGTACTGGATGGTCAGAGTACCACAGAGCCCTGCAGCTCTAGCCTGGGAACCCCACTTATTATGCTGATTCTGTTGTCAGCAGCTCTTTTCTTCATCTGGCAGAGCCTGGGAATCCTGCCAGCTACGTCAATCCAGCCCCTGGTTCCTTTTTAGCTTCAGTTAAATAGGAAAGGGAAATTGGTTCTTATCTGCTAATTTTTGTTCCTGTAATATCACAGATCCATCCAGACAAGTGAGTTTTGCATTCCTACCAGCAGACGGAGGCAGAGAACAAAACTTTGAAGCATTGCTACATGACAAAGAGTTCCACCTGCAGCCTCTTCAGTATTGACCTGTACCCAAACCAAGATGTATCCCCCAAAACCTCTTTTTCAGGTGAACAGGGAAAACTACAGGATTGGAAACCCCTTAAAATGGAACCCAAATTTGAAAAAAAAAAAAACAACCCCAAACAATGTTCAGAACTGCCCAGACACTTGGAAAGGCAAACAAACTGGAACCATCAGTTTGCAAAAAAAGCAGTCTTTCTGCAGCGATGGGATGGGTCTCTGGACTGATCTCTGGTATTACAGGAATGAAAATTAGCAGGCAAGAACCAATTTTCCTTTCCTGAACATACCCAGATCAGTCCAGACAAGTGGGATGTACCCAAAGCCACCCTACACTGGGCGGGAACCTGAAAGACCCGCACATAAAACATTCTCGCCAAAGGATGCCTCTTCCTGAGCCCTCACATCCAATCGGTAATGACTAGTGAAAGTATGCAGCAAGAACCACACCGCAGCACTACAAATCTTCTGAGGCAACTGATATTCCGCCCAAGAAGTTGCCAGCGATCTTGTGGAATGCGCCTTTAAGCCCTGCTGGAATCTGATGGCCTTTACAAATTTAGGCCATGGAAATGGCCTCTTTCAGCCAATGGGAAATGGTAGCCTTCGAGGCTTTATCGCCCTTCTTCGTGCACTCACACAGGACAAATAGATGATCCGACCACTGGAAACTACTCAGCATCTCCAGATAACACAACAGAATTCTCCTCACATCCAAAAGGAGGGGGAATCCTTACACCACTCCAAATTAAGACTCCAATCTGGGCATAATTTTCTGACCAAATGTCGCAAATACTTGACCCCTTTTAAGAACTGAACCACATCCGGATGAGAGGCTAAAGACTTTCCTTGTCATTTGCCCCTAAGAGAGCCCAAAGCTGACACCTGCACATGAGGGGAATTATAAGCTAGACCAACAAACCCTGCTGCAAAAATTCAAGATGTGAGGAACATCCACCAACCAGGGATCTACTTGCCTCTGAAGGACCCATTACTCAAACGCCTTCCAGACCCTAACATATGCCAAGGAAGTGGAAGGTTGATGAGCCTGGAGAAGCATGGAAATAACCTGCTCCAAATAACCTTTCAGGCGCAGCTGCTGCCTCTCAAAAGCCAAGCCACGAGACAAATGTGATCCTCCCGATCCAAAAATATGGGACCTTGACACAGCAACTTCGGCAGGTGAGCCAGCCGAAGGAGTCCCTCCACTGTCAAATGAACCAGATCTGTGAACCAGGGACGCAGAGACTACTCTGGTGCTACCAGCACCACCAACCTGGGATGTGCCTCAGCACCTGACTGACCAGAGGCCAGGGAGGAAACATATACAGCAGGATCACAGTCGGCCTCAGGCACACCAGAGCATCTAGGCCCACTGAGCAGACATCTCTCCATCTTTGCATTGACCCGCGTCGCTATGAGATCCAGCTGGGGGAACGCCCCACCTGGCACAAATGTGATTCCGAGCTTTGTGGAACAACTCCCATTCCCCGGGTCCAGTTGCTGCCTGCTGAAAAAATCTGCAGGCACGTTTTCCGCACCCTTGACATGTGAGGCAGCTATGCCCTCGAGATGGCGCTCTGCCCACACGAACAAACATCGTGCTTCCAGAGCTATGGCTCGACTCTTCGTTTCGCCTTGACAGTTGATTTATGCCACCGTTGTCACATTGTTGGAAAATACCCGAACCTTCCATCCCCTGACCAAGCAAAGGAAGACCTGCAGGGCTCAACGAACCACCCTTGTCTCAACCAGACTTTTTCCCCTGGTAACCAAAGGCCCTGAGCCATCCAACCCAAGCACACTGCTCCCCAACCCATAAGACTGGCATCCGTGGTAACCACCACCCAGTCTGGGGGCTCCAGATCTATTCCCTTCTCCAGATTGCGCCGAGACAGCCACCAAGAGAGACTGGACCTGGATTCTCACAGAAGGGGCAAAGGCAGATGATAATCTTCTGACAATGGATCCCACCTGGACAACAGTGCACGCTGCAGAGGCCTCATGTGTGCAAATGCCCATGGAACCAAATCCAACGTGGATGCCATGGAACCGAGCACTTGCAAGTAATCCCAGGCTGTTGGTAATGGAAGACAAAGCGGGCACATCATCCGTGCCTGCAATTTCCTCACTCAGTCCTTCGATAAAAACACCCTGCCCTTCTGAGTATCGAAGAGGGCCCCCAGATACTCCAAGAATTGGGACGGCACCAGATGGCTCTTTGCCATACTGATGGCCCAACCTAGTGACTGCAAGGTGTTCATAACTCACTAGAACGACCTCTTGCATTCTTTCTCCGGCTTCGCCCAAATGAGCCAATCACCCAGAACTCCTTTCTTGCGGAGGACCGCCACAACCACCATCATCGTGGCGTCGTCACCAATCCAAAAGGGAGAGCTTGAAACTGAAAATGTTGACCCAGCACCATGAACCGAAGAAAATTCTGATGGTCCACCCGAATCGTGATATGAAGATACGCCTCCGTCAAGTCCAGAGATGATAGAAACCCTCCTTTGTGGATCGCTGCTACCACTGTGCGCAGCATCTCTATTCGAAACCGCAGCACCCGAAGGGCCCTGTTCACCTTCTTCTGCAAGTCAAAAATGAGACTAAAGGTGTCCTCCATCTTGGGAACCATGAAGTAAATAGCGTACCTGCCCTTTCCTTGCTCCTCTTGCAGCATGGGCACTATGGCATGGAAATCCAGCAACCCTAGTAGATCCCCCACACGGCTTCTCCCTTGCTGCAAAAGATCAAGTGAGACTCCAGAAAGGCATCCCTGACCAGGCATAAAAAAATCTAGAGTGTAGCTGTCTCTCACTACCTCTAGCACCCAGCAGTCCAAGGTAATCTTGGCCCACTCTTTGTAAAGCTGGAAATCTGACCCCTACTGCTTCTACACAGGAATGGGCGATTCTGGCTTCATTGCGCAAACTTTCCACCACTGGCCCCTTGACTGGTACTATCTCTGTAGTCTCTATGACCTCCATGAAAGGACTGCCGGCGGCCACCAGCCTGCTTCATGACCGAAACCTACGTGAATCCCTAAACCGTGTTTGAGTCGGGAAGACCTTCATAATGACCTGCTTATCCTTAGGCAGCCTATTCCCCCAACATCTTCATTTGCTGATCTAAATCCTCCCGAAAAACAGCTTCCCTTTGTAAGGGAGGTTACATAGCTGGGCTTTAGATCACATGTCTGCCGACCAATTGCGCAACCACAGAAGTCTGCAGGCCGCCACCGCCAAGACCCTACTCCTGGCTGACGTACGAACCAAATCATACAGAGCATTAGCTACATAAGTCATCCTGGCCTCTATTTGAGCCGACTGCAGGGTACTATCCCCTGTGGAAGCCTGATCCTGTGCATTCTGCACCCAACACAGTCAAGCCCTCTGCATCAAGCTGGCACAAACGATGGCCCAGAGACTCAGCGCGGAAACCTCAAACATCCGCTTCAAGTGAATCTTCAACTTGCGGCCCTGCGCATCCTTCAGAATGGCAGAACCCACCACCAAGATGGTTGTCTTCTTAGTGACCACCAAAACTGCCCACAGGAGTTCCAAAGTCTCCTCCATCAGGGGATATAGTTTTGTCATAGCTCTGCCCACTCTGAGGCTCGCCTCCGAGAAATCCCACTCCTAGTTCACTAACTTCCTGATCTTCTTAGGTAAGGGAAAAGCATTCGGAGGGCCCCGCAGCCCATCCAGGACTGGATTCACACCCTCACTATCTGACTCCTCTTGAGTCACCTTATCCTCTGATTCTTCCAACACCTGGGGAATAAGAGGGCGTAGTTCCTCCTCCACTCAATGCCAAGACCACACAATTCTCTTGCAATACGCTAAATTATTTTACAACGGCAACAACAGACTATGCGTTTAACTTTGCCCACCTCTTCCCCCCACCCTAGATCAGCTTAATCTATAGATAAAAAACATCTATATATATGTTTTTTATCTATAGATTATATATATATATATATATATATACATATATATGTGTGAGGTTAGCTGAGCACAGAAACAATAGTTGTACTACAACGCTTAAACACCTATGACTTTTTGCTTACAGAGAGATCAGTCAATCATTCAAACCAACCCCGTCCTGGAACTTTTCCATTCCTCATATGGCGCCCAGGTTTTCCCAAAGTTAGATAATCTCTTACTTTTAATCGCTGTTATTTTATATAAACCATATAAACGCTCTATTCACTCTTAGGTTTCCTTAATCTTAGGCACCTTAGCATCTTTCCATCGCCATGCTATGTCACATTTTGCCGTGGTACAGATATATCGTACCAATTGTTGTTCATACTTCCCCCTTTATCAATAGATACATTCTGCAATACCTGGTCAGGCTGTAGCATAATCCCAAATTTGAATATTTCCTCAATCCATTGCATTACCCCTTTCCAAAATATTTGTATTTAAGGGCAACTCCACCAAAGACGAATGTAAGCTCCCTTGCTTTGACAGCCTTTCCAGCAGTTGTCAGAATAAGCAGAATTCATTTCGTGCAGTCTCACCGGTGTTATGTACCAGCAATAGATGACTTCAAAGCTATCTTCGATAACATGAGCTGAGATCAACCCCTTCCCTAACATGGCAAATAAGGTTGGCCATTGTTCCTTAGAGATTATTCTACCCAAATCGGCCTCCCAAGCTCTAGTGAAAGCTAACGAGGGTAATAGGTCCCCATTCAGTAACATATATATTTTGGACAGAACCCCTTTCACTTGCCCTGCGTGTTTGCAAAGAGATTCGAAAAAAGAGACACCTTGCTTAAGTTGTAAACCAGCTGTGACTGGGTCACAAAATGTCGGATTTGTAAGTAAGCATATTTTGCTTTCATTGGTAGATTATATTTATGCTGTAGCATTTCAAAGCTTACCAACCCTGAGTGGTCCCATACAAGCTCCCAACGGAGAATCCCATATGAATGCCATTGTCAAACTAAGGAATCATTCAGACCAGGGATGACTTAGCAATCGTGAAATAAAGATGTGCTATAATGATACTCCCTTTTACCCGCTAACATATGTCGCCATCGGTCCCAAGCCGCTATGGATAACTTTAAAGTAGGAGGCTGTGCCGCAAGAAATGACTTACAGGCCGATACAGTACAGTGCGCGCCAACAGAGCGCACTGTTAACCTGCCCTTGGACGTGCATATTCCCTTACCCCTTATTCAATAAGGGGCGGAAAACGCGTGTCCAACCCGCGGCACCTAATAGCGCCCTCAACATGCAAATGCATGTTGATGGCCCTATTAGTAATTCCTGCGCGATACAGAAAGTAAAATGTGCAGCCAAGCCACACATTTTACTTTAAGAAATTTCTGCCGGCACCGGCGATATTAAGTCGGAGGTCCCGAAGGGTAAAAAAAAAAAAAAATTTTTTTAAATGGGCCGGCAGCTGTCGGGCCGAAAACCGGACGCTCAATTTTGCCAGCGTCCGGTTTCCGAGCACGTGGCTGTCAGCGGCCTCGAGAACCGAAGCCGGCAAAATTGAGCGTCGGCTGTCAAACCCTTTGCCCGTTTCTACTGCACCACCTAATTTAAATACAGAATCGCATGCACAGGCGAGGGGCCTGTGCACGCGCCGGGAGAGCGGGCGTTCGTCCGCTCTCCCGCGGACTTTACTGAATCGGCCTGTTAGAAAGTTTGGGCTGCCATATCAATAAAGGAAGCAGCATAAGAGGGACCCATGGTTTGGTATTTACTTGGCGGTGCCAATCAACTACCATTCAACACTGTGCTGCTGCTAGATATCAGGCCAAATTGGGAACTCCCAAAGCCCCTCTGTTCTTGGGTAAGAATAAACAACGCCTAGCAGCTCGCGGCCACTTTCCCCACCCAAATGAATCTCATTAAGTTGACTTGCGAATTCTTTAAAAAAACTACTGGGTCTTCCACTGGCAGAGTTTGGAACAGGTAAGTTATACGAGGTAGCACATTCATTTTGATTGTAGCTATTCTGCCTAGCCACGAAATACCGTACCTGTTCCATTCCTCCAGATCTTTTGACATTTTTCTCATCAAGGGGATATAGTTCATTTTAAATAGGTCTTCATCACTACTGATGTAAACCCCCAGATATTTGATCTTAGATGTAAGCCCATCGAAACGGCAACACATTTTGTAGTTTTTGGGCATCAATCTTAGGGGTAGTGATATTTACTAATTCAGACTTATCTCAATTGGTACGGAAACCTGACACCGCGCTAAAAGCTTCTAATTCCAGTGTTTGGTAATGAATTTAAAGGGTCTGTTAAGGTAAAAAGAACATTGTCAGCAAATAAGGAGAGTTTTGATGAGACATTACCTATGGAGATATTCCTGATTGAATCCTTCGCCCTAATTTTACAGGCCAAGGGTTCAAGGAAGATAGCGAATAATAGCGGCGATAAAGGGCATCCCTGACGGGTACCTCTGCACACATCAAATGTCCCTGAATACCTGCCATTTACCTTTATACACGCTCGGGGTTTGTTATGTAACTGTCTAATCCACTGTTTGAAAAAAAACTCCAAACTGCATCTTGTCTAGGACTTGAAATAAAAAAGGCCAATGTACAAGATCGAATGCCTTTTCTGCATCCAATGTCAAAAAAATAGTTGGGATACTCTGCTGCTTAGACCACCACATAATGTTCGCAATTTTGTGGATGTTATCTGCCGCTGTATGCCCTGAAATGAACCCTGCTTGGTCCAAATGTACGATGGCGGCTATGATGCTCTTTAAGCGATTCGCTAGGATTTTTGCTAACAGTTTCAGGTCTGTATTAAATAAAGAGATTGGTCTATAAAGAACCACAAATCGCTGGGTCAAGACCTGGTTTTGCTAGAATGGTGATCCCAGCCACATCTGAATTGGGTTGTATAGTGTGAGAAGTCCTTAAGGAATTGTACATTCTAGTAAGAGGACTTATTAGCACCCGACTGAACGTTTGGTAGAAATATGGGGTAAAGCCATCCAAGCCAGGTGATTTGCCTAATTTTAATGATTTTATAGCTTTTGATACCTCTGCTTCTGTTATTTCCTTGTCTAGCATTGAATGTTGCGCGTCCAATAATTCGGGTAATATTATTGTAGCTAAATAAGCATCAATACTGGTTTCATTGATTCCCCCATTGTTTTTATGTAAGTCTGAATAAAACTACAGGAATCGTTCCCTTATCGCTTTGGAATCCGTTAATATGATTCCATTGGAATCTTTAAGTTTCAGTACATTATTCTGGGTGGCCCTTTTGCGTAGTTTTTGTGCCAATAATTTCCTGGCCTATTGCCCCCCTCGAAATATTTCTGGCGGGTCAAAAATAAAGACTGTGCTATGGACTCCAAACCTAAACTTTCTATTTGTGGTCTCAGTGTCACCATTTGTCGATATATTGGCTTAGATTGGGAGTGCTTATGTATAATTTCCAATGAATGTTTAAAAGTTGTTCTCTTTCTTTTTGCTAGCTTTAACATAAGCGGCCCTTGAAATAAAATGCCCTCTGGCATATCAGGAGAATCATTGAAATCCAGGTATTTAGACCATAAACCCTAAGATTCTAGTAACAAATTCAGCATCTTCAAGCAAGAAATCGTTTAACTTGCGAGTACACTGGCCATGATCATTGTTAGTGAGAGAGAAAGACAACCATGATCAGACCAGGTATTTGTTTCAATATCTGTTTGCATGATATTATTGATAATGTTTTTATTTGCTAGAAATGAATCAAGGCGAGAATATATCTGGTGTGGTTGGGAGAAAACCGTGTAATTCCTTGATTTAGGGTATCTGGAGTGCCATACATCAATTAGATTCCCCCGCTCCATTAAGGAGTTTATAGTGGCTCTGACTTGGTGGGGCTCACTACTACGATGAGTAGAGTTATCTAGTGCCGGATTAATTGTATTAAAATCTCCTCCCAAAATCAAGGTTCCATTTGTGTTCTTTAATATCTCTTCTCCGATAAGATTGAAAAAGGATTCTTGGTTACTAGTTGGACCATATATATTAACCAAGGAATACAATTTTCCCCCCAAAGTTATATTCATAATAATGTACCTTCCTGTACTTGCGCGTGGTCGCGGTCCCTCGGCACAGCGGGACCGCGCGCAAGTTACGTCTGCCTTAAATTCTCAAATAAAGGTGGGGGGCGGGGGGGATTTAGGTAGGGCTGGGGGGAGGCGGTAGGAAAGTTCCCTCCGAGGCCGCACCGATTTCGGAGCTGCCTCGGAGGGAATGGAGGCAGGCTGCACGGCTCGGCGTGCACAAGTTGCACAACTGTGCACCCCCTTGCGCACGCCGACCCTGGATTTTATAACATGCGTGGGGCAGCACGCGCATGTTATAAAATCGGGCGTAGATTTGTTCGCGCCGGGTTACGCGAACAAATCTACACCATTATGCATACTACTTATTGTAAACTGCTTTGGACTTAAAGCAGAAAGTCAGCTAATTAAACTTTAACAACCAAACACAAAAGAGCACTATTACCTTTTTGTTTGTTCTTGCCTCTCTGCTTCTGTCAGGGGTTGCTTCCTGTCGCCATCAGCAGACCCCTCAGACACAGGCTCTGCAAAGAGACTCACAAGAGTCATTGTTTTACATCTCCAACACCTTTCTCCTTATCTCAGATCTCACCCATTGAGAATATGCGAAGAGCCATCAGCAGCTCAGGCCTTGGGGAGAGACCCTCAGGTGCAGCTGACACACATATGTGTGTATTTGTATGGGGGAGAGGAAGTGCCTGGGGGGGTGGGGGGGAGAGACAATATCAGCCCTAACTTGACGAGAGAGTGGTGGAAAGGTTGTCAAAGAACAGCCCAGGCCTGGAAGGGGGACCTTCGGAAGCAGGCATGACTAGGGAGACACATCTGGGGCAACAGTGCCATCTTGTAGAGATGAGAAAGGAGTTCAGAACCAGTGCAAAGGCAGGCTGAGGACTGGACTTGGACTCTGACTGGTTGTATATTCTTTAAATGTTGTGTTGCTTTTTCTTTTAAGTCTTATTGATGTTCTTGTACTTTTTGTATTGATAATTATGTTTTATTGCATGTTTGATGATTACATTTTACTGTAACTGTATATTGTGTTGTAACATGCCTTGGGCACAATTTGAGCTATAAACTTGCGTTAATTACAGCACATTCATAATTAAACAGTTGCTTCCTTATGTCGTTTCTCTCCACGGTTTTCCAACTGGTGTCATTCCTGGCATTCAATAATTTATACCTCTTTCTAGGGGTGCGGCACTAGAACTGTGCTGGAAGCTTCTCTCACCTGTGACGGATTCCATAGATTCTGGGGTTCCAGCCTCTGATGGTTCAGGCATCCCCAGGACATTCCCCTGAGGTGGGACAAAGGGCTCATCTATGTCAGCATCGTTTTCATGTTCCATCAGCCTGAAGGAGAGCAAATACTCTAACAATGCACAAAGAGATCCAATTTGGCTTATCACCAAACCCTACCCCCTCTACAAATACATACATGGAACCTAACACCCCCTTTCCTCCTCACACGTAGCCTTATAACACTACCCCAACGCAAACAGCTGCCCTGTAATCTCAAACATAAATGCATACAAACAACGACACAAATACAGAGCCCCACAACCACCCCCATACACCCCACCCTATACCATCACACACACACATCCCACCCTATACCACACACACACACACACACACAAAGCCCACATCCTATAATCTTAGGAAATACTTCTTTACAGAGAGAGTAATAGAAGCAAAGAATGGCCACCGCTGGAAGTGGTGGAGAGAAAAATGGCAACTGAATTCAAGAAAGCACGGGATAAATGCAGGGGATCTCAGAGGGAATGATGCGAATTGTAAAGCTAAATTAGTTGGGGAGATGGGCAGACTAAATAAGTCATATGGCCTTTTTCTACCAGCACACACACACACACACCTCCCTATACCATCAGCACCACATACATCCAGTCCTTTTTTTTTAGAATTCTTCTTATTCAATAGAAAATACAAATTACAATCCAAAATCTGTAAACAAACATGTGTATCACTCAATATAATCATCTAGGGTCCACAGACTCTAAATATAAAACATGTGTAAAGCCACAGAACAAAAAAAGATATAAAGTAGTAGAGAGAACAATAAAACGGTGAATATTATGACCCAGCAAACACGCGATGTGGCAAACTAATGCTCACTGTTGATTTTTCGTTTTCCATTTTCTTACACTTATCAACTTAAACTAAACATCTCTAGCTCCTATGTGCTTCCCTTGCTCCCCCAGTTTGTCCAAAATACACACACAGTTTCTACAATCAACCCTGCATTCATACTAGTCACCTTTTCACTTAACTGCTCCCTCATTCATTCCACCCTGACCATACGCAACTCTTCCATAAACCAGTCACACGTGGAAGCAGTGTTTACCCAACACCTGTTTAGAATATTCACCTTCCTCCTGTAACCCCATCTACCATTGATGCCATCTTAATTAGGCGATATTTTACCACTAGTACTAGTAACATTTCCAAACTTACGAAGGGGGGTGGCAAATGAATCTCCCCACTGAGTGGCGTAAATTCAACGAGGACAGATTCTGCTTTTCCTCTAAGGATAACAACCCCTGAAAATTTGTCAGGGCCAAAATACACTCTTCTGTAGCCTTCTGTCTGTGGTATAGAATATCAATTCTCTCTAGCAGCATCAACCCAATTATTTTCATTTGCTACAATGTTACAGTTGGGGGTGATGCAGCAATCCCCATATATATTATATATTTACATGTCTATTTCAATGCCAAATAATGAAACAAAACCATTCCTTTCTTTAGGTCAAAAATCTCTGCCACAACTCCTAAGATGAGTATGGTTCCCAACTTGACAATCGTACCCCCAACACATTTGCCCACAAAAAGCAATATGCCATCCCAAAAAGAGATTAGCTTAGATTATGTTAGAAATGTATGAATTAAAGTGCCATGATCCACATTACGAGTAAGTTTCATATTAAACCTAAGAACGCCATCTATGTAGGCATGATATAGGATTTTATACTTCATTTCCCGCAAGCTCACATTGATAGCCATGCAATGTCATAAACATCTCTTAATCACAGATTCTGAAACCTCTTGTACCAAAGCTTTACCCCAATAACTACTCATGGCCAACGTTGTAGACGTAGTAAATTGCTGCTTGCAAAAATTATACCATAAAGATATGGAATTTCGTCCTTTGCTCACACCTTGCACCTCCATGACAAATGAGACTTCCTTAGCCAGCTCAGCTTGAGACCATGGTAGAGACTGCACATAGTGTGTGGCCTGCAAGAAAGCAAGAACCGTGCATTCGGCAAGTCAAATTGTGCTTGAAGAGATTCAAAATCGCAACATATAGTAGACTCTTCATCAAACATGTGGTGAAGATAACGGAGGCCCACAACTGAAAAATATGGGCATATTCCTGTCCCTGTGGGAAAGATTTATTTCTACAAAATGGCAGGTACAAAGAAATTTTAGTGGACAGCTGCCATTTCCTTCTGATCCATCACCACACCTGGACTACTGGTCAGATAAGAATATCTCATGTTAACTTATTCACTACACACAATAGTAGATTCAGCTGTGTGCAAGTGTATTTTGCAACCGTCATATATTGCCACAGTATGCTTGTTGGCTTATATTGTGAAGCCCATAGAGCACCAGGCTTGTCTAATCATAGGTTGCTTTAAAACACTTAATATGCACCATATAGGGCTATATTGTAAGTGCAGACACTATTCAGTATGAAATGACTAATGAATGCACTTATCTCAATCCACATGACAGTAGGTAGTAAGTGCAGTTCTGAAGTGGAGGACACACTTTTGGGTACTTGCCAGGTTCTTATGGCCTGGATTGGCCACTGTTGGAAACAGGATGCTGGGCTTGATGGACCCTTGGTCTGACCCAGTATGGCATGTTCTTATGAGGTGAGTGACCACCTCCTTTATATTATCCCCAAACAGGGTGTTGTCTTAAACATGACGTGTCCATCAATATCTCATGGATATCTACCCTCAGACTGGAAGCCTTAAGCCAAGCCAATTGTTACGTAGTGATAACCGTTGCAGAAGCATGGGATGCAGAATCAAAGACGTCATAAAAAGATCTTGTAAGATATTTAGTGCAGTCTCTAGCATCTGCCAATAATTGTTGAGCCTCAGCCGACGCAGGCTCTAGGGGGTTGGGAAGTAACTTCCTGAAGCTGTCATAACAAGCCATACAAGTATTGTGCCATCTGCACCAAATGGGATGCAATGCGGGCAATGAGAGCTGCTGATTGAAAAAAACGCTTCCTATGGTATTCAGGAAATGAGGGTCTTTCCACAGAAGGGCTGAGGCATGAGACTTGGAGCGCTTCGCCCATAGGAGAGAAGTTTAACAATAATGGAATCTGGATGGATTTGAGAAAGAGAATGTCCTGGGAAAGATGGACCTTATATTTAGCATCCACAGATTTTAATACTGGAAGACCGGCGAAGGGCATGGACCAGATTTTCATCTGGGCATTTTGTAATGTATCATGGACTGGAATAGCTCTCGTTTTCTTAGGTGGTTGCAGGAACTGGAAAACACCCTCATACATTTTAGACAGTGCCTCATCCCCCAAAAGACTGAAGCTGTTGACAAGAAATAGAGAGTAGGTGGAATTATCCAGAGGAGTGAAGCCCCCAGTGATTTCTGGAGAGGCTGGAGACGAGAGGTCTGGAAAAGAAGGAACCCACTGGAGAAAAAAGAGAATCAAACAAATCCAAAGACCTGGATTGTGGTGTAGACAATGAAGGAGCTGGCGGACTGGACAATGTAGGTGGCCTGTCTGACCCAGATAACTGAGGAGACCTCAATGGAGGTGGAGGAGAGGGAGTCGGCTCTAGTACAAAGTGAACTGGAGCTGTACGAGATGTAGAATGTGAAGGCGAAGGCTGCTTCAGGACATCCACGAAAAAATGCTGAAAGATAGTTTGCCAACGATCCCGTGTGGTAGGGTTGGGCAAGTCTGGTGGTAAATGATCCCTATGTGGGCTATGATTTGAGGAAGGGTACGACAATTCAGATAAATGACCTGATGGGAGTAAACCAGCCCCGAGCAGATTCAAGTACCGGCTGAACTGACAACATTGGCTGAAAACCTGGAGGAGGTGCAGGAAAGCAGCCAGCAGTTGATGCAACAGATACTTATCTTGAAAGTCCGGAGCCGGACCTTATGCGGCAGCTTTATGTGATTTCAGCCCAGCATGTGTCGGTGCAGTAGCCTTTTGGGCTTTTGACAGAGCAGATTGAGTTGGCCCTGTTGATAGTGCGACAGGCTTTGGCGTGGTGTTCTTCGACGCCGGAGATGGTGCGGCATCTTGGCACCTTCAATGGCACGGCTTCTTTTGGCGCAGCCTCCTTACATTTTGAGGGCTCGAGGCTTTTATGCACTTTGGGAGGTTACAGTACCTTTGGTATATTTTTAGGCATCGATTCAGCATGTGAATGCACATGCCTGGAAGAGTTGGAGCCCCTGTGACCTGAAGAAGATGCAATGTTGAAGCCCTCAGAGCTGAAGCTAAACAGGACCCATGATCACCCTCCATGGTGTAGTTATGAGCCATCGGTGAATGATGCACCTTGGAGAGCGCTACAGATTAGGTCCACCATCAGAGAGCGGAGGGGGGCCTTCTGGAGTCACTGAAGAAGTCTCTGCTGCTGGAGAGATGAGACTTGTGTCGGAGAGGAAGGGACTTCCTCTTGGAGCACTTTGCCCGCAAGAATTCGCATTTGACCTTAAGGTCCCTGTAGCAACATGCACATGGAGACAAGCAGTTGCATGCTTTGCAGTTTGAAGAGTCATGATGAGGTCCTAAGTAGAGGAGACAGACATCGTGGAGATCCCTCGACAATATCTTTTTAAGGCATCTAGAACAAAATCAGAAGGAGCATACCCCTTTGCAGAAGCTTGCCCCGGACATAATGAATGGGAGCAGATCAGACCCAACTGTTCATGGCAGTGGACAGAATGAGACTGACTGAGGCTCTGGCACCTACCAACTGTGTATGGGTGGAAAGATTCCAGAAGTTTCAGCTACATCAGGCCTGACTTGACACCATCGGATGATGTATCCTGTCTGTGACTGAGGTCCTGCTTATCCATGAAAACCTTGCATCACCAGTATACTGGTGTCTTCCCGTGGAGTCTCCCTTGTCTCTGACCTGGCTGCTGCTTTTCTGTCTTATGCCTTGTGGCCTACGGGCCTTTTTGCTCCTTGCCTTGCGGCCTATGGGCCTTCCTGCTCCTAGCCTTGCCTTGGGCCTTCCTGCTCCTAGCCTTGCCTTGGGCCTACGGGCCTTCCTCTCTTAGCCTTGCGGCCTACGGGCCTTCTTGTTCTTGCCTCATCTTGCGGCTTACAGGCCTTCTTGCTTCTTACCTTGTTTTGTGGCCTATCTAGGCCTTTCCTGGTCTTGCTCTTCAGGGTCTCTCTGAATCTAGCAACCTCTGGCCTGTCAGTCTTGCTGCCTTTGGGCATCTTTAGTCTTTGTTCTGTTGTATTGTCTTGTCTTTATTCAGTCATGTCCTGACCAGTCTTGTCCCAGCCTATATATACCTCCCTACCTCACTCAGTTCTACTCCAAATCCTTATCTGTACTCTGTTCCAATCCAGTTCCCATCCTTACCTGCACTCTGTTCCAGTTCCAGTCCATACTTGCCCCAGCCTGCCCAGCCTATAAACACTCACCATGATGTATTGCTGCCGCAGCCAAGCCCTACTGGCCCCCAGAACCCAAAGGCCCAACTTGTGGGAAAGGGGCTGGCTAGGGGGGAACCCTGGCCCAAGCCTTGCCCTGCAATCCTGCACCACTTCTAGGGTGGTGTCCCATGCATCCAGCCAGGACCCGAGCCATGATATCCTCCTTCCTCAACAGTCTGACCACTGTAGGGTCATCACCCTCGGCCACAGGCACTTCCTCAAGAGTCAAAAGATCAGGTGGCAAGTCACCATCCACAGCCCCTGCTGCCGGGGCATCGGCCCCTTCAGAGCCCTCCGAATCCTCCCTGGATCTGCTTTGCTGGGCCGGCCAAGCCAAGCATTCGCAGGATACTTGAACTCTTTCGCGTGTCCAACTTTGGTCTTTTTGTTGGCCGTGGGCCCTCTGAGGTTCAAGAACGCTTCCCCCTGCTCCCCCACTGCCTTCCTGGTGAGAAATTCCAAGGAAAATGCCCGCGGCTATTCTGAATTATTTTCTTCAATGTCCTCAGCACCCTGCAAGTCCCCCCTATGCCTCTGCTGTGCTTGAAACAACAAAGGGTAGATTGGGACCATCCTTTTCATCTCCTGAAGCCGCTCGTGCAGACACTCCAGAAACCAAGATGGCCGCCATTCCTGCGCTTGCTGGCACAGCTACAGTGCTCCCCCCACCCCCCCCCCCGATGGTCACGTCTTCCTTTTCCCCGACAGCGCTGAAACAGATCCGCTTGAGCTGCCCTCTCTCCTGGAGACCGCAGAGAACACATAAGTCCCGCCGAGGTCAGTTGCACCCGTGGCTCCCCAAACAAGCGGCACAGGTCTTCCCGCAATGCTTAGCTGGCACCATTATTTTCGTCCAAACTCTATTAGCCTCCTCACCAACAGGAAAACTATCAGCTGATGGGATCACCCGCAGAGAACGGTGCTGCCCTTTTGAAAAACATCTAACATCAGCCCTCGCAACCACGTTTTGTTTTTTTTTTAACTTTATCAATAAAAACAAAGAAATGCTTTCCTGATGCTGCAGAGTCACTGGGGAGGAAGGGCTGTCTGGGACACTGAGGAACTGGACCACCAGCTGTCTAAGTCCGTTTACGAACATCGATGTGAGCTTCAGAAAAGGGTCACCAACCTCCCTGCTCGTCTGCCTCTACCGGGAAGGATGGTCCTGCCAAGCACCGGACAACCCCTTGGGAAGACTGCTCCTAACACTCTCGTAATAATTTTTTTTTTAAACTCCAGACTGCAGGATTTACACCTCTACCATCTCCCGGAGACAGAGAAATACTGAGGGATCGCAGGTGACACACTAAGTTAAATAGCAGTGTCAGTAAAGCTTTTCCTTCTCTGTCTCCATCTGCTGGTAGGGAGGTAAAACCTAGGCAACTGGATTTATCTGGGGTATGAACAGGAACAGTTATTTACTCTTTCAGATAATATAAAGACTAGAGGGGCACTCCATGAAATTAGCAAGTAGCACATTTAAAACAAACATTCTCTCTCACTCAGTGCACAATTAAGCTCTGGAATTCATTGTCAAAGGATATGGTTAAGACAATCAGTGTAGTTGGGTTTAAAAAAGGTTTGGATAACATCCTGATGGAGATGTCTATAAACTGCTATTAATCATGCTGACTTAGGGAATAGTCACTACTTATTACCAACATCAGTAGCTTGGGATCTATTTAATGTTTGGGTACTTGCCTGGTACTTGTAACCTGGATTGGCCTCTGTTGGAAACAGGATGCTGGGCTTGATGGACCTTTGGTCTGACCCAGTCCGACAAATTCTTATGTTCTAAACACACACACACAGCACTATACCACTAGCACACACATACAGAAACCATATTACTCCAATTCTCTACTCATTTCACTGGCTTCCAATCAAATTTAGAATTCATTATAAAATTTTGACCATAATTCATTCATTTATGTACAACCCCTCCTCAACCTGGTTATGTTCCACCCTACGAATTTACAAACCAACAAGACATTTAAGATCTCTATCAAAAAACCTTTTAGATATTCCCTCAATTCGTCTAGCTAGACTAGACATCACACGTAAAAGAGCATTTTCTGTTGCCAGTCCATTACTCTGGAATTCTCTACCCAACTTTCTCAGTCATATACTGAATTTACAACAATTTAAAAAACCTTTAAAAACCTATCTTTTCCAACTAGCATTCAAAATCCCAGCAATAGAACATACGTAACTATTCATGTACCATATGTTTTCACAAGGTTCCTTTTTCCCTACCCTCTCTCCCTTTCCTTTCTCCCACCCCAAATCAAATTATCTCCCTGCAGTATTAAGGCACTTGATTTAATTCTAGTTTAATTTAGTTAATTTGTATGATTGTTTTCTATTTATTATTTTTTATTCAGTTTTTTAAATTTTTTTTCTATTGATCTTTTAATTTTATGGTTATAAAATGTTATTTATTATGTATGTTTTATATTGTAAATCGTTTTGATTAAATTGTATTTGTAAAAGCAGTATATATACACTTTTAAATAAATAAATAAATAAATAAATAAATAAATAAAGTCCTATAATCACCAAACACAGCCCTATACCACCACTCCACACATACACTGTCCTATACCACCGCACACACACACAGAGCCCTAAACCACCACCACAGCCCTTTATCACCAGACACACATACACACAGCCCTTTACCATCACCACCACCCACACACACAGCCCTTTACCATCACCACCACCCACACACAGCCCTGTATCACCACCACACACACACAGCCCTGTATCACCATTACACACACAGCCCTGTATCACCACCACACACACACACACACACAGCCCTGTATCACAATTACACACATAGCCCTGTTTCACCATTACACACACACACACAGCCCTGTATCACAATTACACACACACCCCTGTATCACCACACACACACACATAGCCCTGTATCACCATTACACACACAGCCCTGTATCACCATTACACACACAGCCCTGTATCACCACCACACACACAGCCCTGTATCACCACACACACACAGCCCTGTATCACCATTACACACACAGCCCTGTATCACCACCACACACACACACAGCCCTGTATCACAATTACACACACACCCAGCCCAGTTTCACCATTACACACACACAGCCCTGTATCACAATTACACACATAGCCCTGTATCACCATTACACACACAGCCCTGTATCACCATTACACACACAGCCCTGTATCACCACCACACACACACACAGCCCTGTATCACCACCACACACACACATAGCCCTATATCACCACCACACACACACATAGCCCTATATCACCATCACACACACACATATAGCCCTATATCACCATCACACACACACACACATATAGCCCTATATCACCATCACAAATAGCCCCTACACTACCATACACAGACTCAGCCCTGTACTTCCAATGGAAGTCTTCCATATACACACACACACAACCCTATACTACCACATACACACAGCCCTATACCACCACACACAAGAACATAAGACTTGCCATACTGGGTCAGACCAAAGGTCCATCAAGCCCAGCGTCCTGTTTCTAACAGTGCCCAATCCAGGTCACAAGTACCTGGGCAGGATCCCAAGGGGCAGACTGATTCCAAGCTGCTTATCCCAAGAATAAGCAGGGGATTTCTGCAACTCTACCTTAATAAGGTTTAATAGACTTTTCCTCCAGGAACTTGTCCAAACCTTTTCAAAAGCAGCTACACTATTAGCTTTCACCACATCCTCTGGCAATGAATTCCAGAACTTAATTATGTGTCGAGTAAAAAAAATATTTTATGTTATTTTATTAGTTTTAAATGTATTACCCAGTAACTTCATTGTGTGTCCCCTGGTCTTTGTAATTCTTGAAAGAGTAAACAACTGATTAACACTACTCGTTCAATTCCACTCATTATTTTATAGACCTCTATCACACACAGCACCCTATAGGACCACCATCACACATAACCACAAAGCCCTATACCACCATAGACAAAGCCCTATAACATCACACACACACAAACAACCCTCTATCATCACACACGCAGCCCTATACCATCATACACCACATATACCACCCTTTACTACCACACATAAATACAGACAGACAAGGATACACTCAGCCTCACACATATACAAAACATATGCAGACATTGAAACACACAGCCCTACAGCACCATATAAACATACATGCAGAAAGATAGCAACACCCACAGGCATTAGCTGAGAATAACAACAGAAGGGCACACCAAGGCAGCACCCTGCATGGCTATTGTTTTTACACAGGGCCCTGATGTAAGAAGTTTCTACGCACCAGTCCATGGCTCGCTCAATGCCTTGGTGTCCTGTGAGGGCTAAAGCTTTCTCCCTGTAGCCAGAGGTAAAAGAGATGAGATCAGGACATCACCAAAGCAGCTGCAACATTACATCAACTGCAGAAAAGATGCATTGAGGGAGCTACATTGGTTGCTGGTACAGTTTAGATCGAAGTTTAAGGTAATAACAGCGTGAAGCGGGCATGGATGTCACCCGCTGTGTGTTGCAAGCAACAGAAGTGGAGGAGCTATGGCAGTCACAGGTAGCAACCATGGTAACATACTGACTGGCTGCCCACAGCACTCCAGCTTTTCCCTTCTCCTTCACTTGTATATAGAGGGACCTGGTTCACCCTGGCAGGTTCTTATACACCTCCACCGCCTCACTGCCTTTGGTTTTAAATTTGGAAGCTTTTAGTGCGTCTTTAGCTCTTCGTTTGACCATATGAATCCTTTCCATGTCCACACTGCCTGCTCCATGGAGGTTGCTGTGCTGCACATTTTTTGTTAATTATAGCTGTGCCTTGGGCTTGAAAAGGTTAAGAAACACCGCTCTGGCCTGAGATTAAGAGAACGCCAATTCCAGCCAGACAGCCAGCGTTGGCAAGAAGCAAGGACTGGAATCAACTAAGAAGGAATGAAGTACTTACACGCGGTTCTGGGGGAAGCCCATTTCGATGAGGCTCTCCAGCGCCGTGCACTCTGCCATGTCTCCCTCCGCAGCCTGTCCGAACAGCAAAAGGCAAAATACAGATTTAAAACTAGACAGCATTGCCAGGGGATGTATAGATCGTGGGATGTTAGGGGGAGAGGGAGCTTGGTGTAAATCATAGGCTACATGGAGGAGAGGACTTGGTATGGAATGAGAGATTTATATGAATGGGACAGGATAAATTGGGTAAATAAATGAGGGAAGAGGAACTGGGATAGATTGTAAGGGTGCATGGGGCAGATGAGTTGGGATATATTGGGGGTGTTTGACAGGAAAGGTGCTAGAGTGGGGAGGTATCTCAGGTGTAAGGAAGTATCTTGGGATGTGGAGGGATCTTTCAGGAACAGGAGAGAGAAGTATCTTCCAGTGGCTTTAGGATAAGGGTGAGTTCATAGTAAGGAGGTGTCTTGAGGTAGAGATGTCTCCAGGTTGGAGAGGAGTGTTTTCAGGGTGGTCTCTGGACTAAAGGAAGGAGTGTCACAGAAGTGCCAGTCTCAAGGTTTGGGGGAGACAGGGATGTTGGTCTTATGGCTGAGGGGAAATGAAGTGTCTCAGGAGTGCCAGTCTTGGGGTTGGGAAAAGGGAAAGGAAGATCTCGGATTTGGGAGAAGTCTCTCGGAGTTGGGAGTAGGAACAGGGGATAGTAGAATGGCACCTCTGGGTTAGGTGGGGAGTATTTCAGGGGTACCACTGTTGGGAGTTGGGGGGGGGGGGGGGGCAGCATGTCTTGGAAGTGCCAGTCTCAAGACTGGGTTGGAGAAGTGTCTCACAGATGCTGATCTCAGGATTGGCAGGGAAGAGAAAGTGTCTCGGGGTGCCAGTCTCCGAGTTGGGTGTGGGTGTGTGTCAGGAGTGCCAGTCTCAATACTGGAGGAAGGGGATGCTGATCTTGAGGTTGGGGGGAGGGTGTGTCTCAGGCAGGGTTGTATTTCAGGCATGTCAGTCTCATGGGAAGGAAGTCAGAGTTTGGGGCAGGGGATGTCTCTGGGATACTGGTATGACAGTTGAGGGCAGAGGCGGAAAGGAGATGTTCTGAGGTACAATCTCGAGGTGGGCTGGGGTGGGGGTGTGTTAAATGTGCCAGTCCTCAAGGTTGGGAAGGAGTGCCTTAGGTTTGAGACGAGGGAGCATCTTGCAGATACCGTTCTAGAGAGAAGGGGGAGGGAGTATCTTAAGCAGACTGGTCTCAAGGTTAGGGGGTGGGGGGGAGAAGAAATGTCGTGAGGGCTGAGGAGCAAAGCGCCTCAGGGATACAAGGCTTGCGGTTTAGGGGAGGAATTTATCTCAGGGCTGCCAGGCTAAGGCTGCCTCCATGTTGGGAAGTTGTGCTGATTTTGGGGGGAATGTCTCACAGGTATTGGCCTTGAGGTTGGGGGGGGGGGGAGGTGTCTCATGGGCTCAGGTGGAGAACGAGCCCAGTGGTTAGAGCAGCAGTGAAAGACAGAAAAGCAAAGGGTCCAAATCCCACCGATGCTCCCTCCCGCCCTGGGGCAAGTCACTTCCTCCCCCGTTTCCCTCAGCTACACATTTAGGGGCCTGTTTACGAGAGGTTTTCTCCCATTGTAGGTCTATGGGGGAAAAAAAAAAACTGACAGTGCCCCTTTGGGACGGGGAAATGCCTTCACTGCCTGAACGGGACTCGCCTCTAACTACCAATAAAAAAAGGGCGAGCGCTGAATCTAAAATCAAAAGGAATAAAGGTCTCGGGGATGGAGGAGGCCGAGGCAGTGGCTCCCGGGTCCCGGGCAATCTCTCACCGCGGCTCCGTTGTTCTCCGCTATCGGAAGTCGCCGCGCTCTGTTTGGTCACGTGATCGTCGGCGGGGAGACGGGAGCCGACGAGGACCTGAAAGCCTTCGCCTCGCGCGCTCTCTCTCTCTCTCTCCCCCAGAGTAAAGACTCCATCTCCCAGGATTCCCCGCGAGAAAGGCATCTCCCAGCGGCACGAACCAATAGGTTTATACAAGTCGAGTCACGCAATCCTTCGCATTGAACTCGCAGGATTTCCGTAGGCGAAAAGGGCCTCGGAGCGTCTAAAGATATGGACAGGGTAGTGGTTCTGCTTCCTTCATCCCCAGGAGATGCTTTAGGAGTTTTGTTTTATTTCCATTTAAATTCTCATTCCCAGCTCTTGCACTGCCCCACCAGGGTCTTTACAGCGAGGGGTTTTGGGATCCTGAAAGTTTGGGTTGCAAAGGGACAAATGCCACCCGGATAAAACGGTCAGAACGAAACCATCCCACTGAAAGAAGGCTTAGGGGTCGATGCAATAAGGCACGCTAAGCTATTTGCACGTCGTTACTCCGATTTTTGTGCAGGTTTTTTGGTGCTAACCTTAATCATAGATGTAATAAAGATTTTAACACTAAACATAAACTGAGCATATGCCGATGATATTGTCTCTAGTCCTAGATATTGATCCTAGTCTAGTCTAGATATTGATCCTAGTTCTGTATTCCTCTGTTTTATGTAATTGCACTATTTGAAGCACTGTTATTGTTATTATGTAAACCGTTTTGATTTGTAATCCTGTTACAAGAAATTCGGTATATAAAACTGTTAAATAAATAAATAAACAAACCCATGCAAAAAAACCCCCAAAAAACACGCAGTTGGTTTAGCACAGGCCCCTGCAAATGCCATGTAAACAAAGCTATTAGCTACTACCAGACAATGCAGAGAGCCGCATTAACAGGAAGACATGTTTTTTTCACACTGATTTTTTTTTTAGCACCTGGGTCAGGGCAGGAATAAAAGTTAAAGCACTTGTCTGAGCTACACAACACACTCCAGGAATAAGACATGTCAACTGTAAATAATTCTGCTCCATTTTATTTGAGTGCATATACCCGAGAATAAACTGTGCCAACTGTAAATAATTCTGCTCCATTTTATTTGAGTGCATATACCCGAGAATAAACTGTGCCAACTGTAAATAATTCTGCTCCATTTTATTTGAGTGCATATACCCGAGAATAAACTGTGCCAACTGTAAATAATTCAAGTGCAAATACCTGCCCAGTTCTCCTCATGTGTCCAAAAGTTTCTGTTGTACAGAGTCTGGCACAAGTATTGTTTGTTGTGCATTTCCCAGTATTCCTATGTATCTGAAGCTGAAACAATATTGCAGAATAGTAACTCGAGTTTGAAATGAGCTTTGGTATATGTGTGGTTTGTGTCACGTCTATTTGCCTTTCAGTTTTGTTTTATACTTTCAATTTTTTATGTTTTTATCTGTAAGCTGCCTCGAGCTGTGGTGTAGGAATCCTATGAATGTCTTAAATAAATTAATACATATATTTATTTATTTAACTCATGAGCAATTTACAGGAAAATTTACAATGCTTTTGCAGGCTGTGATATCTCTTATTGGGTCAGTGTAAGAGTAATCAGTTTGGCCCATGTCACTTTAAACAACCAGTAAAGAAACTCTGCAGCAGTTTACATTAGTGCCAATTTTAGCATTTGATTTTCCCACGGGTTTTCTACATCGGGGCTTTAGCATGCTTTTGGTGCTTTTTTTTTTTTACCTTGCGCAGATTTTTAACATGGATCTCATTTACATAATGCTATTTTATTACATCCCATGGGGCCACCAGTTTTTATCACGTGCGCTATCAAAATTCGCTGCATAAAATAGCACTGATTTTGAGGGTTTTATTACATCAGCCCCTAGGGAAGTTATTAGGGAGTTCCAGAAGGAAGATGAGAAGGGCAAGAAAAGTGGGAAAAATTATTCTCTTTGCCCCACCTCCCCCCCAAAAAATTGCCTTTGAAAGTTTTCAAGCTAGAAGACCATCAACAAGATAGAAAGACCTTTCTAAGTCTCTGATCTGTGCAGCCATACTGGTGATCTTCAAGAGAGGTTCAAGGGTTTCTGGAGGTGCCATGAGTCTTCCGAATTCATAGAATTAAAACTTTCCTTGCATCCACATCTTTTTGCAGGCCCTACAAGTGTCTGGATGGTGAGAGTAAGCTGGGCCTTTTTGTTTGGCCCGAGCTTGTTTAAAGATCACTGTGACGTCATCAGCCCAGCTTAGAATTTGCATCTTATGATGTCACAAGTGCTCCTGAGCAACCCAGGGAATCACTGAACTGGACAGCAAAGGGAAAATCTCCATTCCTTTGCCAGTCTGAGTCCATGGCACAGCAAAGCCGCTCAGGATGATGGTAAGGAGAATGAGAGTAAAGTAGCAAAGGGACTTCCAGGGAAGGCAGGTTTCTCCATCTATGGGTCATATCCGCAGTACAGAACCAGGAGATCCAACCTGAAGAAAATTCTAAAATTGACAATGTTGGCATCCTTAGGTTTGCAAGCAGGACCAGATTTAAAATTTTGGCTCTCACGGGCAGCGTGCCACAGCGGTGCCTTTGTGAAGCTGTGCCAGCACATGACTCTGAAGCAAACAGACACAGGCTCCTCTATGGCCTGGATACTTGGCACTGTAGGCAGTTGCCTATGTTGTCTGTGCCTAATCTGAGCTTATTTACTAGGCGTGCTACTGGCCCCTTGCATCTACCTCCTCTTTAGTGTTTTTTCATCAGCAAAATAAAATACAACACGCCAGAAGTCTGTCAGGTAACTGAATGTAGCCTGCAGGCATAATGGGGAACATCACATACAGATTTATATATTCATGTTTGTGTATGTGGAACATGCAGTTCTGTGGAGGGTGGTTATGGTAATATTTATTTGTTATACTGATTTTCAAAATGGTTTACATAACTAATAAAACATAAAAATGCAATATAAAACCATCTACCAAAATAGAAAATAACAAAGCAATTTACAATACTAATAAAACCTATTTTTATAACCAAGTTTTGATCATCTTCCTAAATTTCATAAAATTGCTTTCCATGCAAAAGTCAAGTGACAAAGAGTTCTATACTAAAGGGACTTCTTTCTGAAAAGGACATTGCCCGGTTCCCACAAAGATCAATCTCAATCATTCCATCTGGGAGGATCTTAAAGCTCTAGTTGTCTTATAGGACATTAAAAGATGTGCAAGATAATCAATCGGGCCTTCCCCTAGATAAAGCATTAAAAGTAAGACAAAGTACTTTAAAAATTATCCAACAACAAATAGGCAGCCAATGTAGTTCTTGGAGCTAAGGAGAAATCTAGTGAAATTTTGAGGCATCAAATACAACTCTTGCATGTTTTAACAGTTGATTTTATTTCAAATTATTCTCTGGGATACATAAATACAGAGTTGCAGAAATCGACTCTTGATAAAATAAAGGTAATAGGGACAGTATTTTTAAGTCTGCCTTGGCCAATAAAGCAGCCGGTTTACAAATCATTTGTAAAAAAAAAAAAAAAAAAAAAAAGCAGACAGATAAGGAAGATGCTTGTTTTGACATGATTACTGTTTATTTATTTATTTATTTATTTTATTTAACATTTTTCTATACCGAACTTCATGACAATCTTCATATCAGGCCGGTTTACATCAAACTTAGGGGTTAACTGAACAAAACCATATAACAGGAAGGCCGAAGTGCAGATACAAATAACAAGGAGAGGGAACTTGGGGGCTAGAATAGCCAGGAAATAAAGGACAGAAACAACTGGAGAATGAGAACATATGGATATACAGTGGCTGGGTCGGTCATTTAGTCTATTGGGCTAAATGATAGAACTGTAACAATGTTAGGCTTAAGGGAAGGCTTGGATGAAAAGCCAAGTCTTGAAATTTTTTCTGAAGGTAATCAGGCAGGGTTCCAGTCTTAGATCAGTTGGCAGGTTGTTCCAGATGGTGGGGGCAGCTGTGGAGAATGCCCATTCTTTTGTGGAGGTTAGACGAGAGGATTTGGTTGGGGGAACTTGGAGGCTTCCTTTGTGTGCCGCTCTGATGGGTCTTGCAGATGTGTATAGTTTGAGTGGACAAATGTATTTGATTTATTTGATAACAGGTTGAATAGGGCAGTTCTCGCCCTATTCAACCTGTTATCTGGAAACCGATGTGATATTTCGATCGAATGTCGGTATACAAAAGAAATAAATAAATTAAATAAATAAATATTCCACTTTTTAGCATTTCAAAGTGGATTACATTCAGGTACTATATTGCCTAACTTCATCCCAAGAATTTTAAGCCTGTCAACAACAGGCTAAAAATACATTAAAAAAAAAGCAATGGAGATAAAATATAGGTGGTGGGGGGGGGGGGGGGGGGGGGGAGAGTAGTCATATCTTTCCAAGATGAAGTATCAGTCCCCCAGCTCACAAATATGCACCAGAGCTATATAAACCATATTAGATATAAACCATATTAGAACCAAACCTGCAACGCCCAGGTCCTGAAGCCCAAACACAAGCCATCTGTGCTCAACTGTGTTGAAGGCTGTGCTCTTATCAACTGAGAGGTGCAGACTACTAGGGCAGTGCCAGGATTCAAGAAAGCTCTGGACAAGCACAGGTCTCAGAGGCAGAGGAGAAAAAACAGAGCCGGGGATGTGGAGGGGCTGAACGGGTCTCCACCTGCTGTCATATTTTCTCTCTCCTCCCACTGAGGGCTCATAGAGGGAGAGCACTCATACTGAGAGCAGCCTACAAGCATTTTCTATGGCCTGCTCTGACTCGGGGCAGGTTCAGGACTCTGGGCTTCCCCTGCACTTTTTCTGAGCCTCACCAAACATAGACAAGCTAGCGAGGAAGCAGAAGGCCTGCAGCCCTGTCCTGCTGTTCACAGGCTGTTTTCCATCATCCCCGTAGGGGCCAGCTCCTTGGGTACAGTGGGTGCTCCAATGGATGCACCCCCAATATTGAACAAACTCCTTCACTGTGTCCAGGGAGGGGGAACCTGGGTAGCATTTAGCACCCCCCAATGGTTTTGAAAAGCTGGCTTTCATGATTCTTTCCTCGTCACAGGTGCAGGTGAGGTCCAAGACTTTGTCGGCCGGATTCAGCTCGGAACCGCCTTTGACCTCGAGACTGGCACTGGACGGCACCCTTGCCACAGAAGAAGCTCGCATCAGCCCCCCTCTGCCTCAGCAAGGGCTCCACCCGGCCTCCGATGAAGCGCTGCTGCAGCAGCAGGGGCCTCACTGCTCCGAGCCTCCGGCCCCTGCCCTGAGCCTCCGGAACAGCATCACCCGCGAGCACAGCTACTGCACGCAGCGGGAGAGCGCTCGCTCCGCCCGGGCTGCCCTGCGCTTCCACAAGCTGCGCCTGCGCGGCTACTGGCCCGGCCACGCCCACCCCGGCAGGAAGGACACGCCCCCGGCAGCCGTCTGCTACAGCTGCGCTCCCGAGGAGGTCTGTGCAAAAGGCAGGCCCAGGCATTGGCTTCCGTCCAACTTTTTATCCGGAGATTACCCCTTCTTTCGGGGCTTCCGCCGTGAGCGCAGGCAGGAAGGCGGGGCAAGCAAGGCGGGAGATCATTTACACCCCCCCTCCCCCGCATTTTAATGACAAATTATTGACTGTAGCTATTTCTGTGATTTTTGTCTTTCTACATCCCTTTTTTTTTTCTCTTATTGCCCTCCGCCCCTGAATAATTTTCCATAGGCATCCGTGGCATAGCTGGAGTGGGGGTCTCTGTGGCCTGTTGATAACCGTATGCTGAAATCGGAGGGGTGGGTGAGGGGGCCACCTATAGGCAGGCTGGTGATTGCGGGGACTGCTACGGCACAGGAGCCCTGGGGGGGGGGGGGGGGGGGATCATCGTGTCTTGCGTGTGGCAGTGGGCGACACGCTTAGAACTAGGAGGGCAGCTGCTGTCACCCGAATGAGGCCGAGCCGCGAGGACTCCTTTGGGGACAGCCAGAGCGAAGCCAGTGTTAGAAGAACAACCTAAACTGGAGATTCTGTCCCCCCCTGCAGGGAGGAGCCAGTATCATTGCCGCCGCCAAGAGCCACAGCCACCCCGAGATGCAGCGGGTAGGCAAGGAGAGCAGGCCAGGGAAGAGCAGCCAACCGGTCAAGGTCCACGGGCTGCTGCTGGAGGAGTACCGGAGGCTCTTCCGCTCGGTGGTGGAGAAGGCCGTGAGCCGGAGGCAGGCGCGCCGCTGCAGCCTAGAGCAGGCCCGCAAGATCAAGGAGCGACTCTTCCTGGCCGTCCGCTGCCCCTACTTCCACGAGACGGTGCAGCCCGGCGGGCAGGTGCAGGTGCTGGAGTTCTACAGCGGGCCGGACCTGGCACAGCCGCCCCCGCACTATGACATTGACACAGGAGACGAGGTGCCCTCCCCGGGAGAGGATCCCCCCCGAGAACACAGAGCCCCTTCCCAGGACTTGCTGTGATCTGTAACACCAGGGGGCAGCACCGCTAATTACAGCTCCTTAATATATCATTCCTGAGCTCCGAGTGCCATTCCAGAACATCCGTTGGCCAGATGTGCGGGGGGGGGGGGGGGGAGCAGGGGGAGGTGGAGAGCCTTGCTATCAGTGCAGGTGACCTGCTTGGGAGGTGCCAGTGCTGACTGCAAGTCGGGGGCAAATGCAGGGGATTTCAGCAGGCCGCCAGCATTCAAGAGAGCGTTAGGCATGCTGGCAGCTCCATCCAGACCCATCCTATCTTGTGAAGTGCTGCATAAACCCCCTACCAGAAATGTCCATTCTCCCGCATTAAGAGGACTCCCGTCCAAGCACGAATGTAACATTTTTCTTCACTTACCTAATACCTCTGGCTATGCAACATTAAGGAACCACAAGAAGCGGGGTCTTCATTGACACTGGGGTCTTTTTGTCTGTAACGCACAGGGCTCTTCATTTTCGGGTTTTTATTTTATTTGTCCCAGGAATTTCTCAGTGTTTATTATAACGAAGAAAAAAAACAAAACGAAAACTTCAGCAGAAAACAGAGTCTTTTTCTACTGATTTCTCTCCTATTATTGTTGGTTATAATAAACACTTGAGAAATTCTAGGAGGAGAAAACAAAATGGAAACCAAAGATCTCTAATAATGCAGTATGGCAGCATGGGTGGGCCTTAGTAAAATGTGAATGGATGACAGCAGAAAATGACTAATTGGCCCATCCAATCTGCCCGCTGACTTCCTGTCCGCCTGCAAGAATCTATCGCACATCCTACATGAGCCCTTGGAAGATCTCTCTACCCTCTTGGGAAGGTGAGCATACAAGATCCTCCACTTAATCACTCCCATCCCATCTCCCTTCTCATGTCGAACCACAATGCCGTACAGTCCAAATAACTACCAGTACCAGTGTGGGCACGGCCTGCACAGCGGGCCTCCTAGGTCTCCCGAACAGCCTGCCCAGCTATATGCGAACACTCGTGCGTCCTCTGGGGCTGCTAACCTGTTTGCCATTTATTGTGGCAATCCCAATACTAGTGGTAAGAAAAGCAATCTTAATAATAATTAAAGCTACTTAGCCTCCTCCTGAAGGGAGAGATGAGATAATCTAAAAAAAAGGAGGTGGGGGAGGGGGAAGCAGTGCAGACTGGGCTTTTAGTAATTATTAGATTGCCCGTACAAAAGCTCATCATGATGTAAAGTGCATTCAGAGCACACCCTAACTCGCAGTCAGCCAGAAACTGGGGCTGATTGTACAGCGCTGTGTACAGTGTCGGTGCCGTGTAAAAAGAACAAATGAATGGTTACTGCCGCAAACCCCAGAGTGACCAGCAGGGGGAGATGCGGGCCAGAAAAATGGAGCCAGGCCTTCTTGGGCGATGCGCGTCGACGAAGATTTCAGTGCATGGGACCCGACTTCGACCAAATCCCTCGCCGGGCTCGGCCCCTCCTGCATCCAGTCAGAATTTGCTGACTAAAGATGAATAACACCAAATGGTGAAATGTAATTCCCGAACGGAAAAAAAGCCCCGGCAGGCAGAGGTTTCTGGTTTGAACAGAAAGACGTAACTGGTGCGCCGGAGAGGCCACCTAGCAGCCCCCCCCCCCCCCCATCTCCCAGGACGGCCTCGTTCTTACGGACTTTAAATCCACTCCCAGCCCTAGGCCTGCCAAGCCCGTGGGCTCCATTCCTGCAGAAAGCCGAGGGCAGAGGTTAATGGCGGTGCAGGTGGCAGCCACTGGCAGAGCCATGACCCAGCCCTCCCCTTTTCCATCCACTGATCTGCTCTGCCAGTTGCCCAGTGCTTCCTGCCTGCAGCCCTGCGGTTGCCTTTACTGCCGCGCGGGCCTCCTGCTTCCGTTATGACAAGAGGAGCGCTGGAAGGCAGAGAGAGAGACAGAGGCAAGGGAGGGGGGCAGGAAAGGGAAAGACAAAAGGGCCGGAGGAAAGGTGGGGAGACAAGACAACCAGGGATGGCGGAAGCATTAGGTAGAGAGGGCAGGCGGTGGCCTAGGGGGGGGGGGGGGGGGGGCCTGGAAGCGAGGCCCGGGCAGTTTCCATTTTTGGGGGTACGTATGTCTTTGAGGAGCTAGGGTGGTTTGTCCTGTGAGATAGGAGTGAGAGAAGCCCAGGGCAGCTGGACCCCCTTCCACCGGCACCGCAGCCGACGCTGGTGGACATTAGAGAAATGAGACCCCCCCCCACCCCATCCCCCACAGAAGGTAAGCTGAGCAATGCCGCCAAGTGAGGTCACGAGCCCGGCGGTGTTTTAGTTCTTTTATCTGCGAGGTAATGGCTGCTGACCGCCCTCTCTCCACTGCAGTCACTGTTAGCAAGGGAGCAGGTAGCCCAAGGACAGGTTCTTAGCCCAGTATTACGGGCCTTAGGTTCTCAAACCCCCCCCCCCCCAACCTCTGAAAATCAGTCACAGTCTCCTAAAGACATCTTCCAGGCCTGCTGGGAAAGAAGCGGACCGAACAGACAGATCCACCGTAATTACACAGAACCCCAGAAGCCCGTCAGCTCGATTGAACATACAACATCTCCATTTAATATAAAAATACATTTGGGCATAAAATAAATAAATAGAAAACCAGAAAACTGCCTCAAAGTATGGAAACATTCTGAGCGACAGGTGCAGTTAGAACGACCCAAGTTATACAATGGCAGTCCATCAGAGCCTCGCTCGTTTCACTCTCTACAACGGGTCTTCAAGTTTATCAAAACAGTTCAGGGCGGCATGGGGGGCCTGTCCAACTTCCAGAAAGTTCTCTGGGCCCCTTATGTCCAGCTCAGAGGGCCCCCCCCCCCCCCCCAGGATCGTCACAGTGCAGGGCTCAGGCCATGAAGGCCCTCCTTAGAGTTGTTCCACACTCTCGCTCTTGTAGAAGGGGTTGGGCACACCAGCTGGGTCTGCAATATTGGACGCAGAACCATGTAAAATAGACTTCTTCCGGGCCCAGTAGTACCAGCCCAGCGCGGCCAGCACCAGGAGGACGAGGGCTGCTGTGACGGCCAGAGCCACGTACAAATAGGGCGGCTGCCGTCCCTGGGTCCAGATTACCTTACAAGGCCCATACCGTTCCTCTTCCTCACTCACTGGGCTGCTCCCGGCCTTATTGGAGGCCACCACACAGACCACGTAAGACGTGGCAGGCTGGAGGTCAGAGAGGGTGACCAACCGAAAGGTGCCATTGAGGGCGGGGCTGGTCCTGGTATTCTGGCGTTCCCCTTGCCTCCAGTACAGCACAAGATATTCGCTAACGGTTGACAGTGGGGCGCACCAGTGCACGCTGGCCGCTTCCTCGGAGACGGAGACGTCCTGGATTCGTGGGGGATCGGGGTGCTCGGCGGGGCCGGAGATCCCCGGGCACAGGCAGCGCTGCTTTCTCTGCAGCTCCTCGCAGGACGCCTGCAAGTGGCGGCAGCGGTCGTAGTCGCAGGGCTTGGGAGGAGCAAAGGTGGAGGCCTGAACAGGCGCATCCGTTTCTTCCTCAGAGTCATCATAGTCCTCGTCGCCGGGAATGCCGGTGAAAACCAGGATCCTCTCCAGCGTGCTTCTGAAAGATCCCGCTGTGGGGCTGCTGGCAGGAGCCCCAGAGCCGAGGGTCTCATTCGAGGGCCTCCCCTCAGCTCGAAGAGAGGAGGATCCATTGAAAGCGCCGTTGCCCGCCAGAAGGGGCTCCCCGGTAGCCGCCGGTAAACCTCCACCCAGGAGAAAGAGGAGCGAAGCGCCCATCACGATCTGCTCCACGATTTTCTGTCCGATCCCCATGGCTTCCTGGAACAGGTGGGGAAAAAAAAAAACAAAACCCGTGAGCAAGCGCAACACAGAAGGACCAGAGGCAACTGGCGCGGGAGCAGTCACCGCTCACCGATCGGATGCAGCCCGCGCCACGAGGCTTACGAGGGAGTGGCTGCAGCCTCTTGCCACCGGTGCCTCAGAGGAAGAGGCAGTTTCAATACAGTAGTAATGCTTTCTGGGAGTATATATTTATTTATTTATTTATTTTAGTGCTTTTCTATACCGGCATTCAAGATAAGTATCACATCATGCTGGTTTACATTTAACAGGGGGTGTAAAATATAAATAAATAAATTAAAAAACAAATAAATTAAAAAACTGTAACATGTGAAAAGAGAAAATTCTGAAGTTACACACAATCTCTATATTTTGGGGGCCTATGGAAACTCTGACACTTTAACACAAACTTCCATAAGAACATAAGAAATTGCCATGCTGGGTCAGACCAAGGGTCCATCAAGCCCAGCATCCTGTTTCCAACAGAGGCCAAAAACCAGGCCACAAGAACCTGCCAATTACCCAAACACTAAGAAGATCCCATGCTACTGATGCAATTAATAGCAGTGGCTATTCCCTAAGTATAATTGATTAATAGCCATTAATGGACTTCTCCAAATTTCTCACAGATCCCTGAAGATAAAGAAATAAAAAAAAACAAAAAACCCCAATATCGCAACATAAGAGAAAAAAAAAAATCTAATGTGAAACATATGGTTTCATTTAAAAGAAATTTATGTACATTTGAGAGCCAGAAAAGGAATCCGGGCTATGGGTTCCTTTCAGCAGCTCCAGGGCTCACCTGTGTCAAGAAGGGCGGCCTCTCTCTGCGTCTCTCTCTGCCCTGAGATTGGTACCCGCTTTTCTTCAGCCTGGGAATGCCTTGCTTCAGTTCGCTTGGAAGTGCAGGGGGTTTTTATATCCTGAGCTATGATGTCACCCAGATCCACCGCCCAGCCTAGAGTGGGGGGGGGGGGGGCAGAGGGAGATGGGGGGGCGGCCTGTGGAGACTCCTGAATCAGATGCTCAGAGCGTGGGTGGGGAGAGCTGGGGTGGGGACAGCAGTTCAGTCCAGACTCCAGGTGTCTGGGCTCAGAGCCGTCTTCCCATATAAGGTCACGCTGCGTCTCTCTCACAGATCCACTTACTCTGGGAGAGGAGACGCTGCCATTCCCTACCAGGGCCTAACCCTGCCAGGTGTGCTCACGTGTGACAAGGAACGGCTGGAGACAAGCCGAAGGAATTGCTGGGTTTTTGACTGTAACCAGCACATCAGCTGGCGAAGGAGGGGGACCAGGCTGATAGTTACGGTAACATTAGTTAAAAGAAAATCAACTCAGTACTATAGTCAGGAAGAAAACGTACGGGGCCTCTCTATAATAAAGGGATCCATCCATAACCACCAGAAGGGACCCTATGTCACCAAAGGGGCCCCCTCTATAACAAACCAAAAGGGACTCAGATCACCAGAGGAAATAATAAACCCTATAATAAACAGAAAGGGGTCATGTCCCTCCATCAGGGGAGAAAACAGGAAACCATAAACGTGCACACACTTCCTCACGAGCATGTGAGCAAATGCCCACCTCCTTCATGTGCGGACAAAGAATTGCAGGAGTTGCAGAATATTTGCTAGGGTGACCCTGGCCGGAAAAGTCGCCGCTGGACCGCAGCAGGCTCACGGAACATGCCAGAAGCCGTCGCCGAACAGGGACTTCAGCACCAGGGAGGAACTCCAGCTTTCAGGAAAGCAGCTGTGTCTCAGGCGTGCCATGGGGATATGAGTTAAAGGGGGGGGGGGGGGGGGCACTAAGCTGACGCGGCCAGACTTTCCCTGCTTACATAATTGTATACAGATGTGCCGTAGCCAGGGGTTTTACAGGAAAGAGAATCAGCTTTGGCACAACTGAATTTTCTTCTGTACACAGGGCACTCCCAGCAACTGGGCAGACTGGACCAATCCCCTCTAACACAAACAGATGGCAGAGGTCGTCCGTCCCGTCAGCGAAGCCAGAGCACAGGCCTGCTGCTCACTCAAAGAAACATAAGGTCCATCCAAGTCTGCCCAATTTCCTTTTTGGCTGAGTTCGGGCTTTCCTTTCACAACTATGGATCCTCGGTGCTTATCCCGGGCTTTCTTGAATTCCCTCCATCACCCTTTCCCTGAAGAAATTTTCTGCCTCGAGTCGACCCACTTGGAAGCAAGACCTCATCTTTTTTTTTTTTTTCCATGCACTTCAAATAAACACAAAAAGACTTCCTCGTTACGGAAACACGAGGTGTGCAACCAAATATGTATGAAATATCAAAGTAAAACAGGCAAAAAGATCTAGCATGCCTCATAGATAAAAAGAAAAAGAGGGAGATCAAGAAGAAAAAGAGCGAATATGACACCATGAAAATAGGGGAAAAAAAGAATAAAGAGAAAACAAACACCAGTTATGTCTCTAAATGGCCGAACTTGTAAAAGAATGGCTACTAGGCGTGCGAGTCCAAGAATGACTGGAGTTGAGACGGTTCAGAGAAAACACAATTCACATTAAGATGTCTAATAAGGCACTTACAAGGATATCGCAAAATAAATTGACCCCCCCCCTCCCTCCTTAGATAACACCTCAGAGCGCAGAGGAAGAAATCTTTTCCTACGAAGCTGAGTTCCTCTAGTGACATCAGGATAAATCCATAATTTTTGCCCATAGAACAAAAGTAATCGATTACCGAAAGAAAAACCTAAGAACATTATTTCTGTCAGACAAAAAAATGGACACTAACAAGTTCCATAAGAAGAGATTACGTTAGCATTAGCCAGAACCCGATGATTAGTTTGTGAAGAGTGAAATGGAGGCCTCACTAAAGCGTTCCACCCATGACCTCATTCTAGAACGTCTTCCCAACGTTTTCGTCTCTTGCGCATTATTTATCCCTTTGAAATATGGGAATGTTGCTATCTCCGCTCCCCTGTCTTCCTCGCCTCTAGGCTAATTAACAGATTTAGGATCCACGTGCCTGGAAAGCTCGAGCCAGCCGTGGCAGGAATTACAAAGGCTGGGGGGTTTTCCCCATCGCCGGATCCAGCTCAGGGGTCCCCCACAGTCACAGGTGGGAGGCGGACAAGCAAGGGATTTGTTGCTCAGAGATCTGCTGAGAAATTCCTGGAGGGTGGCAGAGGTCCCGGGGCTGAGCTGCTCCTAACCACACCTCCCGGGGGGAAAAAGTTAGTAAAGTGGAACAGAGGAAACGTCTGCCTCACTGCACTAAAAAGGAGCAAGGCATGGGGTGAGATTTATTTCCTTACTCGTCCCCTGTCCAAGCATTTAAAGGAAGTGGGTTTGGATGCTTTTCTTGGTAACAGAATCAGACAACTAGAAACAGGAAGTGAGGATGGGCAGGATGATAGAAGGAAAGGAAGGGAAGGAGCACTAAGGATAAGAGAGGAAAAAAGGAGGGAAGAGATATGGAGATCACGGCACCTAAAGGTAATAAGTGCATGCAGCTGAAAGAGACAGACGGTGTGAAAGATAGGAGAGCCAGGTTCTCAGCTCTCTCACCCTAAATACAGACACATGTACCCCGGCACCAGGAAAAGCCAGATGTGTCAATCTCGGGCCCAAGTCCAGAGGCTGAGGGAGGGAACGCTGTCAGCATTGCCAGGATTTGAGATCATGTTATTTCCAAAGCCTCGGAGAGACTGACTGTCACTCTAGATCCAGATGTGAACACTAACCGCATGAATGGAACTTCTTGCAGCTTAACCCAGCTGTGGCTGCAGGGTCGTTGCCCAAGGCACCCAGGCAACTTTGCTCATTTCCATAGCCAACCCTTCAGCTCTAGCAAGAAGCGAAGGAGCAGGTGTAGCCGGCAGAGCCCGTTGCTCCCTCACCCTTGCTGCAGGTGGCAGGCAAGCAGCATGGGGCAGCGGTGATCATGCATTCTCTGAGGAGAAGCAGGCTGGCAGTCCTACCGCACATGGGCGACATCATCAGATGGAGCCCCGATAGGGAAAACATATCAAAGTTTCTAGAACTTTGTCTTTGTACACTGAGCCTGCCCCTATACCACACGTCTCTCCTCAGGCTCTCTTTTCCGTGGAGCTGTAAGCATCACAGTGTGAGTGAGCTCACTTTGGCTTTTTGGCCTTTTGGAAAGCTTTTTATCTGCTTTTCACTGTGTTCAATGCTGGGTGCCTCTCGGTGCTTCCTCATAGTGTTCCTACTCAAGTTTTTGAAGCTTTTGCTAAGTTTGCTTTCGCGGCCGATTCCCCCGCGGTGGCGGTGCTTTGGTGCCCGCCCGCCAACAATGCCTGCCTCCATCAGTTTTGACTTTGTGGCCCTTTTATTTCATCCCTTCATGGCCATGTCCAGTTTTCAGCGATGTCCCAGGTGCCCTAGGACCATGTCCATTATGGATCCCATAAGATATGTGTCCTCTGCCTGGGGGTATTGCATGATGACCAGGGTTGCCGCTTATGCATACAAATGACCCCAAAGGGATGTCATCTTCGGCTCGACAAGATGGAGCAGCTCTTCAAGCCGAAAAAGATCGAGCTATCGGCATCAATGGACCTCGGAGCCACACCGATGGACACCATGCCATCGAAATCTTCCTAACCATCTGTTCCGTCAGCAGAAAGGGGCGCCAGAGACTGACCACCAATCTCCTCCAGGCTGAGGACATCAGGTTCCTCATCATCAGCCTTGGCACCAGGGAAGGACCAGGCCGAGCGTCAAGGGAAGCCAGTATGTATCTGGATATAATCAAACAACTACTAAATCAAATGGAATTAGTGATAAACATTGAAAAAACAGAATTCTTGCACCTCGAACGAAAAAATATAAACCTAATACAAACACCAATAAAACTTAAAAACAATCAAACAGTGGAATTCATCTTAGCCTCACTAAACATACAATTCAAAATCTACGCCGATGACATACAGTTTATGGTACCATACAACACCTCTTGGACTCACACATTATCCTTAGTATCTTTATACCTCACGACTATTGAAACATGGCTCTCTCACAATAGACTAAAACTAAATCCAAAAAAACCAGAAATAGTCCACCTCTCATCAATTACAGATTCATCCATAGGTCCCCCCCCCCTCAATTAGTATTTAACGGTATCACTATCCCCATCTCCAAATCTGCAAAAAATTTAGGTATAACCATTAATTCAGATCTTTCATTAAAACAACACATATCCATAATTACCAGAAATTCATTTTATAAGCTTCAACTCTTGAAACGGCTTCGTCCTCTACTTTTCTTTCACGATTTTCGGACTATACTTCAATCACTCATCTTTTCTGGGCTTGACTACTGTAATTCTCTTTATATAGGTCTCCCAGATAACACACTTCACTCACTTCAACTGATCCAAAACGCAGCAGCATGTATCTTAACAAACTCTTCCATAAAAAATCACATCACTCCGATACTTCAATCATTACATTGGTTACCAATTAAATACAGAATACAATTCAAGATCCTGTCCATTATACACTCTCTCATCTACACTCCTAATTCAATTACCTTATGTTCCATTCTCCGGATTTACAAACCCACCAGACATCTAAGATCACTGGACAAAAACCTCTTAGACATCCCATCACCTCGACAGGCCCGTCTTGACATCACCAGAAAAAGATCATTCTCTGTCATTGGACCAATCTTATGGAACACATTACCAGACTCTTTAAGATCCATATCCAACTCCAAACACTTCAAAAAATCCCTAAAAACACATTTATTTCAATCTGCTTTCCATATATCACACACTAAATAACATAACTACTTCTCCATCACACAGGGCACAACATTATTATATATTGATTTATTTTTTATGTAAACTATTCATTGTTTTAGATTTTTATTTTTACTATATATTTTTGTAATTTTGAGCTTTTATAATTTGATAATCTTTATGTTCTTTTAAATTTAAATCTTTATTTACATTTGTTTTTTATTTAGTTATGTAAACCGTTTTATTTATTTATTTTATTTATTTATTTATTTATTGTTTTTGTTATACCGAGTTTCATGACTGGCATCACATCAACCCGGTTTACAATTAACAATTAACAATGTGTGAAAAGCATAAGGTAACGTGATAACAATATTCCCAATAGAACTGTGAACTTTAAATACAGAGAATCAATTGAAGGGTGAGAAAGTTACAATAAAACAATAAAACAGGGAAAATTAACTTGGAGCTGGAAGAGGGGAGAGATTGAACAATGCAATATTTACATTTTGTAATATATAAAATATTTACATGTTTTGATTAAACACTGTTTGTAAAGACGGTATACAAACACTTTTAAATAAATAAATAAATAAATAAAAATAAATTCGCTGAGAAAGTGTTGTGGTTACGTGTGTTTGGGTGGATCCTTGGGTGCTGTGGAGGTGACCACACCCATGGGGAGGAGCTCCGTGAGGAGCCGCAGCACTGGGCTAGACTCGTACTACACAAACACAGGAGTTCTTTTATTAGCTTGAAGAGAACCACCAGAGGTGGCAGTAGTGAGGCAGTCTGTAGTTGCAGTCTCAGGGACCTCGCAGAGGGAGCCCTTCTTTCCTAGATGACGTCAGGAGGTTCCACAGCAGGTCTCCCAGCAAGGAGATCCTGTGGATGAGATAGACTGGGAGTTAGAGTACTCACTAGGTGTTTGCTGTTGATATGCGATTTCCACCAGGTCTGTTGTAGATGGTACAGGCACCGAGGCAGGGAAAGCAGGCCCTCGAGGAGCGAGTACCCTTTCCCTGTGAGGCACCTTAAATAAAGCAGGGGGCCCCCGAGGAGCGGGTACCCAGGTTAGCAGTTACCCCGAAGGGCAGAGAAAGAGAGCTTCCAGCAGCAGCACAGAAGCGGCAGAATAGCGTAGACAGGAACGGATTCGAGTCCTTGCTAACTCGGGGAGCTAGCAAATTAGTGAAGGTAATATACCCGGATGGTGTGACATCAGAATGAGGGAACTCCCTTGAGGTTTGCGCCAAGGGTGGTACAAAGACGTGGGTTGCGCACGCGCGTGCACCCTAGTAGGTACCTGGGAGGAGCAATGGCGGGAGGCTGCACCATAGCCATTCTGGGGAGGCCAGAGAGGTCGGTTTGTAGACGCGGCGGTAGCCATCTTGCCCAGGTAAGTGGGAAGAGCCGTGAATAAGGTGAGGCAAACGGGGCGAAGCCGTCGAGGACCGACGGACGCAACAGAAAGTACGTAACCTTGGCGTAATAACAGACCCAGAACTGAACTTTAAACAACACATATCACTCAAAGTAAAAGAAGGATACGCCAAATTAATGATGCTAAGGAAGTTAAAACCTCTACTAACACTAGCAAATTTTCGAACTGTCTTACAAGCACTAATTTTTGCAAGCACTGATTACTGTAACACTCTGCTATTGGGACTACCATATACAACCATAAGACCACTTCAAATATTGCAAAACTCTGCTGCGAGAATACTTACAGGCAAAAGGAAAAGAGACCACATTACTGAAACACTAACCGAATTACATTGGTTACCCATAGAACAAAGAGTACAATATAGAGCATTATGTACTATACATAAACTAATTCACAATGAAAAAGCAGAATGGCTCAACACAGCACTACATGCCACGTAGAAATCTGAGATCGGCGAATAAGGCACTCCTGACTGTGCCATCTGTTAAGACAGCAAGACTTACACAGGTCAGGGAGCGAGCACCGTCTTTGGCGGGACCCAACTTGTGGAATTCAATGCCTCTTGAGATAAGATTGCAGAGGGATTTTAAACTATTTAAAGGAATTTTAAAAACATGGCTGTTTAAACAGGCATTTTACAAAGAGAACGGAGAAAGTAAATAAAGGCAAGCATCGCGACCTCAGCACTTAGTTCTACTATGTGCTTAAGTTATTATTTTTGATCCCACCTCTCATTGATAACTCTGTAAAGTTAAACTATGACACAGGTTTCAAAAGGACAAATCAAACTAACATCATATAATTGTATATTTGAACACACTTTGTTCCTGAATAATTTTGGCACTTTTATAATGGTTTTTCCTGGTTTAAATACTTTATGTTACTTTATGTGCCTTCCTGTAAACCGTTGTGATGGTAAATAACTTAACAGTATAGAAAAGATTTTAAATAAATAAAATAAGAAGCATTGGCGCCGCTCCCTATTGATGTATGGTTTCAGGCACGGGGTTGCCCCCAAAGCAACCCCATGGTGAGGAACGCCAGTCCTCCATCAGGGCCGGAGTTCTGCGATGGTCTCCATCGGTTCTGATGCCAGTCACCGATCAGACTCACGGGTCCAAAGAGAATCTGGCCACCCCTCCTTCCTTCCAGTGTTGGCATCGTCTACGTTCGAGGAGGGGCTGGAGCGGTGAGTCCAGCTGGTAGTGGAACGGGTGCTGCAGGGCATCGGTCTTGTGGCACAGACAGCACCAGAGCTGGTACTGTCCGTCCTGGAACCGATGCTGGAGAAGCTCAATGCGCTCATCATTGCCTTACCGACCTGGCTGGTGTCGGTTTCCAGGGCACCGATGCCTCCCTCTACTGATACCGTCGTTGTTGCTGATTCCAAGGAGGAAGAAGCTCCACCTAGGCCAGCAGAGATACCGAGGCCTGTAGCTCCCTGTCCAGCTTTGCCAGTGCCTGTATCGCTGGACAAAGGCCAAACACATAGAGCCTCAACCCCTGTGGCTTACAGTGAGGTTGAGGGTCCCTATGACCCCTGGGGGGATGATACCTCAGACCCTTCTCTCTCCTCCAGAAGAGCAAAGGAAGTGACTTAACCTACGCAGGGTTTGTGAGGGTGATGGCGGAAGCCATCCTATTTCAATTACTAATGGAGGAGGATGCCAGGCACAAAATGCTTGAGATCCTCCAGTTTGTGGAGCTCCTAAGGAGATCAAGGTGGTCCCGGTACATGAGATCCTTAAGGAGCTGCCACTGAGGATATGGAAACACTCCCTCACAGTGCTTCCCATTCTAAAAAAGGCTGACGGGTCTACCTCATCCAGAAGGCTGCCAGATTCGATAAGCGCCAGCTTCCTCACCAGCCAAGCATTCTCAGACCCATTCCTCAGTGCCCCGGGAAAAGACCACAGAGTGATGGCCGCTCTTGGGAGGAAAGTGTTTCAGGGGGGGCCATGCTCACTGCCCTCATTGCTTCCTATCAGCTCCTATGAGCCAGTACTCACAGGACACCTGGAAGCAGGTGTAGGAGGTGGCTGAGCAGCTGCCTCAACAGCAGCAAGACACCCTCATGTCGCCGGTGCATAAGGGCCTGGAATGCAGGAAACACGAGGTCCAAGCGACCTATGATGTTTGAGACAGCATCAAGGGTCTCTGCAGTGGAAATTGGTGCCCGGAGAATGGCATGGCTGCGGGCCCCAGATCTTCGACTGGAGGTACAGGAATGACTCACCGACGTGCTGTGTACTGGGGAGAATCTCTTCAGAGATAGGGTGAGGAACGCAGTGTCCCAGCTCCGGGACCTCCATGAAACCCTCCAACAACTCTCCGCCAGCACTCCAGACTCATCATCCTCTTCTAGGAGCCGGTGAGAATGGGACAGAGAAAGTATTATCTTCCGCTCCCTCGCTCCCATCAACACCATTAGGGTTCTGCAGCCGTCCCAGGCGACAGAGAGCCCCAAGCCCCAGCCGGTGCCTCAGTCAACTCCAGGGATGGGGTTTTGACTGGGGTGTAGGAAGCGTAGGCCAGTCGCCTGTACCTGGGACGTTGGACCCTTCAGTCGGGGGCAGGCTGCAGTTCTTTGCGAATCAGTGGCCCAGTGTAACCTCAGACCAGTGATTTCTCTTCATCATCTGTCAAGGGTACCAACTGAATCTATTGGGTGTCCCGACAAATTGCTCTCTGAGCCCGTTTTGGGGGACGTTAGCACATCAGGAGGTATTGCTAGTGGAACTCTCCTTCCTCTTAACGACCAGAGTGGTTGAGCCTCTCCCACCAGGGCAAAGAGGGTGAGGATTCTACTCCAGGTACTTCCTGATTCCAAATAGAACAAGAGGACTCCATCCCATCCTAGACAAAGGGCCTTGGACAAATTTCTAAAAAAAAAGAAAAATTCAAGATGGTTTCCCTGAGCACCTTGATCCCCCTTTTGCAAAAAGGGGAATGGATATGTTCCCTTGATCTAAAGGATGCATACACTCACATCGAGATTTTCCCCAGTCTCAGGAAGTATCTCCGATTTGTGGTGGGAAAACAGCCCTTCCAGTACTGGGTGTTGTAGGTCAGGCTTGCATCAACCCCACAAGTCTTCACAAAAAGCCTGGCCATGGTGGCAGTGAACATCCACAGGCTAGGGGTACATGTTTTCTCCTATGTTCAAGAGTACATCTCAGGCAAGGACCTTCAGGTCCATGTGCTTGACCATCTGGGTGTTAGAGACATTAGGGTTCGTCATCAACTACCCAAAGTCCCATCTCGGCCAGCCACCTCAATTGGACTTCATAGGAGTCCTGCTAGTCACGGCTCAGGCCAAGGCCGCCTTGCTTCGTCAAAAGGCCATCACTTTGACAACCATCGCAGCAGAGATTCAGCAGAGCCAGCAAGTGTCAGCCTGGCACATGTTGATGTTGGGCCATATGGCTGGAACCATCCATGTCACTCCCTTGGCATGATTACACATGCACAGAGCCCAATGGACCCTGAGGGTTGCAGTAGTGTCAGGCCATGCAGAACCTCCATGACTACATCCAAGTTACCCCGTCTCTCCGGGGACTCGTTGCCCTGGAGGCGGGTACTTTCAAATCTGGAATGGGGATTTCTTTTCGAAGTCCTCCTGCCCAAATTGTCCTAAACATGGGTGCATCCTCCCTGGGCTGGGGAGCGCATGTAGATGAACTCGAGCACCCAGGGTCTCTGGTCTGCTCTGAAAAGTTCTTAAATCCATTTCCTGGAGCTTTGGGCAATCGGGTATGCGCTATGGGTTTTCAGAGATTGGCTATCCAACAAAGTTGTCCTGATCCAAACCGACAACCAGCTAACTATGTGGTATTTCAACAAGCAAGAAGGCACGGGATCATACCTCCTGTGTCAGGAAGTGGTCCAGATCTGGTCATGGGTTCTGTTCCAGGGAAGGTGTTCAGAGCCATGTACCTGGCCGAGACAGAGAACATGGTATTAGACAGGCTAAGTCGTGCTTTCAGACCCCATGAGTGGTCCCTGGACCAGAGGATGGCAAATCAAATATTCTGCCTCTGAGGGAGCCTGGACATAGATCTATTCACATCCCCTTGCAACAGGAAGGTGCCTCGGTTCTGCTCCCTGAACAGGTCAGATGCCAAACCAGCCTCAGACACCCTTGTCTGTCATTCTGAACACGTATCCTCTAATTGCCTTAGTGGCGAAGACTCTCTTGAAGCTTCGCAAGGACAAGGGGACTATGATCCTCATAGCCCCTTTATTGGCCAAGATAGGTCTGGTTTCCACTTCTACAGGAGTTGTCCATCAGGAGACCAATCGGTCTGGGGACTTCCCCAGATCTCATCACGCAAGATCGAGGCAGGTTGCAACATCCCAATCTCCAGGCCCTGTCACTCACAGCCTGGATGTTAAGAGGTTAATTCTGCAACCACTCGAGCTCTCAGAGGATGTATCTCAGATCCTGGTGGCTTCTAGAAAGTCTTCCACTAGAAAGTCCTATGGACTGAAGTAGAGAAGATTTTCTATGTGGTGTGAGCAGAAGGCCTTAGATCCATTCTCCTGCCCCATACAAAAACTGTCTGATTACCTTCTACACCTATCAAAAGTTGGCTTAAAACAAACTCCATTAAGAGGTCATCTCAGTGCAACTGGTGCATACCACCATATTGTAGATGGTATGCCCATCTCTGTGTAGCCTATAGTTGTATGTTTCATGCAGGGCCTGCTTCAATTTAAGCTTCCCCCAAGGCCTCCCTGCTGTGTCTTGAGACCTCAATGTGGTGTTAGCTCAGCTGATGAAAGCTCCTTTTGAGCCTCTGTGCACCTGTGACCTGAAGTATTTTTGGTGGTAGTCACCTCAGCGCGCAAAGCCAGCGAGCTCCAGGCCTTAGTGTCTTATCCACCTTACACTAAGTTTTTTCATGAAAAAGTGGTCTTATGTAAGGTGGTGACGGACTTCCATCTTAACCAGTCCATCATCCTGCCAAGATTCTTTCCCAGATCCCATTCGCACCGAGGCGAACAAGCTTTGCATAGTTTGGCCTGCAAACGAGTCTTAGTCTTCTGTCTGGAGCGGACAGAAGCTCATAGACAGTCCACCCAAATATTTATTTCTTTTGATAGGAATAGGTTGGGCGTTGCCATTGCCAAACACACACTGTCCAATTGACTAGTAGATTGCATCTCCTTCTGTTATGCCCAGGCAGGACTGCATCTTGGGAGTAATGTCAAGGCTCATTCTGTCAAAGCCATGGCAACATTGGTGGGCCACTTGCCAGCAGTTCCCTTGGAGATCTGCAAAGCTGCGATGTGGAGTTCTCTCCACACATTCACATCTCACTATTGTCTGGATAGGGATGGCTGACGCAAGAGTATTCTCAGCCAGTCTGTCCTTTGGAACCTTTTGAAGTGTAGAACTCAACTCTCCCCGGCTAGGGCCCATTGTTTGGGTTCAGGCAGTCTCCCCCCTTTGTTACAAACAGCACTGTTGTTGTGCCTGTTGGCACCTAGTTGGACATCTGTCGGTCCCCTTTTGTGTTGGGGAGCAGCCTGTAGCTAGGGATTCATCCATGTACGAGGACTACCATCCTTCTTCTTCTCAGAGAAAGCATAGTTGCTTACCTGTAACAGGTGTTCTTCGAGGACAGCAGGATATTAGTCCTCACAAAAATCATCTACCACCTCTTGGAGTTGGGTTTCTCCTATATTTTCATTTATATATCATTCTATGTTATAAGACTGGAGAGGGACCCCGCATGGACAAATGGTATAGAGCATGGTGGGCATGCTCAGTGTGCCAAGTCAAACTTCTAGAAACTTTGACATAAGTTTTCTATGTCAGGGCTCCATCTGATGATGTCACCCATGTTCTCCAAGGACAGCAGGATGTTAGTCCTCACACAGATTGCCTGCCTCACACAAATTGCTTGCCTGTAACAGATGTTCTCCATCTGTTACAGGCAAGCAACTCTCCCTTGCGGTCCTCATGGCTGCTGCTCCTCTATGTGCTGTTCAGAAAGGAAGTACACAATGCAATGCCAGCCCACTGACTCATTGTGTGTTAGTGCTGCACCGTGCCGTGCAGATGACCTGGGTTCAAAAGAAATGCCTGGAGCAGAGCTTCCCAACCTTGAAGCTAATGTGAATTTTCAAGTGCTAAAATGGGGTCACGAGCCCAGGGGACAACAAAACACAAATTAGTAGGGGTGCAAGCCTTCAACAATCACCCTACTCTCACCTTCTCCTGCACTATTGCCGATCCTCTCTCAACCTGTATCTCCTCCAGAGGATCTCCTTATACAACCCTCAGCTCCTCTTGCCTCCCCAACCTATCCCCTCTCTCATCACCACGAGCATTCTTACACCCAAACCCTTCTTATAATCACCCCACTGATCCTGTCATACCCTCCCCTCTTACCCCATCCCCTCTCCCTCACCTTCCAGCCTTGCCTCTTTCCCCTCCAAACCTTTCGCCTCTCCCCAGCTTCTCCCTTCTCAGTCCAACTCCTCTTTTACATCTCCCTAGTCACTCTTCTGTCAGTCCTCCTCTTTCACCATCCACAACCCATCCATGTCCACCGTATTCAACTCTAAGACTTCCCCTGCATCTAATCCCTCCCTTCAAACAGCCCCTCCTCTAACAATTCCCCATGGCCAGGGGCAGCAACGTTTTCCTTTAGGCCCCTGGCCAAAGGTGGAACGAGAAGCTAGGCTGATGACAAGGGCAACATTTGTCTGTTGGGTAGGTTTAATGGCAGGGGAGGAGGGGAGGAGCAGTGGCAATCCCCACTGACTCATGCACACTAAGCCCTCCACTCCCCTCAGTGCTAGTTCTGAGGGCAACGGTGACCTACAAGCAACAGCAGCATTAATAATGAAAGTCAGAACCAAGATGGCCACCGCATCGTGAGCACAGGAACCTCTCTGCTCTGTGGTTTTCTTATACAATTTTTCTTAGAACTTTTGCCTATTGAATTTCAAATTATATGCCTCACTCGAAAAGAAAGGCAAGGATTCGAGAGATCCTTACCTCTACTCCTGAAGTTTCAATGCGGCAAACTCGGCTGGAGGAGGTTTTTCGAGCGGTACAACAAATACCGGAGAGCTTGGCTGCTGGCGTCTCAGACGGAGAGCAGCCGTCGGACGCCTTAGCTGAAGAAATATCCTTAAGCCCCGGATCCCCAGTGGTACCCTCCTTGTCATACAGACCCCAGTTCGCTGGGGGGACGGAACAGCAGATAACTCTACCATGTACCCCTGATGTTTCTCAGAGAGGAGATGGGGAATCGCCATCGACCTCGGTGAGCCTGGAAGAACAAGGCTCCAGAGAGAACATGGAGGAGTCGCGGCAGGAGAGCTCAGACAGGAGGGACCCCATGGAGATAAGAGGTGAGGAGACCGGGATTCATGTAGAGTTGAACCCAGACTTGGTAATGCCAGAAAAAATAACTCTCACTGAAATCTGGAAAGTACTTACAAAAATGAATACCGCTATGAATGATTTGACTAAAGCTGTTAAAAGTAATATGGATAAAACTCAAAACTTGGAAAAAAAGAGTACAGACAGTTGAAAAAGCTTTAAAAAACGCTGAAACAGAGACTAAGGAGATTAAAGAGGTTCAAATTAACCTAATTAAATCAGAAAATATGCTTAATAACAGGATGGACTTTCTAGAAAATGAAGTAAGGAGAAATAATTTAAGATTTCTTTATTTCCCCAAAACAAAATCGGCAAACGCAAAAGACCTCCTTAAAAGTTATTTTATTAATATATTGGGACTGTCTGAAAATACCATACCAGAAATCTCAAAAATTTATTACCTCCCTGGGAAAGAAGTTATAAAACAGCAAGAAGACCGAGATAATACTGTATTTGATAATCTTACAGACTTTCTGGAGAAATCCTATGAGGCTAAAATTGAAGCGAGAGCAACTTTGTTTGTGACCTTTACCCAGCCCTCGGATAAAGAAAACATACTGAGACTATCCTTCAGAAAACAACAATCTTTGTTTTACGGTTCTCAGGTGAGAGTGTTTCCTGACATTACTAAAAAGACACAAGAAAAAAGGAAGTTATTTCTTCAGATGAAAAATGAGGTGCTCCCTCGAGGAGCCAAATTTTTCTTGCGATTTCCCTGTAGATGTGTCTTGATACATCAGAATGATAGATATATCTTTTCGGACCCTCAACAACTGCGTTTATACCTGGACTCACACTCTTAATGTCTTCATGAGGACCTAGGGCATGGAAGAAAAAAGTCAAATTGTTGTACTAGATGAAACTGCCAATTCCTAAAACTTTTCTTATGAACCGCTTTTAAAAGGTTCTCCACTTATTCTTATAATTAAAAACATGTTTATTTTCTGATATTTAGAGACAGAGGTAATATTACTCCTCTTATATTTTACTTAATTTAATTTCTTGTACTACAGATTGGAGATATATATTAATATGTCTGTATTCCTTGATATACTCTGTTTATTTTTCCTCAAAATATTGTTGACATTGTATGATAATGAAAATTCAATAAAAATTAAAAAAAAAAAAAAAATGAAAGTCAGCTTGGAGCCTCTGAGCTACTGCAAGCTCAAAGGCCCTTAAACTGCTTTGTTGGGGTTTGGTTTTTTTTGGAAGCAGCAGTCAATACATTTGAAAATAAAGAAATCCCTCCTCACACAGGTTTCTTTTGCCCAGGGGCAGATTGGCCTATCGGGGGGGGGGGGGGGGGGCGGGGGAAAATCGGGCATCTCCCCGGTGGGCCGGTTGCTCTGGTCACGTGGTCTGCCGAGCACGTGGCCACGACAGAGCCGCGCTCGGCAGACCAACGGGGTATCACCTGGGCGGAAAATCCCCGGGCCGATCTTTACCCGGAATCCGCCCCTGCTTTTGCCTCACGCACTCATTTGATGGCATGGGCACCGCCAGGCTCGTGAATGTGCGCCGGCTCACGTGTTCCACGCTGACTTCCACGCTAGTACTACTGCTGGTGGTGCCCGAAAAGGAAGGGGCTACTGGTGGAGGCACTTCTGACCCAAGCTGGAGGTCTTGTGACCAAATTTGGTCCGGATCTGGAGACCAGATTTTGGATCCCAGTCAGTTGAATTCTGGAGCAAGCTGCAGCCCATCTGGCCACTGCCCAAGGGCACGATAGCAGAGCCAAAATGGGAAGTGGGATATGAAAAAGGGGGCAAAATCCTACATAGCTGCAAAAAACTAAATAAATAAAATAAGGAGCTGTGTCCATGATAGGCAGTGGGTATTGCAGGGTTTTTTGGGTTTTTTTTTAATTATATTACACATTTCTTAAAATTATTCTCTGCTTTGATGCCCAAAAGGAATGGCAGATTAGCAAATTGCAATAAATATTAATGGCCCCATTGCCCAATAGCAACAGATTCTGACCGAGCTGAAAGGAAGCCCAGAGAAGCGGGAAAAAAACTTCCAGGTCCAAAAAAACCCAAACAAACAAGCGGTGCACATTGTTCCTGGGTCCCCATCCCGACAGGGCCACAGTTACGCTCTGCAGCTCAAGGGACAAAGAAAAGCAAAAGAAGGGAGAGGGGGTACTGAAGGAAGCAGGTGGAGGGCCCTGCATGGAGAGAGTGTGGAGCAGTGCCCGCCGTTTGCCCAGAGGCAGGCAGGAAGCACTGCCAGTCCTAGGCCCGCAGAACCATCATTTGTACAGACCTGAGCAAAATGGAGAAAGAGGAATCTAAGGGTAAGAGGATTATAGAAACGAAAGGGGGGAGAGAGACATGGAGAGAAACCTAGGGGTAAATAAGATGGAAAGGGAACCTGGAAGGCGCAGGGAGGGAAGGAGAAAACCAGAGGAGAGAACTGAGGGGGAAGGAGTAAGGGGGGAGATGGGGTAAGCTATCAGCATTCTCCTTTTCAAAAGCCTTGATCTGCCCCATGGGCGCCGTCAGGTCTGAAATTCAGCCAAACACCAGCGCCCTCATGGAAAAGCCAGGAAAGCGGGCCCTTGGGCACCACTCTCTTCCCTCCCTTGTCTCAGAAGCGGGCTCCGTGACTTGCTCGAAAAGGAATTTGGAGGAACCACAAACTGGTCTCTGCTTGCTGGAATAAAAAGCGTGCATTTCTCAACGGTGATTCACCCACCACTCTGCACCGCCGCTCCCTCTTTTCTGTACGCAGGACAGTTCCAGCCGGTGCTTAACCTCTAGGGCAGAAGAGCCTTCCCTGGAGAGGGAGGGAAGGGGTCATAAGGGAGCTCGGCTGCTCCCTACGGGAAGATCGGTGGCCACCAGAAGCCTCACCGTAAGGGACAAGGCAGCCCGCCATGTGCAGGGCTTCAGGAGGGAGAACCAGAGGTTTTCAGATGCAGCCCTTGTTGTCAGCACATGCTCCGTCCCCTCTGGCCCAGCTCCATTGCCACTCTTCCCTTTGATTAAGTCTCATTCAGAGCATCAATCCGCCTCACTCTGACCTAAATACTTCTGAAACAGCAGAAGGGGAGACGGGCGGTGGAAGAAAAAAAAAACAAAACCACAAACCACAGATCATCGTATCATACCCACATCCTGTCCCAGGCCACGCGGGTTGGCCAGCAGATGGAACAGAAAGGAAATGAAATGGTAAGAAAATTCACATTAACTCTTAGGATAATCAGGATCCAAGAGCTTCTACCTCAAAGAGCCCTAGGACAGAGTTTTTATGTCAGATCCTGTCCCACAAATGCCATCTCGTGTTTTACTGCATTTCTTCCCAGTCCGAGTATGGCTCCAGCAATCCTGTGATTAGAAAGATATTTTACCCCAAACTTACTCCTTCAAAACACCATCTGCAGACAAAAAGCTTCATTTTGTAGGGTAGCCAACTGTTATTGAAGTCAATATTCCTATTCGATTAGGCCATCACCACTTCATATATTCTTTTCTCAAGAGACTCGAAGGAACTTACAATAATAATATTATACGATAAGAAAAATAAACCCAAAGATGGAGGTGTTTCAAGAGCTACAAAAACAAAGAACCAAGTTAGAGAATGAGGTAGAGAGACCTTTGTATGAACACAGCAAAGCAGAGCATTGGAGCATTGTAACTTTGCTCAGTAGTCACTCACACTGCTTTTAGGCAATAAAATATTTTCTCTAATCATCGGTCTCATTTAATTTTTTGATCAATTTTTTTTTTTTTATTTGCAAGTAAAATTGAGCAAGCAGTCAAATATTGCATACGAAGATAGGGAACTTATCTTGGTATGGGATTCACACAAACTACCTCAGCGCTCTTTCGTGTCACGCACAGCCCGACACGAGTCATGTCCCGATGACTTCATCAGGGGCAGTGCACATCTTGTGAATGCTTGCGGTTCATGTGTGTGCCGTGAAAGAGCGCTGCGGTAGTTTGCATGAATCCCATAGAAGATGCATACAAAAAAGGTGAAACGTAGGCACACTTGCTCATTTTTCACTTGCAGTTAAAAAAAAATATTTTTGATCCAAACATTTAATGAGACCGATGATTAGAGAAAATATAGCATAGCCTAAGCGCAATGTGAGTGACTATTGAGCAAAGTTACAATGCTCTAATGCTCCACTTTGCTATGTTCATACGAAGGTCTCTCTCCCGCATTCTGTAACGTTGTGGTTGTTCGTTATTACAATAATTTACACAAAAATACAAAATACAGGGGGTAATTTTCAAAAGGAGTTACGCGCATAAATGTAACTACTATTGTAGCAATTTTCAAACGCTATTTACTCACGTAAAGTGCATTTATGTGAGTAAATCCTATGGACAATTCAAAGGCATATATTGTAGCAATTTTCAAAAACCCACCCACTTACTCGAGTAAAGTACATTTACTCAAGTAAATGCTTTTAAAAATCAGGCCCACAATGAATTGTCAAATGCATTACAACATAGCCCCAGATTACAAAAGCTCTTCCCATCTTACCCCAACCCCCCCTCTCAAAGAGAGAGGCCAGGAAATAAACTTCCAGCTCCACACCAAACCTCAAAATAGTCCGTATGGGGGTAAGGGATCAGAACATAAAAAGCAACAGAGGGCCCCACAGAGCTGAAAATCAAGAAACGGATACACTGGTTCTCTCAAAAGGCAAGATCCCTTTCGGCAGTGATCCATCGGGGCCAACTCTTCACCCCACCAATGATATCACCAGTGCAATAGTGTCCAGGTCCCAGAGCACAGGAAAGGGTCCCACAAGCTCTCATCGTTCATGTCGGCGTCTGCTGCTGTCCCTGAAGGGATTCTGCACAGCACTACACTAGAGGGCAAGATAAACATCAGCCTGGAGAGCCCATCTCCCAAAACACCACAAGCTGCTGATGCCACATGAACTCTGAGGTCTGACTGGGTCCCCCTCTCATGTGTTTCTTCTGCAGAGACAAATACATTCCCTGTGCATCCTACCGGGCCGATGCAACAGCTCGACGCACATTTTAGACGCACTAGAATAACTCCCTATGCAGTAATGGGATGAGCGCATCCAAACAAGTGCGTAGCCGATAGCACTCATCACATGTTAATGACATGTGATGAGGTTATTAACTATTACTCCCAATTAAAAAAAAAAAAATCACTGTGCGCCCAACACACAGCTTTTAACACAGAAAATCTTATGCCTGCCTCGAAGCAGGGGCAAAGTCTTGCCACCCGTCAAGGGCTCAACTTAAAAAAAAAAAAACCTACTTTACCGTAGTTACTCCTACTTAGTATCATCGTGATACTAAATAAGAGGAACCTCAGAAAGCAGCACCATGCAAAATTAAAAAAGGCTTTCCTGAAAAAAAGAAAACGTTTCTGGACACGCAATATACACACTCCACGTGCGTATGTGCGGGCAGCGTGCGCAAGGGGGGTATATTAAAGCAAATTTCACGCGGCGACGCATCCCAGTCTTCCCCAGTTCCTTACCCCCTAACCCTAACCTCCTTCCCCTTCTCCTCTCCTCCCCCTAAACCCTTTCTCTTATCCTTTTTTTTTAAATTTTATTTCATTGCTTACTGCTCCGTTGGAGCAGTAGCGACTTGCGTGCGCCGGCAGTCCCTTCCCCGGTACTGCGGCAAATGGAGGCGGCCGCTGTACCGGCCGCCTCCAGCCCCACCCCTCCCTCTGGACCGCCCCTTTATCTGGGCCCGGCCCTTCGGCGCATAACGGGGGTTACATGCGCCTGGGCCGGGCCCCTTTGAAGATGCGCGCGGTGCACGCAAGGCCTGGCCACGTGCGTAGCTCCCGTTTTTTATGAGCGAGGGGGGATTAGAAATCAGGCCGATACTGAGTGTCCGTTTTCCTGCCCTGCACGCGGCCCCGTTGCCTGGGCGCCCGATGCCAAGGACGCGCTAGGGACGCACGGTTTCCCCTGGTGCGTCCTTTTTAACCCGGCACTTCATTAGCCGATTTCATTGTGTGCCCATTTTTAGCGCCTTTATAATTACATCAGCCTGTGTTGTACTCCTCACTCATACAAACAATGAAGCCACCTATAGAGACAGAAGAGGTGGAAGCTTCAGTTTCAAAATGTATAAAGAGAGGCTCTCGGCTGCTGAGAAATGTTTTCTAAATAAGACTTTCGAGCTGTTCCAAGGTCCACAGAAAATTACCCTTCCTTCTTTAGAACTCGTTGGGTCCCGGTAAAACATGGCCCTCTCTTTTGATTAACATGGAAAGCAGAATTAACCTTATGAACAACATTAGCTCGATATAAATCCAACCCAGAAAAACCGCAAAATACAGAGTGGGTGAAGATAAGGTTTGAATGTATTCACCCTTCTTGCAGCATAAATTGAATTAAAAATGCCACACTGATGGTCAAAAGACAAAGAAAAGATTAAACCAAGTGGTTGAAAGAGTGGCTCTATGGCAAATTCTGAACCTAAGATGGTAGAGCCCCCATCACCTTAAGTGGTTGAAACTTTGTTATCCTAAAAGAAACCTGACCACGACAGGGTATGAAGAGAGGTATTCCATCAATTATACCTCAGATACTGGAAATAGGAGGCACAGGCACACTCCGCTCTACTGCTACTGCTAACTTCCATGTGCAGCACTCTATCAATACATAACAGTGGTTGTTATGTATTGATAGAGTCTGCACATGTTGCTTATTGATAGAGTGCTGCAGAATGTTGCTTACAGAAGCTTTTCAGCCTGTACCGTGTTTGCTCTGGCAGCAATTTGCAAATCAATTCCAAACCCCACAATGGGCTCTTTGAAGATGCTTCCCAACCTCCCGAGGTCAGAGATGACTTTGGCAGAGTAGACCTTGGACTGCAGGGCTTTCCTCGCAATGTCCAAGCCATCAAATTCAGATGCCGGGGTTCTGGATGATTTTATTGGTCCTTATGTCCAAGCTCTGGCAGCCTGGAAGGTCCTTCCACCTTTAGGTCCAACAATTCTGAAAGCAACCAAAGTCTGGACCAGTAAAGAGCTACAATAACCACAGTAGAGTCATGGACCATCCTATGAGGAACCTCATACACAATAGCATCTAGGGTCTCAGGTTACAGTCCTCGGTCCAGACAATGTTAAAATTAAGTTTTAGGCATTTTCAAAATAAACTGAAACCTCTCTGTGTCGGGCAGTCTCTTAATTTCCCTTATGTTCATGACCCAATACGGACCATGTTTTGCAAATATGTTTCAGGGGTTTGCTCATGAAAAATTCAAAGGCTACAAGGGCCGTCATTCCCACTTTCTCGTCTATGGTTGCTTGCTGTAAAAAGAACACGAAGTGCACTTTTAAAAAATATCAGCTGTTGAAGTCATCGCTGATCTCATTGGCTAACACTAAGAAAGCAAATGAATATACAACTCAATTATTATCAAAGTTAACGCCTGTCATTCAATATTGTCATTAAGACCCTTCAATTTAACAGCATTTAAAGTAAAAATACAGAATTGTTCCTGAAAATTAGAATCAAGCAATACAATACCTCCCTCTCTGTCAACAAAACTTGTTCAAAGAATACCCACTTTAGATCTGAAATGCATTGCAGTAAGCAACCATCAGCCCTTGAGTTTATGGGTGCAGGGGCAACATCAATCTTATATCGATGGAATGCGTGGTACAATCAACATTTTGTCATATGGATGTGTGATCACATAGATGACCAGACGTTAAAAAGCAATTCGAGTTTTTCTACAAATTATTCTCTACATCAGTGGATGGATGCTGTCAAAACCAGATGTGTACTAATATGCGTTCAAAATGAACAAGTCCAGCAAAACTGGCATGTATTGGCAGGGCTGGATTTCAGATTATGGCGCCCATAGACAGAGTGCTACGACAGCACTCCTTTGTAACTGTGCCAGCAAATGACCCTACAGCAAGCAGAACAAGGTCCTTTGGGCTGGATATTTGGCGCATTCATAGTTTGATGCCCTAGGCTGTTGCCTTTGTCGCCTATTACTAAATCCAGGCCTGCGTACTGGCCTTACTCAAAGTGCTTTCCATACCTCCTTGTGCTGCTTACACTCAAAGTCAGAACATTAGGGACAATCATTCAAGTCGCTGTCTCCTCCAGTGGTGCGGTTAGCAGTGTGGAACCATTTGGCCATTCTGCTTGTGGGACTTGTTCCTTATGTATGCAAACTACTACAGGCCTGGTTTAGTGCCAGCCGCCCGCTGGAGTAAAGGATAATTTGCAGCCAAATACCGATTGCTCTTCACCATCTGTCAGCTGTTTGATCACATATCCATAGGACAAAATACATGCTGGTTGTACCATGCATTCCAGCAAGACTAGAACCTTGTACTCTGTAATTAAAAAAAAAAAGCTAAAGACTTGGCTCTTTAAAAAAGCATATCCCGAACTGGACCCCACTTAGTCCCCTCTACTCCTGCACCTGTCCACCTTTTCTTCCCCCCCCCCCTGTAATCCCTTCCCCCCCTGCTCTCTCAAGACCCCCTGCCATGTTTTTATTCTATATTGTGCCTATTGTACTTATTGTGCTTTATTCTATATTGTGTTATTGTGCTTATTGGCTAGTTAACCTTTTACCTTATTTTTACTCCTTGTTACCATTCCTGTTTTAGTTTTTTTTCTATCCTTTTTTCTCCCTCATTACTTTTCATTTTATCTTCCGCACTGCTCCCTCTCCCTGTTTTTTTGTATTTTTTTTCCATTCAGTTATATGTAAACCGATATGATGACCCTCGAATATCGGTATAAAACAAAGCTATTAAATAAATAAATAGATAAAGCTGATAGAGCATCAGTGTTACCTCTGCATCCGCAAACTCCAGGCACCCATGGCTGCCCACTCCATTGCATTTCAATATAATTTTTCCGATCTAAAACAGACAAGACTTAAGTATTGGGGGTGGCGTGTCACATTTCTGGACTGAATTTTTGTGAACAATTTGGGATTTTTATTTCAGATACTATTAAACCGAAGGTTTTAATGACAATACTGAATGACGTTTGTTAATTTGATTATGTTTATGAGTCATATGTCCATCGGTGTTCTTAGCCAATGAGATCATCAATGACATTACTAACACCAGTGATTGATATTTTTAAGAGTGCACTGTGTGTTCTTTTTACAGTAAGCAACAATGGAAGAGAAGGTAGGGGAATAGCAGCCTGTGGCCTTTGAATGTTTTCCATAAGCAGTCCCTAAGCTCGGTGCATGTCAGGTCATGAACGTAAGATATTAAGAGACTGCCTCCCGCATATTTTTTTTAAAACGTTATTTTTATGCATTTGCAAAATAAGTGCCTTCACTTTAACACTTTTTGGACTGATGATTGTAACTTGAGAACCCGATGATACTGTGTATAAGGTTCCTAACATGATGGTCCTTTGTTCTAGTTTAGTGGTTACTTTGTGTTTTAAATTTCAATCAGCGAGCTTTCAGGATGGAATAATCAATATAAAGATCAGAATGTATCTTCCCATATTTGGACTTTTGTGTCAGCCACGAGCTATTCAAATTGCCTCTGCTTCGCCTATCTTTACCAGAACCCATGGAGGAAATACACAGAGAAATGACTTCTTTCACTCTTAGGTGAGTACATCAGTGGCAAACACTTTCTCTTCTCTGTAATGGCTGAAGCACTTGGGAGCTGTGTGTTGCAAAATGCTGCTAATGGATCTATAAGTGAGCCTCAGCAAGAGCAAATCCCCTAAAAGATTCAATTAAAAACCCTCGCTCTCATGGCAGGATACCTCTGTTTAACTAGTCTGCTTGTATATGTGGCCATCCCGCAAGGCTGCTAGGCCTCCCATTAGCAAAACTGTATTAATACAACACTCTATGTGCGTCCCTCCTTATTCAGCTGATCAGATTGTCAAAACTAGATTTGGAACAGGCCCAAGGAAATCTCCCAGAGCCACACAAACAGTTCTGATTTCTAAGATGATCGCGTGAAATAATTTCTCAAAGAAATCGGAGCCTTGGAGCAGCGATTCCAGAGGGGTGGCTCCCATCCCATGAAACTCACATTAATGGTGATCTGAGCCCACTGGAGCAGACTCAGACCTTTCCTGTGCTTCAGATTTGTTCTGGACAGCCACCCTGCCACAGGGTCAGCAATTTGTGCCAATTAATAAGTGTAAAAATAAAGTGCTACCAACATCTGTTACCAAAGGCGATATACATAGTGAGGCAGATTTTCAAAGGGGTACGTGCGTACCCCCCAAAAACCTGCCCCAAGCTCCCCCTGTGCGCCAGCAGCCTATGTTGCATAGGCTGCTGGCGCACGCAAAGCCCCGGGACGTACGCAAGTCCTGGGGCTTTCCTGGGGGGGGGGCCGCAGTTCTGGCCCGGGGCTTGGCCGCAGCCTCCGGACCAGCTCCCGGACCGGAACATGGCTCACCGGCAGCCGGCCCGGGCAGGCGTAACTTTTGGAATAAAGGTGTGGGGGGGAATTAGTTAGGGCCGGGGGGTGGTGGAAGGAAAGTTCCCTCCGAGGCCGCTCCAATGTCGGAGCGGCCTCGGAGGGAACGGAGGCAGGCTGCGCGGCTCGGCGCGCGCAGGCTGCCGATTTTGCATAGCGTTGCGTGCGCAGACCCCGGATTTTAATAGATACGCGTGGCTACACGCGTATCTATTAAAATCCAGCCTACTTTTGTTTGCGCCTGTCGGGCGTACTTTTTTTTAAATCTGCCCCAGTATGAGTGATAACTTCAACTGATATTGAAAGTCATGTCTAGGCATAGGCCAACTGCATATTAACCAAACCTACAAACCCTAGCCCAGGCTGCAAAGAATTGTTACAGCATACCACACACAGGCATAAATTAGCCACAAAAGCAGTATGTGCCAGGTTAACTAGGACTGAAAAATAATTTGTCCACAAGAAAATCTATGGTGGTTTTTGGTCTTAAAGTGTGTCTCGTTTTGCTCAAGACCATAAAGTGTGCAATTATAGTGTCAGTCACCTTTTTCTTTTCCTTATACAAAAAAATTATTTCCAGTGAATCAATCATGCAAATTAATAATAAAAATACTTAATTCCAGGGGGCGCTCTTCAACTGTTGCCAGGTATGGCCGCATGATCACAGAGCTCTCTCACCCCGAACAAAGAAAAGATCTTCGCGTTCAGCCTGAGCCCCCTGACCGACCATGATTGCGACAAAACGCAGAACTGCTGGTTCTTACCTCGTAATTTTCGTTCCTGTAGTACCACGGATCAGTCCAGGACAGCTGGGTTTTGCCTCCCCACTAGCAGATGGGAGACAGAACAAGACTTTGCAGACTCTGTCCTATAGCCCTGAGGTGCTACCCAGTGTCTGCCAGTATGATTCAGTACCCAAACAGAAATAAAGATATAAAAACCAGAACTGCCAACCAGAAAAACTACCTCTCCCCTGAAGAGCAGAGGATATGAAACACTGCAAAAACCGCATGAATCAAAACAAAACATGCCGAAACGTAGCCCTAAAGAGGAACAGTCGATAAAACTTGCAGAAAGGTTGACCAGCCACCAGCCGAGCGGACTCTCCATCTTCTCTCCGGGCGGGTGTCTGGACTGATCCGTGGTACTACAGGAACGAAAATTAGCAGGTAAGAACCAATTTTCCTTTCCCTGTACGTACCCGGATCAGTGCAGGACAGCTGGGATGTACCAAAGCTTTCTCAACCAGGGTGGAACTGAGAGAGTCACTTTTGGGGCACACTGGCCCCAAAAGAACCGGGCTCTGGAGCCCGGACATCAAGCTGATAATGCTTTGCAAAAGTATGCGGAGACTGCCAGGTAGCCGCCCTACAAATTTCCTCTGGCGAGAGGGGAACACATACAACAGAATGTCCGTGGGCCAGGGGAGGACCAGGGCTTCCACCCCTTCTGGCCCCAGTTCTTGTCACCGGCTGAAGAACCGAGGAGCCTTGGCGTTGCGTCGCCATCAGATCCATGGCCAGTCTGGACCACCAGTCGCACATAAGACGAAAGGCGGAGAGTTCCCACTCCCCGGGATCCAGTTGGTGGCGACTGAGGAAATCCGCTTGGACATTTTCCACGCCAGCAATGTGAGACGCCACTATCCGATAAAGATGTTTCTCCGCCCAGAGGAAAAAGAGCTTTGCTTCCGCTGCCACCGGACGTCTCCTGGTGCCGCCCTGACGATTGATGTATGCTACCGTCGTCGCATTGTCAGAGAGCACTCTCACCAACCTGCCCCTCCACGAACAGGAGGAAGGCCTGGAGCGCTAAGCGAACTGCTCTGGTCTCCAAGCAATTGATAGACCAGGAAGCTTCCTGCCTGGTCCACTGACCCTGGACCGCCGTATCCCGACAAACCGCTCCCCAGCCGGAGAGGCTGGCATCCGTGGTTACTATGATCCAGTAGGGAGTCTCCAGGTCCATCCCCTGATGCAAGTTGTGCAGGGAAAGCCACCACTGAAGACTGGAACGCACCGCCCCTGACAGGGGCAGGACAATGTGGTAAAGCTGCAAGCGAGGCTTCCAGCGGGACAAAAAAGCTGAGTGAAGAGGACGCATATGAGCAAATGCCCACGGCTCGAGGTTGATGGTCGAGGTCATGAAGCCCTGGACCTGCAAATAATCCCAGGCTGTAGGTTGAGCGAGAGATTGGAAATCCGCCACTTGTTGCGTGAGCTTCAAGATTCTTTCCTCCATCAGAAATACTTTCCCTAAGGCAGTATCGAAACGAGCCCCCTGGAACACCAAGTTCTGAGAGGGGGGTCAGATGGCTCTTCTCGGGGTTGACCACCCATCCTAAGGAGTCCAACATCCAGAGGACACGCGCCACCACGTCCCTGCAGAGACTTTCCGACATTGCTCGAACTAGCCAGTCGTCCAGGTAGGGATGGACCAGAACCCCCTCCCATCGCAAAGCGGCCACAACCACCACCATCATTTTGGTGAATACCCAGGGTGCTGTCGCAAGACCGAACGGGAGGGCGCAGAACTGAAAGTGGCGTCCCAGGACCACAAACTGCAGATACCTCTGATGATCCAGACGAATGGGGATGTGGAAATACGCCTCAGTCAGGTCCAGTGAAGCCAAGAACTCCCCCTTGTGCACCGATGCTATGACTGAGCGAAGCGTTTCCATCTGAAAACGGGGCACCTTCAGAGCGTGTTTTACTCGCTTCAAATCGAGGATGGGACGAAAGACCCGTCCTTTTTTGGTACCACGAAGTAGATGGAGTAGCGCCCATGCCTTAGCTGCTCTGCGGGCACTGGAACTATGGCCCCTAGATCTTGCAGGCGTTGCAGGGTGACTTGCACTGCCCTGTGCTTCTGGCTGTACACGCAAGGGGATCTGTAATGGTCCTTGACCGGCCAAGCAAAATCTAAGGCGTAGACGTGCTCTATTATGCCAAGGACCCATTGATCGGAGGTCAGTTGGACCCACGCTTCCCGGAAACGAGACAATCGTCCCCCGATTCTTGGAACGGAAGGGTGGGCCGGCCTCACTTCATTGTGCAGTCTTGGAGCCCCCATGGGACTGGGGGGCACCGCCCCTGGCTGGGCAATGGCCCCGAAAGGACTGGTTCCAAGAGGCCTGTCGGAGCACGTTCTGACGAAACGACGACCCAGTGGACTGAGAAGACTGGAAATGACGATTCCCCCAGTATAGATTTCGTGGAGGAAAGGAACTTTTGGACCGGGGTTTATCCTCCGGCAACCTGTGGACCTTATTCTTACCCAGAGACTTAATCATATCTTCCAACTGTTGACCGAAGAGGAGCTTCCTCTTGAATGGCAAGGAACTCAGCTGCACTTTAGAAGATGTATCTGCTGCCCAGTGCCTGAGCCATAGGAGCCTGCGGGCAGACACTGCTGAAACCATCATCTGAGCAGACATCCTCAGGAGATCATACAGGGCATCTGCGCTGTACACCACTGTTGCTTCCAGCCAACTAGCTCGAACCGCTGCTTTGCCAGACAGGTCTGACTCAGCCTGCCAATCCTGAACCCAGTGGAGACAAGCCCGCTGGGCAAAGCTGCTACACATAGCTGCCCGGATCCCGAGGGCAGACACTTCAAAGATCTTCTTAAGCTGCAGATCCAGTTTACGATCCTGCAGGTCCTTCAAGGCAGTACCCTCTGTGACCGGAATAGTGGTCCTTATGGTGACCGCGGCATCAATCTTGGGAAGCCTGAGGAGCTCCAACGCATCCTCCGGGTGCGGATACAATTTGTCCATCGCCCATCCGACCTTCAAACCCAGATCTGGATTGTCCCATTCTTTGAACAACAAGTCCGTGACTGACCAATGAAAAGGAAAGGAACGAGCCGGACCTCGGAGACCCACCATGACGGGGTCCATAGCTCCAATCCTCAGGCGGGACTTCAATAGCAAGCTCCTCCAGAATGACTGGTATCAGCAGCCCCAGCTCATCCCTTCGAAACAGGCACACCACCTTGGGATCATCACCTTCCACCGCTAGGACAGCCCCCGGCTTGGATGGCAGAGGGTGAAGATCCGGATCCTCCTCCTGCCTGTTGTCGATGAGGGCGCTGGATCGTCCTCAGATGAGTCCATCTGAGAAGACTCTGTCAGCTGGGACCGAGACCAGAGAGGGGCGCTTCCGCGCCCCCTGACTGCCTGGAGCATTTCCGTGAAGACTCTCCGAGCAACTTGGAGCGCGACCTCTTCTCCGACTTGCGAGCCTTGAAGAACTTGCGCAGCATGTCAACAAACTGGGAGGAGAATGAGGAAGAACCATCGGACTCCGGATCCTCCTCGTCCGAGAAACCCCTGGTGTGGACCGCCGAAACTGCGCCCCCACCAGCAGCAGCTGGCCTCGGGAAGAGCGGAGGAGGAGAGGACCCCTCTCCCAGCATCTCCAGCACTGCTCTTTCCTGGTCCTGGAAAGTTTTTAATAAAGCCTCCAATCCAGCACTCAGCCGGAAAGGAGCAGAGTCCTTCTCCCCCTGATCGGGCCTCCTGGGCTCCCGATGTGGTCTGGAGCCTTCCCCAGGCTCCCTGACATGTAAATCCTGCGAGGGGCCCTCCCCTCCAGAGAGACAGGCTGTACAAACTCCCATCACGCGCATTGCCACAGGCAGAGCAGGCCGCATCACGTGGCATGTCCCCGGGCTCAATTTTTGGCTGCCCGAAAAAAGAACCGCGGCGATCAGAGCGATTTCCCGGTCCCAAAATGGGCCGAAAAAGCGGCAAAAAACGGAGCGAACACCCGGTCGGAAGTTGCTTCAACCCCAAGGAAAGTTTTCAAAAAGATTTACAAAATTTTTAAAATTTTCTTTTTACCTGGAAGAAGTCAGGCTGGCTGATGGTGAGAGCAGAGACCCCCGACATCACCCTGAGCCATGGCAGATATAGGGTCCCCAACCCTCTGCTCTGCAGCCTCGATCATCAGGCGGGATGGTCCCACCAGGACCTGACAACCCCCTGGGAGGCTAGACGCCGCCTTCGCTACCTGCCTTCTCTTTCAATTTTTTTTTTTTTTTTTTTTTTTAAGGATCCCTACGAAGTTCCCCAAACAAACCAAAAACCAGTACTAAGCTATACAAAAGTAGAACCAAACTACCCCTAACTTAGCACCCCTAAGAGACACTAGGCTTTGCACCTCCACTATCTGCTGGAGACAGAAGAATACTTGGGTACTGAATAATACTGGCAGACACTGGGTGGCACCTCAGGGGTATAGGACAGAGTCCGCAAAGTATTGTTCTGTCTCCATCTGCTGGTGGAGGCAAAACCCAGCTGTCCTGGACTGATCCGGGTACATACAGGGAAGGTCACTTTCCAAAACAAGGGTCCTTGGCTCTTCAGTTGAAGAAAGGAAAGAGGAGTAGAGGAAGTGGATGCCCTGGTGCTACCTTGGCTAAAGGACATTCTTCTGTATGTGTTCCTGCCATGGCCACTAATGACTTCAAGTGCTGTGGTGGACAGAGGTCCATCCGGGCAACGTGATTCTGGTGGTACTGGAGTAGCCAAGGCACCCATGGTTTGCGGATCTGATCAACATGGCGGTGGACGGTCCGGCGTGGCTGTCTCTCATCTGCCAAAGCTTCTGAGTCAGGATCCCATCTTTTCAGATCAGGCAGATCGCTTCTGTCTCACAGCGTGGCTTTTGAGAGGAAGTGGTTAATGCAGAAAGGATAGTCTGAGGACATTATTTCTACTCTATTGCAGGCTAGAAAAAGTCTTCCACCTCCTTGGCATAGGTGAAGGTATGGAGAGTTGAGTCCTCATGTAAAGAGCTAGCTATCGAGCCTATGTGGGTGTCGGTGGCACATAATTTTGGCCTTTCTGCAAAAGGGATTGAGTTCAGGTGGTAGCCTTCGGCTGCCTGAGAGGTAAGGCTCGGGGAGTAGCTCTAGCTGCGCATCCGAATGTGGTGTGCCTTGGCCACTGAGAGGACAAAGCATTTGCGTCCTCCAGTTCAGAAGCTGTCTCCCTCCTGGAGCATTAACGTAGGCCTTAAGGGCATGTATGTGGGCCATTCGAACCTCTGAAAAGAGCTACTATGAAAGATCTCACTTTAAATATAGTTTTCTGGTGGCTATTTGTTTAGCTCGAAGGATCTCGGAGCTTCAGGCCTTATCATGCAGAGGATCCTGTTTGAGGATCTTGGCCAGGGGTCTCCTTAAGGGCGGTTCCTTCCTTTCCGCCAAAGGTGGTATCGTTGTTTCACTTAAATCAATCAGTGGAACTCCCATCCTTTCCCAGTTTGGATGCTGCAGTGCCTTAGGCAAGAGTTGTCAGATCATCTCTTTGTGCTATGGCACGATGCAAAAAAAAAAGGTCATTAGGCATAAAAAAAACAAAACAGTTGCTCACTGGTTGAAGGAAGCTATTGCTTCAGTGTATATTTGTAAGGTTGTCCTGTCCCAGAGGGTTTGAGAGCTCATTCGGCCCATTCTCAGGCAGCACCCTGGGCCGAATGTCAGCAAGTTTTGCTGCAAGAGATTTGCAGAGCAGCTACTTGGAAGTCATTGCACACTTTCACTAGGTGTTATCATCCAGGCCCCAGAAGCCATGGGTTTTGGGGAGTCTGCTTCAAGCAGGGCTTTCACAGTCCCACCCTGTTTAGGGAAGCTTTGGTACATCCCAGGAGTCTGGACTGATCCGGGCATGTACAGGGAAAGGAAAATTGGTTCGTACCTGCTAATTTTTGTTGCTGTAGTACCACGGATCAGTCCAGAGTCCCACCCTGTGAAGAGAAGGGAGTTTAGGAGAGTGCGGTCGGTCTGTTGATTTAATCTGAAGAATCTAAAGATTGTCACAGGTTTTGTTAGTCCTACATGGTTTGTGTGAGCATGGTTGTTAAATTTTTTTCCTCTTCCCTCTGCTCGTTCAGGGGCTAGTTATTTCTCTTGGGTATTGGTATGCTTGTTATCTTTGCTTGGGTACTTATTAATACTGACAGAGTGCAGGTGGCACCATCAGCAAAACTCTGTCTCCATCTGCTGGAGGGGAGGCAAAACCCAGGAGTCTGGACTGATGTGGTACTACAGGAACAAAAATTAGCAGGTAAGAACCAATCTTCCTGTTATCACACTGTCTTCCATCAATATTCTCTCAGTGAAGACATTGTTTCATTATGGAATTACAAAAGTATTATGAACTTTCACAATGGATTCAATGGAAAGAATTTTGTATAAGAAACAAGTGACTTAATGGTATTCTACAGTTTGTGGTCTTGAGTAAAAACTTACAGTTTAAGACCAAAAACACACCATGCAATTGTCCCACAAGAAAATCTTTCAAGTCTCAGGTAATATGGCAAATACAACTTATGTGGATCATAAATAAAAACTGAAAATGAAAGTGCCTATTTAAAAAATGTCCCCCGGAAAATATCAGCATTTATCATAATGAAAAAGAACAGGAGGAAAATAAACTGAAGGTAAAAACTGACCTGATAACCTTACCCTGTGACTGGAACAGCATCCTGATATAAAGATTTAACATCCCACATAGGTCTGAGCCCTTATAGAATACAAGACCCTGAGGGTTGTAAAGATCACCCAAAGCAGAAGAACGTTGCTCTAAATATGTTGTTCTCCCAGCACAAAGCAGAGGTAACCTCTGCTAGCATGGAGCTACAGAAATATGCAAATAAGCATTCTACAAGGCCAGGAGATATGTATATATGAAAGCACCTGCACTGACATCTAAATCCGATTGGTGACTCCACCATGACAATGGCACACCAGCTTTCTCAGGTCCAGAATTGGACATAAGTTCTGGGAGATTAGAATAAGTTGCAATAGGTCTCTATAAATCTGTCAGGGCAACTGGGATGATTACCTACTTTGTACAAATGCAGAATCCTGTTAAATAAGATCTTGGCCTTTACTGCATCTTTGGAAATACTGAAGTCATAAACGTTTGTGTGAAAAACTTAGAACTCTATTAACCACATCCAAAAACCAGCGGTCTTGGCCTTCAGCCTTTTTCAGATATCCGTTTGCAGCCCATCTCTGAACCTGAAGGACCAGCTTAGGACCAGTCAGAGGATTTGACTGTCTAATCTTTAGTACCTTCCCTTCCACGGATGTTGATACCTGCAAAGGGTTTAAACCAGGTATTTCTTGAGATAAAAAAAAAAAAGCTTTGCCTTTTCTAAAATTCCCTAACAGGAGACTAAAATAAAGACATTAATATAACCTTATGCTGAGGGGGAGAGGGTGGTCTTGTTGCCATCTGCTATCATCTCTAGTTGAGAGCAAAGCAGAATACTCCCTTCAAAGGCAATGGCCAAAAAATGATTCTGTGACAAGTCAGCTGTGATCACAGCTGACTTTAGCCACAGCATTTTTTCATCACCAGGCCACAAAAAAATCCTTCTCAATGTGGATCCTTCTCAAAAAGAGAAGGATCCACATTTGCAAAAAAAAAAAAAAAAAAAAAAAGTCACTCATGTCTCCAGGCCAGAAATTCGACTTGTGGAGTTGGCCCCTGGTTCTTCTATTGCCTTCTGTGTATTCTGGGATCAAGGTATTAGGGCTCAGGAAACAGGTGCTGCCCAATGGAACATTAAACCATCAACTTCACTAAAACGCTCCACTGAAGCAGATATCTTCATGATTTCTTCAAACAAAGCCCCTTATACCAGGACTAGCCGTTAAGCCCGTAACAACGGGCTCGGTCCGTTTCCTTCCCACTCCCTCCCCCTCATTCTCCCTCCTCCTTCACTCTCTCCCCCCTCCCTCTCACTTCCCCCTCCCTCTCTCTCACCTTCCCCCTCCCTCTCCTCCCTCCCACCCTCTCACCCCCCTCTCCCTCACCCCCCTCTCCCTCTCCCCTCCCCCTCACTCCCTCCCCTCCCTCCCTCTCCCCTCCCCCTCACCACTCTCTCCCTCACCTCCCTCTCTCACACCTTCCCCTCCCTCTCTCGATCCCCTCCCCTTTACGATCGTCCACAACCGGCAGATCTCGGGGGGGGGGGGGGGGGAAGGGGGGTGTCCCACGCGCGGCGCCGCCGCTTCTCCTCCCGCTCTTGCCAGCAGATCTCGGGGGGGGGGTGTTACTCCCGCGGGCGCGCGGCGCCACTACTTCTCCTCCCGCTCCTGCTTCACGGCCGTCGCCGCTCCTGCGGCCCCACCGCCATTTTTTTTTTTCCGGGCACGCACGGCTCTGACCAACGTGCTGGCCCGCACATGCGCGGTAGAGCTGCTCTCTACTGCGCATTTGCGGGCCGTCGGTCAGAGCCCATTTATAAGGTAGATTAAGGGGGATCACTGGAGCATGCTGGTCCCCTGACCTGGAAGGGGAGGGGGTAGGGCAGGAAGGTGCAAGGGCAGGATAGCAAAATCATCAGAACACAGGCCACAAAATTCCTGTTCCAATCAGCACAGGCGGAGGTTTGGGCAAAGCTCATAGATGTTTATTGTGTGAAAGAACAGAAGCAGTGAGAAATGTAAAGGCATTGGTGGTAAACAGTTCCAAAAGATTATCCATATCCCACATGCAGGGCCCAGTGCACGAGAGGGAGCACAGCTCCTGGGACAGAGGAGCCACGGGGGACTGGCCCTATGCCCCCTTCCGGTCATTCGAGGTTTGGACAGGCACTTCTGTGGCGCAGTTCTGTTTGGGGGACGGCGGGCACAGGTGGTGCTTCCTCACCCACCAGCAGGGCTGTGCATGGTGCATCTACGCCTTGTGTGAGGGGGGTGGTTACTTTTGCTGATGTCCGTGCAGGGAAATTCACATCTAACAGAAGAGATTCTTCTTCCTGGAACTCTTTCTCTAAAAAAGAAGATGGAAAAAAAAAAAAACCACACACCCAGAAATCATTTCTAACTCAGCTTTAGAGGGAGACTATCATATGAACTAAGCCTCTGCCATGGGGGAGCTGTGGTGGCTTCCGGGCACAGGAGGGGCTCCATCCAATAGAACACCCTCTAGGACCCTGGGCCAGAAACATACAGACCTTCGCCCGACTCAGATCCCACTGGGCTGCTGATCGTGCCAATTGTTTCCAGAGTCTCTTTTGCTGCTGGCTGAAGTTTGCCTGTGGGAGACGGAACAAAAAAAGCTAGCAACCAAAAATACTGTGCTAGCTCCTTCATCCTAGTCTTCTACACAGAAGCCCACCATTCACTGCTCCTTCCTCCACGCTAGCAACCCAGGGTTCATTCTAACTGCAGGCGGCGGAGCTCACCTGAAATGCTGCTTTGTGTCTCCTCTTTGAGTAGCTTGCCTCCTCCCTCTCGGAGATTCATCTGAGAGACAGAGACACAGAAAGATACAGGGCAGCATAAGGAGAAAGGAGCACAGAGAATGCCAAGAACAGGCGTGTACAGAACAGGCATGCAGAGTCCTAGGTGCACCTAAAAGTACGGAGCCCATGAGTGGACCAGTGCAAATCCAGATACATACAGGTACACGTGCACCGAACATGTACCCCCTGCCTCTGTTCAGGGTCTCACCCGCATACGGATGTGCTCCCGGGACCACACGCTACCCCACACCCACTGCAGGTAGCTGAACAGAACAATGACACTCAGAAAGCTGAAGTTGCTTGCCACCCCAATGATGGCTGTGGTGACAGGGAAGTTATACAGCAGGTACCTGCGGGAAGAGAAAGATACAGGATCAGAGAACAGTCACCAGCTCCGATATATCCCATTCTGAAGCCCTCTCAGGGACCAGTCTTCCCAGCTGGTTACTACAGGTTAGTGAAGTACCATCCCCCCAACCTACCCCACCTTCCATTGTGCTGCTTACCGTAAGCCAGTGAAGTGTGCATGAATCTTTAGTTGTGCTGCATAGATCTGGATTCGCTTGCTCTGAATCTCAATCAGGGCTCCAAGTGTTGGCACATACTAAAAGGAAACGAAACAAGAGAATTACAGAACAATTTCTAGGAGCATTTTCTTCTCTCAAAATCCCAAATACCTCCTTATAATTATAACAGGTTATAAATTGACTTAAGTCCAGTCCTACTGCCAAACCTGGGTAGGGCCATTATATACAAGGGGGCAGGCAAAGGAACTTAAACTTTGGGGGACCCACATTGACACAGTCATCGAGTGTCACATGTATTATTTTTTACCCGCCAGTGAGAAATTGTATGTGTGATGCCAAGAGCTCCTGGCTCTCAGAGAACGAGTCCGATCTCTGGAGGCTAGATTGGCAGACCTGGAGGAACTGAGGCAGACAGAGGTATATAGTCGAGACCTCATGGACATAGTAGCCAAGTCCTAACTTCAGACTGGCAGCCTTGGTGCTGCCTTGAAGGAAGAAGGTCTCATGATCGGAGAGCATCAACCTGGTGCAGCAGGAAAGGATCCTGTAGCAAAGACCTGCTCTCCAGGTGGTGCATTGTCCTTTCGCACTGAGGATATCTCCCCAAGGCCTACTGCCCAGGAGGGAAGGGTTAGGTCGGCCGTCACAGTTGGTGATTCGATTATTAAGCATGTAGGCAGCTCGGTGGCTGGTGGGTGTGAGGATAGGAAAATTGGTTCTTACCTGCTAATTTTCGTAGTACCTTGGATCAGTCCAGACCCTGGGTTATGTCACCAATCCAGCAGAGGGAGGCAGAGAAACGTTCTACTGACTCTGATGTGTACCCTAGAGCACCACCTGCAGTCCATCAGTATTGACCAGTATCAAAGCAGAAATTTAACTACTAACATACTAACTAGCTTTCTAAACAGGATAACGAATTTCCAACTCACAAATCCTAAATGGAAGCAGGATCCCAAAAAATAATCTTGGGAATAAATAAGAAAATATCAAGAAAAAAATTGACAGCATGAAAAGCGGTTTAAACACCCAGTGAACGAGCGGACTCTCCAAAAAGAAATATAATACACAGACATAAAGGGTGGGTGTCTGGACTGATCCAAGGTACTACAGGAACGAAAATTAGCAGGTAACAACCAAAATTTTCCTTTCCCTGTACGTACCTGGATCAGTCCAGACCCTGGGATGTACCAGAGCTGATTCAATTAGGGTGGGACCCAGAGAGTCCCGCTCGGAGAACACTCTCTCCGAAGGCTGCCGAACTTGGAGCGTGAACGTCCAAGAGGTAATGACGAGCAAAAGTATGCAATGACTTCCAAGTCGCTGCCTTACAAATCTCCTGAGGAGAAACTGACATTCCGCCCAAGAGGTAGCCTGTGACCTAGTGGAATGAGCTCTCACACCTTCAGGAAGATCACGACGAGCAAGAAGAGAAGCTGAACGAATTGTCTCTTTTAACCAACGAGCAATCGTAGCTTTAGAAACATTATGACCTTTGTGAGGGCCACTCCACAAAAACAAATGATCAGACAATCGAAAATTGTTAGTAACTTCGAGATAACGCAACAGTGCTCGAACATCCAATTTCTTAAGATCCTTAGAGGAAGGATCCAAACAATCTAAACACGGAAAAGCCGGGAGCTCTATGGACTGATTTAAATGGAAAGACGATGCCACCTTAGGTAAAAAAGATGATAGAGTCCATAATGAAATTTCTGTATCAGAAATTCTAAGAAAAGGCTCTCTGCAAGACAAAGCGTGCAACTCTGAAATTCTACGAGCTGAAGAAATGGCCACAAGAAATACCACTTTCAATGTGAGATTCAAAGTCGCATGATTAAGGGGTTCAAAGGGAGCCGAACATAGAGCCCTAAGGACCAAATTCAAACTCCAAGCAGGACAAGGATTCCGAAATGGGGGACAAAGATGTTGCACAGAGGATAATCCCTGACCCTTACCATGAAAACATCCAAGTGCTGCCACTTGTATCAGTAAGGAACTACAGGACAAACCCTTGGCCAATCAGTCTTGTAAAAAAGATAAAATATTTGAAACAGAAGAGTGAACTGGATCTACTTGATGCTCATTACACCAAGATTCAAAAACCTTCCACACCCTTGCATAAGCCAAAGACGTAGAAGGCTTTCTAGAACGCAATAAGGTAGTTACTACGGCATCTGAATAACCTTTATTCTTTAACAGATGCCTCTCAAAAGCCAAGCCACTAGAGAGAAGCGTTCGACCTCTTCCAAACAAACTGGACCCCGAGACAGAAGGCACGGTAGATCCCGAAATCGAAGAGGACCGTCCAGTGCTAGACTGACCAGGTCCACGAATCACAGACGGCGTGGCCACTCTGGAGCCACTAAGACAACTTCGACTTGTTGAACTTCTATCCGACGTAGAACCTTGCTGATCAGAGGCCAAGGAGGAAAAACAGAGAAGAACATCCCTTGGCCAAGGAAGAACCAGAGCGTCTACTCCTTCCGCTCCTCTTTCCCTTCTGCGACTGAAGAACTGAGGGGCTTTAGTATTCCGAAATGTGGCCATGAGATCCATTGCCGGAGGGACCATCTGTTGGAAGCCTATCAAATGATACGCTTCCTCGCACAGTTCCCACTCGCCTGGGTCGAGATGATGTCAACTGAGAAAGTCGGCTTGAATGTTGCCTACCCCAGCAATGTGTGAGGCTGCGATGCTGAGCAGATGTTGTTCCGCCCAGGCGATCAGCTGAGCTATCAGTAAGCTTCGGGTTCCTCCCTGGCGATTGATGTAAACTACCGTGGTCACATTGTCAGAAAGAATCCGTACCGACTTCCCGCAAAGGAGAGGTTGAAGAGTGATTAAGGCTAAACGAACCGCTCTGGTCTCTAGAAGATGATCGACCACTGCGCTTCCACAGATGTTTTCTGACATACCGCTCCCCAGCCTGAAAGACTGGCATCTGTAGTGACCACAGTCCATTTCGGAATCTCTAGAGGTACACCCCATTGTAGATTCGCTGGCTGTAACCACCAATCTAGGCTGGAACGAGCCAACTCTGTAAGAGGAAGGGGAAGGTGGTATAGTTCCGAAACCGGATTCCAGCGTGAAAGCAATGCAGACTGAAGTGGTCTCGTATGTGCAAAGGCCCAGGGAACCAACTCCAGAGTAGAGGTCATTGAACCTAAAACTATCAAGTAATCCTGCACACAAGGAATAGGAATAGACCGTAAGTCCCGAATTTGTGATTGAAGCTTGAGAAGGCGATGCTCCAGAAGGAACACTATCCCTTGAAGAGTGTCGAACCGAGCACCCAAAAACTCCAGAGATTGGGAAGGCAATAGGTGACTCTTGTCTTCGTTGATCACCCAACCTAGAGACTGCAAAAGGCTGATTACCCTGTAGATTGTATAACGACAAAGATTCAGACTTTGCTCGAATTAACCAGTCGTCCAGGTACGGATGAACTAAACAGGCCCTCCTTCCTGAGTTGTGTGGCCACCACAACCATTATCTTGGTAAATGTTCTGGGAGCTGTGGCTAATCCGAATGGGAGAGCCCTGAATTGATAATGTTGTTCCAGAATGCAAAATCTGAGAAACTTCTGGTGATCTGATTGAATGCAGATATGAAGATAAGCTTCGGTGAGGTTGAGAGACGCTAGAAATTCTCCTCTGTGTACCGAAGCTATGACAGACTGGAGAGTTTCCATCCGAAACTTTGGAATCCTTAGACAACAGTTGACTCTTGAGATCGAGAATGGGACGAAAGGTTCCTTCCTTTTTGGGAACAACGACGAAAATTGAATAACGACCTCTCCAATGCTGAACTGGAACTATGGCTCCTAGGTCGCTTAAACGCTGTAGCGAGTCTTGTATTATGAGATGCTTTTGTAGAGAAGAACACGGGGAAATTAGAAACTAGTGGTGAAGCTGAACAAAATCTAAAGCGTAACCTTGATTTATCACTGATAGACCCCATTGATTTATTTATTTAGGGTTTTTATATACCGACATTCTCGATATACATATCAAATCAAGTCGGTTTCCATATAACAAAACTGTCGCCGGTAAGGCGTTACATTAAACATGGTAAAGGTAAAGGGAGTACATTAAACAATAGACAAAGTATTGAACAGAGAACGTGCAGCATAACATTAAACAATTTAATTAAACATTAAACAATTTAATTTAATTATAATTTAATTTAATTATAATTTAATATAATTATAATTTAATTTAATTTAACATTAAACAATTTAATTAAACATTAAACAATTTAATTAAACAATTAAACATTGATCCGACGTACATCTGGCCCATTCTCCATAAAACAGAGACAGCCTGCCCCCTATGACGGGAACCGGAGAAAGGACTGGCCTTATCTCATTGGACAGACTTTGTGCCTCCTGAGACTTGGGAAGATCCAGGTCTGCCAAAGCGGCGACCACAAAAAGACTGAGACCAATTCTGATGTCTACCTGAAGACTGTTTAGCTGGAGGAGCCAACAGATGAGAAGAACGAAATCTTCTGTTAGACCGAAAACGAGAGCGAGAAGAAAAAGAGCTTCTAGGTCTAGGACAGTCCTCTGGTAATTTGTGAATCTTATTTTCCCCAAGGGACAAAATTAAATCTTCCAATTCCTTATCAAATAGCAATTTTCCCTTAAAGGGTAAAGCACCAAATTGAGCTTTGGAGGATGCGTCTGCAGACCAATTCCTCAACCAGAGAAGTCTGCGAGCAGATAGTGAGGCAACAATAGAACGAGCCGAGGTCCTAAGGAGATCATATAAATCTTCTGCACTGTAAGCAACTGTAGCTTCCAGTCTACAAGCCTGTGCAACTTCCTCTTCAGAAAGGTAAGAATTGTTCTGTAAAGCCTGGACCCATCTTAGTCCAGCTCGCAAAGCTAAGCTACTACACATGGCTGCCCACACACCAAGAGCAGAAACCTCAAAAATTCGCTTAAGCTGAACCTCCAGCTTACGATCTTGGAGATCTTTAAGAGACGTTGCTCCAGTTACTGGAATAGTTGCTTTCTTAGTGACGGCTGAAACAGTGGCATCCACCTTAGGAAATTTTAAAATTTCCAAAGCTTCCTCAGGAAATGGATACAATTTTTCCATGGCTCGTGCTACCTAAAGCACCAACTCAGGAGTATCCCACTCCCTGTAGAGAAGGTCAGTGAGAGAAAGATGAAAAGGAAATGTTGTGGGACTTCTAAGGCCAAGCAACACTGGATCAATGTTACCCATCCGAGAATCCTTCACTGGAGCCTCTAGACCCAACTCCAGTAAAATTGCTGGAATTAAATGGACCAAGTTCCTCTCTTCTAAACAGTCGGACTACTTTGAGATCATCTCCATACGCCACATGAGGGTCTGAACTAGCACCCAAAGCAGGATCTTCATTTAAATTCTCCTCCGGCAGGGACTTGTCCGGGATAGGTAAAGAGCCATGTTCAGAATCTTCTGAAGAAGAAAAAAATTGTCTGATCCAGACCCGGACGAAGGGGATGCTTCAGAGCTGACCCCACTCCCAAATCCTTAGATCTGGCCCTTTTAGAGGAATGTGGCTTTAACTTCTGATCAGAAGAGAGACCCTTATGTTTCTTATGAAATTCCTTAGATTTTTAAGCTTTGCGAAGAAAAAATCCTCTGAAAAAGCAGAAGAAGAGTCTGAAATCTCCTCCAGGCTATCAGCAGATAAATATGACCCTGCCTCACGTGGCTTGTCCCCCCCCCCAGGGACCGTTGGCTGCGGCGACAGCGGAGGCGGGTCTGAAGCACCCTGAATAGCTTGTTGAGTCGCCACCCTCAGAGTAGACAGGAGTGCCTCAGTCCCAGCACTGCAGGGAAATGAGTCTGGGGCAGGAGAGCAGCTGGGCCGATGTTTTGGGGTCGCGC